>NC_135081.1:27144450-27444450 GCF_051107435.1 Chaetodon auriga
GCGCAGGGTTCCGGGGTAGGCGACCGTCACCAGACCTTGTCCCTGGAGCTGAACCTGGCCTCCTCCGCCCACGCCGCCGCCGCCACTGGTGGAGCTGGGAGTGCTGCGGTCGCGGTTTGGCGAGACGGGCTCGGACTTGATGTTGACGTTGGGGTTTGTGTTGACTGTCAGCGCGGCGCCCTGAGGTATCTGACCCACCGGCCTGCAGAGATGGAGGAAGAGACAGAAAGATGGAAGGAGAACAAAGAGAAAAAGAGTGAGAACCGACCGGAACAGGAACTTCATTAAAGAACCACCAGTGACATCACACAACAGCAGACCTTCATCAGACGACAGATCGATGAAACATAAAGTTCAGCCACTTTTACAAAAATGTCGATGGTCGCTGTCGACAAATGCACGAAGACTGGAGGCGATGCTGTAAACCAGGCGAGGGCGGGCTCACCAGCACATGGACGAGGACACACACTCATAGGACTACATGTAGGGCCACACAGAAGCACAGTCCAGAAGCCATGCAGCCGCTTCGCTCTCCGGATCAGGAACAGAAAAGTCCAACCGAGCTGCTTCTGAAGACCAGCTGAACTGGCTGTCAGCTCACCGTAAAACACGCCTCGTCCTCACCTCACAGAACTGAACTCACCACAGTCTCTCCTGTTCAACCATCAGCAGCTCCCTTCAAATCAAGCCTGAACTCAGCGAGTCGACGGGAAAATATTCTGTCTCTACGCGCTGACCTCACTGCACTACTGCACATGGAGCACCTGAATCTGGAGGCACCTGAGTGTTAACGCTGAGGAGCGACCATGAAGTCAAAGGATACAGTAAAACTAAAACCTCTGCTTTCCTCTGGAGGAAGGAGTCCAGTCTGAGTCAGCGTGGTTCTGATAACAGTAAAAAAAACCTTCCACGAGCCGACTGTTGGACGCTGCTCTTCACATATGTTTGTCATTCTGTCTTCCAGACTGACTGTTGCACAACACACCAGCAGCAGCACCGTCGGACCGTTCCAACAGATCCGATGTTCCACCTATCGGCAGCTCGGACGTGATGTGGCCGCAGAGACTGAAATATGAGACAGGAACGCTGGTTTGAGGAGCACATGGACGAGTTTTAAGGGCTCAGAGACGCCGACAGGCTGCACAGAGGTTCACACGAGCAGCAGGAAGCGATGAAAAGACTTCTGATGATCCGTCTGCACAGTCACAAACAGCAGAATTATGCTGTTCACATGACAAATCATCTAGCAGGAAAGTGTGTTCTCCCCCTCTGACAGGCCGAAGCCGTGCTCTGCTGCATCACATCGCACGCTGCGGCTCTACTTTTTCCTGCAGGATGACTTTAACTCTAACTTTTGTGCTGAGCCGCAGCGCGTCGGCCTGAAACGGACCTCTTGAGCCGCCAGCAGCGCCTACACGGCGGCGTCCTCTCTTCCATCTTTACTGGCCTATTTTTAAAGAAAACACTTCAAATGACCTCATCGGTGAATGTTGTTCACCGTTTCCAGCTGATGGTCGTCTCACTGAGCTCTGAGCATCATGTCTGTGCTCGTGCATTCAGGACAAATGTGCCACAAAGCTTCCGTCTCTGTCAGCGTCTGAGCTTCCACCTGCCACGACTCTTTGATCAGCCCCTCCACCCTCACACTGAGCCTTCACCTCCTCCTCCTCCTCCTCCTCCTCCTCCGCTGGCTGGAGGCTGAGTCGGACCTGTCACTGAGGCTGACGCCGGCTGTCGACGCTGCAGCGCGGCTCGCTGCTTTGACGGCGTCGACAGGATTTTTCGGATGGAGCTCGTTTTCTCCCTCTCTCCCCCAGCCTGACACGGTCGATCTGAATTTGAAGCTCCCAATTACTGCGTTTCGCCCCTCGGGTGTGTTCTAATATGTCATATCATGAGCCATCTGCAGCGCTGTATCTCTAATATTCCCTCAATTACTGGCAGGCTGAGAGGGGAGTTTAAGATAGCGCTCCTTCGGGCGATGTGGGTCTGCGGCACTCAAATGTGCTCCCTGTCTTGCTCCATCTCTGACACGCTTTAACTCGTGCACTCATGCTGTCTCACATACAAATGCTCCTTCCCTGCTATACTCTCTCTCTCTCTCTCTCACACACGCGCACACACACACACACACACACACACACACGCACGCACACACGCACACACACACACACACACGCACACACACACACCCCTCAGCAGCGGTGAGGCCTGCTCCGTGCCCACTTCATCAAACCTGCGCGTCGTGGCTCAGGCCGGCGCAGGCAGATGGATGGCGGTGCCACGGGGGCGCCGTCGCTGTAGCGAGTGAAAACGGCAGCGTCAGCGGGCCGGTGACAGTGATGAAGGCGGGAGCGGCGGTCTACCTCCGAGCGCTAACGACACAGCGAGCACAGCCAGAAGCAGACACTTGGTTACAGCGTGGTGTGATGAGATGCAGCCGTGTTTCCCAAAATGCACTGCTTTTCTGAGGACCTGCGCGCCGCGAAGTGACTGAACCTGACAGATTTCCACAACTATGTGCAGAATTAACAGTTTGTTAAGTTGAAACTGTTTTGTAGCTCAGTTCACTCTGAGAAGATGACCCTTATGATGTCATCAGGGTCATCACATGCATGAAGACAAATTTCCAAACCTGATTCCAAGAAGTTGGGATTTTTTTGTGACATAAACTGACCTCAAATCAGCTCAAAGTCAATATATTTAATGTTCTTCCTCGTCAGCTTCATTGATTTCTCTAAATATCTCAACACGTTCCAAAACACCTGTTTGGAACATTCCACAGGTAAACAGGCTGATTGGTCACAGGTGAGAGGATCATGATTGGGTCTGAAAGGATGGAAACTGCTGGGGTATAAAGTAAACATACAGATGTTGCATCATGGGAAATGTAGGATCCAGTGTTTTGGGATCATGACCCACGTTTGGGACTAAAGAGCTGAGATGTTTCATCCTCTGCTGCTTTGACTTTGACTTTTCTTTTAAACTAAATCACTGACCTGCTCTTAATTATTTCTTCCTTTTGTTTCTTATCAAAACATCCTGACTTCACCTTCCCTGAACACCACCCTCCATCTCATGTAAAATCCAGGATAAATCTGAGCAGAGAGCTCTGAACAGCACTCCATTCACTCCCTATTTTTGGCCACTTACAGGATTAAGTGCTGTACCTTGCTTTAACAGGGTGGTGTATGTGTAGGTGTCAGTTAACACCCACTGTTCCACTCATGGGTCACCGGGACTCTGAAGAACGCTCAATCTATGTCAGATATGGAGATTAGACTCTCGTCTTTTTGGTCATTGTGGTCAATTCTCTGTAATAGCTGCCTCGCTTAATCTTTTTTCCACATTGTGAGCATCTCCTAATGTCAGCAGCAAGCTTGGCAGTCACAGTTTTGAGTCTGCGCCGAGGGTCCGTCGTGCAGCAGCAGATATTTTGGGAAAGCGGCGTGCTGCAGCTGTGTGGCTGAGGCGGAGAGAGTACAGTACCAGCAGAGGCCGTCCTCCCTGCCAAAGAGCAAGTTGGACTGAGAGGCCAAGCTGTGGAGGGAGGTGGAAAAAGAGACAAGCAGGTTTAAAAAAGCTAAAACAGCAGGAAACAGTGGGACGAGGCCAGTCCCGCTCGGTCCAGACAGCTGCCTCAGTCACACTGAGATGTCGTTAGAGGCCGAGCGTTCGGGAAGTGTTACAGCCCCGCCGACACAAACTGGACACACATCCACACGCAGTGCATTACTAACACTCACTTCCAGTAAACTAGAAATCACTGGCTGGGAAACCTCATTAAAGGAGTCCACCGTGAATTCTCAAATCAGACAGGACGTCAGAAGCTCCCTGTTTTTCACAGGTGAAGTTCCAGTTAAATAACAAGCAGCATTGACAGCGACGGCCTTCATGCCTGCAGTCACTTCAGTTCCTGTCTTTTATTTAAGAATTGACGGTACGTTTGTAAGAATCTAACACTGGACCATCTGATGACAGCTGCATGCAGGCAGAGGACAGAGCAGACTGTGTGTTTGGTGCTGTGTGATCTTCGGGTGGCAGGAAGCCGAACGAAGCCGCCGCTGGTTTCCGCGCCGTGGTCCTAATGTGCGGTCGGGGATCAGCGATTCCTCCGGGGAGGTTTCACTGAGCAGCCTCTGATAGCATGTGTGCACTGTGCCCTGCTGACAAACACTGTGTCCTGTAAGCAATTCAGCAATGTGTGCAGTGTCTGTGAGTGTTTTCTCCTCCTAAACCACAGTGGAGAGAGGGAGCGAGGGAGGGGGAGACAGACGGAGACACAGAAAGTGCGTTTTTGTGGGCGAGAAACAAGAACAGAGAACAAGAGCGCTCGGCAGAAACTTCAGCCACCAATAAGCCATTCTCTCCGCTCCGTTAGCGCCACGCTGACGGATGTGAAGCCACGCACACGGATGGATCAAACGGACAAAACAACACTGATGCACTGGCAGACAACGCGGCGAGAAGTTGCTCTGTTTATTTCCCGCTGAAGTTTCCCAAATGGAGCCCCGTCTGCCGATAACACGTCGACTCAGCGAGGAAACAAACAACAAATGGCACCCGGAGAGCAATTCTACGCAAACAGGCAAACCAGTTGAGAGCGAGGCGCCGCAGGGAGGCGGTTTAAGGGCCGCCATGACATTAACATTTAGATTGGAGGGCGAGGAGGGAGATGAGAGTCAACAGGTGTACGCCGAGTCCGACAAAAGAGCGGGAAATAAGCTGAAGTGGAGGAAGAGGGATGATTAAAACGGGGGATGAGAGAGGGCACAGATGACAAAAATCATTTCCCTCGGGGAGCCTGCGGCGAGGAAAAGTGTGGACGACGGCGGCGGCGAGGCTCAGCCAACCCGTCATTCACTGTTTGGTTGGAGGAGCTTGTTTGCTCGCTGCGAGGCCGCGCTGTGATGAAACCAAAAGCAAACCGGAGCAGTCTGGGCTGCAGAAGTGTCCACGTCTGCCCGTGCTGTCCTAGGACGCCGCGGTTTCCCGCTCTGCCGAGAGAACAGTTTGGTGTGCTGGGAAAGCTTCCCACATTTCTGTGGCGCTGGCTCGTTTCCAGCCACAGCGAATCTGTCACTCTGATCCCACACACAGCACACGAAACCTGCCTGGTGTTCACTGCGGCGGCGGACCTGAGCGTGGAGGAGCTTCAAACGCTGCCTCGTCAGTCGAATCGTGAAGACTACAAACTACTGATCCCGCAGTTTGAACGGCGTCTCGGCTATTTCAAAGCATTTTCTCAAAAGGTTTCTGATCAATAGAACGTCAGTGAACAGCTAAACTGCCAATCACATGCCAGCTGAGCCGATGATGAGTCTTCACGTTTTGATTGGTCAGTCCGAACCCAAAGGTGCTCAGGTGACATCACAGAAGACAAAGAAAACCAGGAATCATTCGCATTTGAAGCAGGAAGCTGTGATTTTTTTTTGTAGTCTTCTCTAGAAAAGTCACTTTATCACGATAATCAACATAACTGCGGCTTAATTTGGGACCAATTAACGGACTCAGCTCAGCTTACAGCACGACAAAGACCCTGCACTCACTGTCACTCAATCTGGACTTTTTGCTCAGTAGTTTATCAAAGTTACTCATTTTTTTTAAATGATTGAATCACTGTTTAAGTGCTTTATTGAGTTTACCGCCATGCTAGCAGCTAATGAGGCACAGCGGAGCTTTGAGCTAAATGCTAACATCAGCATGCTAACACACTCATAAAACAATATTAGCATGCTAATGTTTAGCAGGTATAATGTTTACCTGAGGCTGATGGGAGCGCCATATGTTACTCAAAACCACCAGTGACCTCAAGGTGGCGCCAGAGGAAAAGATTCCTCCTCTGGAGATCATGAATTAATCATTAAACTTTAAGGTTTGTTCTCTCTGTTCCATAAAGAGTCTGAATGCAGCCTCTCTGGGTCTGAAGACGTCACCTTGGCCTCTGGGAGCCTGATGGTTTGGTTTCCACGACCTTTAACGTTCATTAGCTTAAATAATAGAAGATGAAGCAATGATGAAGCTGAGAGTTGGCTGTGACTGAGCCGCAGTTGGTGAGGACACAGGTGACATGAAAAAGGCTCTCAGTGGAGGAACAGTCGTCGGACGAGCGCTGGCTGCTTCTTCAGAGCCTCTGAGTGCTTTAACGGATCTGTTTGCTCAAAGATTTCTTCCAATCTGGACGGCCATTTGTTAACATTCACAGGGCGATATGAAGAGCTGTGCTGCGTGTGAGCTGCTGAGTGTTCACTACGTACTGCTTCTTCAAAGATGCTCAACCCCCTGGAGTCACAGCTGTTGTATACAATAACAAACAACCTATTATCATATTTTCATGGACAAATTTCAGCTTGTCAGACAGAGAAACACATAACGGTCTCACTCCTGACAGCTGGCGTTACTTCTTTAAACACATCTCTGTTGTATTGAATCTCTTCTTGGTGGCTGAGATTCAGAGGAGCTGCGCAGCCTCTTAGATGAACTTCATGCCAGGTTGCATTAAGAGGGATGTAAAATGTTAAAGGCTTATTTTGTATAATCCAAAAACAGCCAAAATGGACTCCGACCCGAGCGTGTTGCAGGCTGTTTAACTGATTATCAGACTCTGAACCGCGTTTCATTTAAAGCCATCTATCTAAAATAACCAGCTCTGACAGCCAAGCTACATCTAAATTATTCTCCGTCGTCATGCTGCTGCAGGCACTCGAGGCCTACGTGTATCTGAGGGACTGAAACTTATGTCTGACTGTCAGCTGACACTGACAGCTAAATGGTGGCAAAGTAAAATTTTAATGCAGTAAGCATGTTGGCGGCGCACAGCTGTGCTCTGGGACGGCGTTTGGGCCTGAAAGCAGCATCCAGAGACGCCTTTCATTGGAGAAGCTAGCGAGGCGCTGCTGCTGTCACACTGCAGCATCTTCCTCTTTGTTCATGACACTTCCAAAGAGCTTCAGATCTAAGCTTGAGGTGGCACGAAAACTCTTCTAACCACCAGTAAAGTGATAATCCGGGGGAAAAAAAAGCGCCTTGACGAAAGTGAAAGAGCGACGAAGTACAGACACAGCAAAGCAACAACAGGCATCACATTCAAAACACACGGAGAGAGAAGAGGGTTTGACACCATGTTTGTCATGTAACTGCAGCTATTCTGTAATTTCTGTGGGTTGTTTTGTTATTCCGGCTCCTAACTGAGCCTGTGAGCAGTGCAGTAACTTCACAGATAACAGGCATGGCAGAGCTGCGTAGCACTAGATGCTATCATGTCATTCACCTCAGGTTAGCAGCAAAATTGGAGATGCAGTTAACCATCTCCGCATTCTGTTTCTCTGCACCCCACATGCTGTGGAGAGAAGGGGGGAGGGAGGACAAAACAAGAGGGAGTTACAAGCCGCTCCCCGATGCACAGGTTAGCCTAGCACAGCCAGACTGCTACACAAAGACTGAGCGCTAACGGCCGAAACGCTACGACATAGATGCTCCTGACGGGGGCTCGGGCGAGGTTAGCTCTGACATTTCAACTTCTACGGACGCAAGACTTTTACTGAAGGCGGCTCGCGTGGCCAGCGATGTGCTAACAGAGAGTAGACAAAATAATGTAAACACCTCACTGACATTTGTCCTGCTGTAAAGGAGTTTCAAAAGCAACATGAGAAAGCAGTCAATTAAAGCTGTTTTCATCTTTTTCCTGTGTGTGACAGGCTGAGAGAAGGAAGGCTCGGCAGGCTTGCTTTAGAGGGAACTCAAGCTACGGTAGCCTGTTAGGACCAGTTCAGGCTAAACTGAACGTTCATGGCTTTGCACAAGCACACAGGAGTTTTCAGTTCCTCTGCATCTTAAAAAAATGACATCTAACAACTCTTTGTTTTCTTTGATCAAAGATGCTTTGGGAGCTAACTTGAATGAACTTGGGGTTGTAGTATCCCAGCATGCATTTGGCATCATCTTGAGGCGATGACGCAGAGTTTGAGCCAGGCTCACGAGGAGCACATTCAGAAGTTTACCTGTGGCTCAAACTGAACATCTAATGGCTTGTGTGAAGTTGGAGCTGCTGTGGATGTGAGTTGGCGCTCTGCGCTGAGAGCAGCCTGCAGCCCTGAGACGACGACTAAACAGGCCAAATAACTGAAAACACCTGTGTGGGTGGGCCACAGACTGTAAGTGGTGAAAAATAAACAGGGACACTTAAATCACAGGTCGAGTTAGGTCCATTTAGCTCTGAGGTAACAGAGGAAATGTCCTAAAGCTAACCAGAAGTGCACTTTGGGGAGCGCAGACCGACTAAGGGGACACTTTAGAGGAGTGAGACCTTCAGGGTGAATTTGTTCTAAAGCTCATCGTCATTATTCACAAACAAGAAGAGTCTGAAGTAAGAGTCAGCCCAACTTTTCCAGTTTCAAACGCTGCGTGTGTGTCTGCGAGCTGGATGACGCTGCTAGCAGCTAAATGCGAGGGGGGCTCCAGTGGGAGTCGGAGCTGAGCGGGGGGGGGGGAATCTAGGTCACCACCAAGATGAATCAACCTCAGCTGGGGTGATGCTACGGCTCCATACGGGCGAGGCCGCAAGTGTTTCGTGTGGCTGAATCAGGTGACGTGAGCGACGCCTGGAAAAGTCTGCTGGTCGAGGGGAAAGGTCAAAGGTCAAAGGAAAAGAGCGACTCAATCTCAGTTGAATGAAGAAAAGGGATCTTACACCAAGTTACTGAGCGACGCCAAGCTCAGCTGCTGAGGCTGCTGCTGCTGCTGCTGCTGCTGCTGAGAGACCGCTGGCTGCTGTTGCCAGGCAGCCATGTTGCCAGGCACCAGCCCCGGCGGCGTGAACGTCTGGAGCGCCGTGAGATCCGCGCTCGTCAGCTGGTACTCTGAGACGAGGGGACGGAGGGGGAGACACGGGGAGAAAACAGAGAAAGGGAGAGGAGAGGAGTGTTGTTTTACATCACGTTAATCAGGCTGATCCATATTAATGGGACCTTTGAAGTGGAGTGAAGCTCGCACACAGCCAGCAAAGTGAATATTCATGCTGGTTTGTGGCTTCACGCTGGGAACTTTCCACGTTCTTCTACACCACAGTTTTCACCACGTCATGCAGATTTGGTCTTTTGCTCGGCTCGACTTTCCGTCTTTAACGCGAGTCTTTCTGCTCTGTTTAACGCCCCGTCCTGCCGCCTTCGCTGTCTTACCAGTGTTGTAGGACGTCTGCATGCCGGAGAAGGGCGCGAGGAGACTGGGGGTTGCCACCGAGACCACCGGTGTGGTGAGCGGCTGCGCCACCTGGGAGCCACCTAGCCGCTGAGCATTCTGGGAAGACAGAAAGATGAGAGATGAACATTGAGACACTGGAGGAGGAAGAGGTGATGACTGCTACAGCTGGGGGTCTGGGGTCCTCACAGGTGCTCGGGGTGGTTCTATGGGACCTCCAGCTAAACGAGGAGCGTGCTGATGGATTCTAGGTTTGATTATCTGCATCTCCTCTGTGCAAAGTGTCGCTAATTAACAAATAATGAGGCTAAAACTTTTTTTTTGCGCTTTTGAAATGGAAGTCTGGTACAAGTGTGACCAAAGAGATTGAGATCTGAGATTTTTGATGGAATTACAGAATTCTGGTTCACACTGAACAGGATCTGAACGACCTGTTATCATGTAAATACTCTCATCCATCTGAGAATCACGACCAAAGGCTTCCTTCTTGGATCTTTGCATCCAGTGTTGCGGCTCCATGTCGTGAGAAAACCTGGTCCGGTTCCACAACGAGTCGTGCCCTTTTCTCCTTATATGGGCCGAGCGTAGGAGTTCACGGCACATGACTTCATCCACTTTTGACTGCAGTCATGATAATGGTTAGCATGTGCTCTCCGCTGCACAGGAGAGTGGATGCAGAGACCTCGTAATGCGACTGAGAACAATTTAATGACACTGTTACTACTGAAATATTTCTCTATAAACACAGCTTGTTCTACTTGCAGCTGGAATGAAAAACAAATACCTAATCTTGTGATATAATTGTAGCCTCTGCTTTATGAAGCTCAAGCGCAGCTAATTAAGGTTCAACCCTCAGTTTTCCTGCCACATCTGAAGTTTTACTGGCAGACCAGAGAATCTAAAACAAAGGCATTAATATCTGAAGTCTGACGTGATGAAGAGTTACATCACTTGGCCAGCGGAGGATGTTTTATTCATCGTGTCACAGACGGACGCGTTTCTGCGAGAAAATCCAAGCACCTCAGCTCTCTGAGGCGTTTAACTTCGCGGTGACACCTTAACATCTGCGTGCAACATGAGAAGTGTCTCGCAGCTCGAGGTGGCGTTTGCACAGCAACGCTGTCGCCGGGGCCGGGCGCTTGTGTGATGTAGCGTCACGGTGGGAGGTGTTATGAGAGGCATCGCCGTGCCGGAGAGTCATGCTGACAGGAACGCATGCATCGACAAGGCTGACAGAGGAGAGATGAGTGGGGACGAGTGTTTGCATTGAAAGTGTGTCAATGTGTGCAGAGAGGTATGCTGGGAATTAATACACAACGTGAGGTGTGTGTTTGTGCAGGGAAATGTGCATGAACACACGTCAGCATGCATGTGTGTGCGCGCGGACCGACGGGTTAGCGTGTCGGGCTCCGACATGTCCGCCTGCGTTCCAGGTTGGAGACTCTGTGATGTTTCTGCGCTCTGATCCTCGGAGCATCGACACGCAGATGAAACCAAACATGCACATGCTGAGCGGCTTCCACACAGAGCGGAGTCAGCTGGTCGCTCCGGGTCCCTCAGAGTTCCCTCTGTGGACTGTTTGTGCAGCACAAACGTCACGTTAAGCTCTGCTGTGCCTCCACATTTAGCACAATGTAAACACATTTTCTACTTTGGTCTCTTTGCCTGTTTAATAAATAATTTCTGGCACAAATGCAACATTTTTATGTGTTTTTTGCTTCTAAACTGGATGTTTGGGGTGAAATTACATTTTTTTGTTGGGTGGTTTTTAGATATATTATTTAGATATAAAAATTAGCAGATTACAGTAAACGCACATTGTTTTCTACATAAAAACAGATTTTCTTGGAAATGGAAAATTAGAAGTTTCATTTCGTTTTGCATTTTAAGTGCATTTCCAGAGGGAGGAGTCAGATGTACATGGACAAATGCATTTATGCTACTAAGAGATGTTTTTCAAGTCATTCAGACTGTCAAAAGGCTTAAAAATATTTATAAATTTTGGGAAATATGCTTTCTCACCAAGCGTTAGATGAGAAAATCAGTGTCACTCACATCTGTGCACTCAATCTGAAACTTAGCCAAGAAACAGTTTGGCACAAAAACTCTTGCGTCTTGAGACACAGCGTGCTAATTAGGGAGCTTCAGAGGTGTTTTCAGGCAGATTTTGTTCCCCTCAGACAGAGCCAGGCTAGCCTTGTTTCCAGTCTTCATGCTAAGCTAAGTTAGCTGGCTGCTGCTGGAAGCTTCATATTTAACTTAAAGACATGAGCGTGGTATCAATACTCTCATCTAACGCTCTGCAAGCAAGCAATTAAGTGTATTAAGTGTTTTAAATACTAAAAGCAAACTGCGAGTGAAGATACTTTCCTTTAAAGACTGTTCACACTGTTTTCTGGATAACTGCTTCCTCTCATGTGAAGGAGCTTATTGTTTCTGCCCTGTTCTGGGATGTTAGCAGGAGAAAGTCTGTGACCTCACTCCAAACCTCCGTGAGGGACACCAAATGAGCTCAAACATTCCAGGAAGCCGTGCGACCAGCTGATCGGCCCGCTGCATGTCTGTGGCTGCGATGCTCTGAGTCCACCGTGCTCTGACGCTCGACCCGCTCTTCTTCTATTCTGGTCATAGCACCGGTGTCACTGAGTCAGCCCTGATGGGATGCGTCTGCTGACAGTGTCACACTCATGCTCGGTGAGATCACACAGAGTTCGACACCACATCCATGAGGCTAAAAGTCTAGAAGTCTATTCACCTCACTCACCAACTCCAGCTCTTCCTCTGTCTGCACGGCCAGTCGGGGGGGGGGGGAGAAAACAGAGGACGGTTACCTTCCAACAACAACTGACTGCAGCAAGATATCAACATATGAACTTCGTCTAAAGTCGACTAAAGTCTAAGTTTCGTTCATTGTGAAACTTTTCTCCAGTTTTCCTGTAAAGTGATCGATGGCTGACTGAAGGAGAGCGAGTGGATCCAGATGTTGAATTGAGCAACAGAAAGGAGGAACATTCACATCGCTCCAACATCGAGACGTGGGGCGTGTTTTTTTAAACTGCCTGGGATTCGTCGGTGGAAACGTGACTTCTGAGTCAACTCTGCAGCGTACGACACGCTTAAAGACTGTGGAAATCTAAATTAACTGATGTGTGGAGATGAAGATCTGGACAGCTGGTTTTATTCTTTATGGTATAGTTCATGGGTGCAGACTATCTCCTGGAATCCAGCTTCCACATGAGGTGCCGATGCGAGAACATTTTCAGATCCTGATGCTAAACTCTTCCAAACTCCACCTGCACAAGCTCGCCTAACCTGCTGGCTTCAACTTGATGAACACCAGCTGTTCATTCGTCGGGGCGCTTTCCTGAGATTTCCTCATTAGCATAACCGACGCCCTTAAGCTGCCGCATAAGGTGACCTGTTGTGGGCTGAGCTTTAAGTCCTGCCATCAGACATCAGCAGAACAGAACACTGCAAATTTAGTCGGTAGATCCAAAACAGGAAGAAAATATTCCCACAGCCAATCAGCGCTGTCATCACAGAGACTTAAAGTAACCCGCGCCGCTGAAGGACTCTCCTCTGGGCGGAGACTGAACTGCTCCAGCTTTCACGCCGAGATAAAGCTGAACCTGTTGACACGTTTAAAGCCTAAATTCCCCCTAAAGGCGCTAAAATTCTGCATCTGTACATGACTGGAATGACTTGTACGACAGGAAGGGAGAAATTCTACACGAGAAAAACGCTGAAGGCGACGATTCACTTGTCATTCAAACACGCTGCTTTAAAAAGACTCTCTGCTTCCTGCATGAGGCCCGTCGCTCAGTTTACCAGAAACTACATGACCTCGAGGAAGTTTGAGTCCACATTCAGCTCTAGCTACACTTTCCGCCCCGTTTGTCCCCGTGTGGCTGCCGTAGCTGTGCCCTCCTCACCAGCTGCATGAGGCTCTTGCCGCTCTGCGAGGTGATGACCCTGAGGTCCGGCTTGCGGCTGTTGACCATCTGAGGGCTGGGCGGAGGTGGAGACTTAGCCAGGACTACTTTCCCCAGGCTGTTCCCGTTGGACACGGAGAGGAGGCCCGGGGAGGCCCTGGCGCTGATGTAGCCGTTAGCTGGAGAGACAGAGACAGAGGGAGACAGAGGGTTAGAGACGAGGGACGGACGGACGAGGCTGCCTTCGTCTCTTTTGATGGTCTTAGTATCTGCAGCTACCTGTGAACTCTGCCTGAGCTTGTCAGCCTGGGTGTGTGTGTGCGTGTGTGTGTGTGTGTGTTCTCATTAGCGAGTTGGCGGCTCTGTGGCACCACATGCTCCTCATCGTTTCTGGGGCTCAAACAGTGATTTTTGGCGGCGCTCTGATTTTTCTGCCGCTCCTCCATCAAACCCTTCTTCTCTCTCCACAACATTTTATTTCCTCTCTCTCTTCACGTCTTTCCTCTTTTGTTTCAGTCGTCTCGCCGTTCAGTGGAAAACACACTTAATGTCCCTGGACTCCTTCCATCCCACACTGCAAAAAATGTCCTTCTGATTGAATCAGGTTTGACTGTTTTCGGGCTCTGAAAGGCTCGTGTTCTTAAAGTGGCAGCTTCAGTGCTGGCTGATAGCGACTCGCAGTAACAACAAAAACACTTTAAACTACAGGTGACAGAATTCAGGAGGAAAACAAACCAATGACAGACTTTTTCCATCAGTCTGTGAGCAAACACAGTCTGACTTCATGCTGCACGCAGCTCAGGTCTGCAGACAGCAGGACGCAGTCACACTGAAAGGAGTTTGTTACCTGGCGGGAAGTTGGAGGTGTGCAGCCTGCAGCTCTTCACCCATCACTTCCTGACATACCTGAACCTGATCCTGTCAAAAATTTGCTGAAAATGACTGTTGTTTTGTTTTGTAGCCTCACTTTTGATGAGCTCTCTGTCAAATGCTGCATTTCCTGTGACCTCTCCATAATAAAAGCATTTGTGTTTGTCAGTTAAATGCTTTTAATGTGAAGCTGCAGCAGCAGGAAAAGTTCGGTTTGCATTAGCAGGAACTTCATACATCATATTTTATGGGGATGTGGGGAAAAAAGCCACAGGCTCAGTCACCACTGTGTGACCTCATTTAAAGACATTTATTCAAATAAAAGTCTTCGATTATGCTTCAAATTCTTTGACTTTAAAGGATGAGGCTGGTGACATATTTCTTATTGACCAAAACCAACAATGTGTTGGTCCGTCTCTCAACACTGGACTTCCTGTCTGTGGCTCCCAGCTCCAAGCCCATTGGTTCCTCCTGAAGACGTGAACCTTTCAAAGCAGCTGCTCACTGTAGCTCCTATCAAACATGACTCAAACAGAGGGAAACAGTGCATTTGTTGGGGACTATTTTTAGTGGTGGATTAATCCATATTTGGTGCTGTAGTGACTATTTGTGGCAGCAGGATGGTGTGTGTGTGTGTGTGTGTGAGTCATAGTAAACCACAGTGTGTGTGTTCATGGTAATGAACAGTGAGGCTCCTGATGTGTTTTTGATAGTTTTTGGACGACATGGCGCTCCGTGACACAGAGGAAGGAGATCTATGAGGCTGTGATGACGGCTGGTGGACACACTCGCTGTTCGCTGACAGGAAGCACACAACACACACCAACTTATTAATTCATAATAGAACAAAACAAACTTTTCTTTGCAGTGTGGAGTAACTTTGCTTTTCAGTTTCTTTCTCACGGTCGCATTCCAGCAACATTACAGAGCATCACGTCAGCTGAACGCACCCTCCTTTCAACTGGTCACATTCCAAACTCCTACACTGCAACGCAACAGTTAGTCTGAACGAACAACAACACCTGATACACGACAGGCTGTGTGCGCGCGTGTGTGTGCGCGTGTGTGTGTGTGAGACCCCTGCTTTTAAGGAATATTACTGAAATATTCAAACGTAAAGTTTCCAATTCTTCGTTTTCACGTTTCTATCTTTTTGATTCTGTTTTGATGTTTTGATGGTTCCTGTTTCTGTGCTTGTTGTTTTTTTCAATTAAGATGTGTAAAAAAAGATGTGTGTGTAAAAAGAGGGACAGCGGGGACTTTCCCAGCCTTGACACACACACACACACACACACACACACACACACACACACACACACACACACTGTATTCCCCTTGGACAGGCAGTCAGGGTGTGTGTGTGATAGCAGATAGCAGTCCACCATGACGCCGCCTCCAGACGACAGCGGCATGTGACTCTGTTTCATCTCAGTCACACACACTCCAAGGACACACACACACACACACACACACACACACACACACACACACACACACACACACACACACACACAACCCATGAACTAAACCTGACAACAACAGCAAATGAACACTAACAGCTCAACGGGAGGGGAGATAGGTGGCAAGAAGAAAAAACACGGTGACACCGAAAAGAGGGGTGATGGAGGTGGCGGGGGAGGAAGGGATGAAGGGAGGGAGGAGGAGGAGGAGGAGGGAGAAGTCTGAGGTCGTAGCGATGAAGAGGGAAGATATAGATGAAGAGACCACAGAGGAGGGTTGGGAGTTTGCTGAGGAAAGTTCTTCTGGAGTTACTGGTTGTTTCTGCCGACCTGCTGCAGACGAAGCGCCTGCTCGATTTTAGTGCTTTTAGACTGAAGGGCTGCCTTTAACACACTCGGTCAGCTTCCTCTTACGTCGTTTGAAGACCTGCGAAGCACCAAGGGCTCGGCTCTTCGCTTACTGCTCACATACCTCTCCAGCAGAACGCTTCCTCTCACTCTGGGTACCTCCGTTGAATTACGGTGTCCCTCCAGGCTCAGTTCTTGGCCCTCTTCTGTTTTCTATATACATCCTGGTCAGATCGTAGCAGCCGAGCTAATGTCACAACCCGCCTCTCTGATGTCCCAAAACATCCTCAAATTTAATGATAATGAGGCTGAAGTCGTTCTGCTCCTCTGAGGCTGATGTTTAATGCTCAGCTTTGTGTTGATGATCAAGAGTGTTGTTCAGTCATGTTCATCGTTTAGAAGAGAGGAGGTAGAAAACAAAAAAGGAGGGAAATATGGCTGAAGGAGAGAGAAAAGTAGAAGGTAGGGAACGAGGAAAGGGAGCAAAAGAATTAAAGGGGAAGTTAGGAAGGAGGTAGAGTGAAGAAGAGGCAAGGACAGAGAGGAAGGACATAGGGAAGGAGACAGAAGGAGAGAGGACGCTTTGAAGGAAGCAACGAGATTTAGACAGTATATAGGGAGAAAGGAAAGGTGGTAAGGAAGGAAAGAAGGAGGGAGGAAGGAGAGGAATGTATTTCCCAGCAGGCATCTGAGCAGAGAGATCACCTGTGTCCTTTGACGCACAGTGAATCCTCCCTGCATCAGGTGTTTCTGGGAAATCCGACAACGCTCAGAGTGTGTGTGTGTGTGTGTGTGTGTGTGTGTGTGTGTGTGTGTGTGTGTGTTGCGTAACGTGCGCTGAGGAGGCCTTCGTGTGTGCGTCAGTGACTGATGGGAATCTGTTGCCGGTTGCGTTGAGTTCATGTTTGTGAGTAAAAGGAGAGGGTGGCAGCTTTGTGGTGACCCTGAGTTATGAGTTATGCACACACACACACACACACACACACACACACACACACACACACACACACACACACACACAGTGTGTTAAAGTGACTTTGTGTTTGAGTGTGTAACTGAAATGTGTGTCTCTTGCAGGTGCCCTCAAGCCAACATTAAACCCCCACACAGACACAGCCTGAGGTACTGGCATTATTGTGTGTGTGTGTGTGTGTGTGTGTGTGTTTACACTATACTGTGCTGGTAATGGTTTTACTGGAAGTCACAGATGCAGATTTTTCAGACGTTTTTATGTGTTTCTCTGTTCCCTAAAGTCATTTTCAAAGACTGAGACACATTCTGGTTTGAAAGTAATTATGAGGATTTTGGGTGAATTGTGGAAAAATATATTTTAACACAAAAATATGTGGAGAAGCAGAGTCCTGCCTCAAAAATCTACCACTCCAGGACAGTCAGCCTCAAACAGGGCACAGCCAGAGCAAACTGAAAGCTGTCCTCCTTTATTATATGTGTCATTTTTTAGAGTTTAGAGTTTATTTTTCTAACTTCTGGGACTGAAAAGCGGATTTATCTCCACTCCCGCTTCTCAACCTGTCTGCAGAACCACGTAATTAGCCTCTGCTCGTCCATGCTGACTGCCGACCGGAGGGGAAATGCCCTTCGTGAGTGCACAAGAGAGAAGAGGAGAAAAGACTGGAGGGAACTGAAGAGCTGGATTCTGAGGTGAGTTCAGTCACGTCGCGGTCAAACTCGCGTGAACGACGAAAGGCAGAATTCGTACGAAGTCGACAAACTTTCTTAGCTTCTCTGCAAGAGACCCCAAAATACCTCCTCACTCTGCCTCTAGACGTGCTTCATCATTATTAGCTTAGCGTACTGAGGTGTATTTGGTGAAGCTGAAGGTGAATTCTTAGAGCGCCCTCTGCTGGATCACATGACAGACGTCTTCAAACGGTCCGTCGCGCTGTTAGACGGCAAGTTTCTGATTCAAAAAGGTCACTACAGGTCAAATATTAAGCTTCTTCTCCCACATTTGAACAAATGCTTGAATTTGGGCCGATCAAGTGTGTGTGTGTGTGTGTGTGTGTGTGCGCGTGCATGTGCGTGTGCATGTGTGTTGTTTACACTGAGTCTGTTGAAGCGTGCATGAATACACTCCTATTCTGAGAGTGTGAGTGAGTCAAGGAAACATGTTGATGTGTCCGTGGCTTTATTTATGCCTGCTGACTGTTTGTATGTACCCTTTACATGTGCATGAGTGTTTGAGTGCCTTCAGTGTGTGTGTGTGTGTGTGTGTGTGTGTGTGTGTGTGTGTGTGTGTGATGTCTCCTATTACGCGAGGCCGGGCGTGGGAATGTGAGGAATGCCGAGTGACGTCAATGGTGACATTCCCGGAGCCCCAAGTCCCTGGACAACAGCTGAGAACGACAGATCCAAGAGAGGAGGAGGACAGGGAGAACAGGGAGGAGGAGGAGGACGGGGGAGAGAGAGGAGGAAGGGAGGGCGGCAGAGAAAAGGAGAAGATGGGAGAAAAAGGTTGAGAGAGAAAGGAAATGAAAGAGATGAAGGACAAAGAGGAGGAAGATGAGGAGGGGAGGTGGAGAAGAAGAGAGGAGGGGACAGAAAAAATGGGGTCAGAGCATGAAGTGAGAGGAACAGGAGAACAGGAAGAGAGGAGACACTGGTAGAGGAGGAGAAGAAGAATGGAGAGAGTGGGGAAGGTAAGGAGAGAAGGAAATGAGAAAGGAGGAGGCAGAGAGAGATCAGAGATAAAGGAGAGCGAGGGGAGGAAGGAGGTGGATCAGGTCACCTGAGGGGAGTTTTGGGATGAGGAGGGTTCACGTTTCGACACAGGAGGAGTCATCCTGACGTCCGTCACGAACATCCAGGAAATATATGAATAATACACAAAATTCAACGTTTCCAAACTCTAAACTTTAAACCTCGAGGAGCAGAAACGCTTTGTTAACTCGTCACAACGACGCTACACCAACCTAAATCTGAGCACCTGCTGGTCCAAGCTGTCAGCCAATCACATCGCGGTAAGGTCAGGACTTCGATTATGAGACTCTTGGAAACGCTGACTCATTAATTTCAAGCGAAACCCAGAGAAAGGAGTCCAAATACAACCGCTCACGTGCTGAACGTCGTCAAGGAAAGCTGGATTTTAACGGCTTCCACCACAGAATAAGAATCCAGACGGGATCGACACAGAAAGCTGGAAAACGTTTCTATTTATACTTTAACATGACATCATCTTCCAAAAGGAGTGATCTGACCCTGTGACATTACGATCCGCACTTCCTCTTTTGAGTCAAACCGGACTTTCAGCAGCGCTCGTGCATCGTTCGGCCTCATAAAACAGACTCATTAATAGCTCTGACACGCCGATATCAATACTGACGCTCGGCTTTGCATTCCTCTGATGCAGCGCAGGGGAGTTAATATAAATCTATTGATTTCCTCTGGCCCACCTCACCGAGACAATGCGTTTATCAAGCGACTATGGAAAGAAAAAACACCTTCCAACCGTATCTGTTACTCCAGGCCGGCTGGCGGTATCTGTGCCGGCTAATGGGATTTAAGGGGAGAGCTCTGGCCAGCGTCAAAGTCACCTCTGAGGAGAGTCCGGTGCCAAGACGAGGGACAGTTGGATCGGGGGGGTGGGGCGGCAGATAATTCCAGAGAGGAGACGAGGGGGAACAGCTGAGAGAGACAGGATGAAAGAGGAGGGAGGGGGTGCAGATGGAGAGATGAGGAGGGGGAGGAGCGGCGGGTGAAGACGGGGAGGCCGAGCAGCCGGTCAGGATCCCCGGGCTCGTCGCTCACAGCGAGACTCAAACATTCAAATGTGACGTTCAAAGTTTCCAGCTCGCCTCCTTCCAGAGCTCTGAATCACCACGCAGGGCCCCGATTCGCTCAGCCGCTCACACGGTCCGGCCGATCGGACAAACGACGGACCAATCGCAGCTCTGCAGGCAGGATTAGGAGCGGGGAGGTCGGCCACATGCATGAAAGATGGCCGTAAGGTGGAATCAGCTGAGCAGGCTCGATTTCCTCAATCAGCTGCAGCTTGGCTTTCTCGCCATGAGAGACGTGTGTTCCTAAAACGCTTTCATGCACTCAATGGACTCCATTTCTATTTTTTTCTTTGTTTTTTTTACTTCAAACACTTGAATTTCTTGCGTGAAAGGTGCGTCACAAATGAAGTTTATTACTATATTTTTTATTTATTTACATACTGTGATCTTCTAAACTGGTTTGCAGTGGGCGGGACTCCGTTCTTCTTCTGTGCACCAATCACGATTTAGCTTCAATTTAATCTGGTGACAGTCGGCGTGTCGGTTGATTTGTCAATCACATCTGATCAAACCAGTCGAACACAGTCTTGATTAAACTGATTAGCTCGTTTAGCAGCAGCTACAGAACTCGACTCAGCAGGAGCGGACGTAGCGTCACTCGCTCCTGATTGGTTAGAGGAAAGGACAACTGGAGTCTCATTAACAGGTTTGTTTTCAGCTGATTTGCCACCAAACAGAAAGATTCCCAGTGAAGGTTTGTCCAGTGACGTCCATGAATCCTTCAGATCTTCAAACAGCTCAAAGTCTCAGCGCCTCCAGCTGAAGCCATCTGCACGGCTGCACACCAGCACGACCAAGTGGGAGAAGATTGGATTCATATTCAAATGTCGTTCATCGAGCTTCAACCTGACATTAAAATTGAATGAAAAGAGGAGAAATCGAGCTGGACTTCACGCGTCGGACAAACAGGCGACGGGAACGAAACGTCGAGCTCATTCTTTCAGGTATCTGCAGCAGCTGGCGCTCCACGCCACGTCAGCCATGCTGCCACGTCAGCCATGCTGCCACAACACGTCACATGTCTGGAAAAGTGCAGCTGAGGAGCATCACAGAAGTTTTCGGTGGTTTTCTGTCCCCCTTTGCAAACTCTCCTCCTGTTTCTGCCCACAACCCCGAGCCCCTTCTGTTCTTTGGACTGTGGACAAGCAGCTCGCGCTGTGACCTTCAGCTGTTGCCAGTCAACAGGTGTTTCGTGCTTGTGTGTTTGAGCTGCGCACACGTGACCGCCTGTTGCCACACATAAAACATTCTGCGTCGCTCAGAAGCAAAGCTCGGCCGCCTCTGGAGACGTCCGGATGAAACCCAGAAGCAGAAAGGGAGTACTCACGGACTGGACTTGGGCACGCTCCGTTCGAGTTCCCCAGATCTCCTCCTAACAGAGCGCCTGGAACACAAGAACACACCGAGGCGCCGCTGAGATTATTTACATCAAACAGAAACCTGAACTGCTGCACATGACATTTTGAAAATCATCATTAAATCAAGAGCGTCGTTAAAGAAGTGCTGCTGCTGCTGACGCTCACTTCACTCCATGAAGGGCCGTAATTGGTTTCAATTCTGCATTAGCAGTTAATTTCAAGTGCCTGTTTCACCAGGTCTCAACCGCACTTATGTTATATTTAGTAAAAAATCATTTTAAAAGGAGAAAGAAAGGATTTAGTTGCCGCCTGTGTTGAAACTGAGGCTGGGTATCGTTTAAAGAACTAAAATATGAACCCCTGAGCTTCAATTTGACATATTTTGAATTGTATTTCGTCATGAATTGAGCATTTACAGCCAGCTGTACAGTCAGAGTCGTCTGAAAAGGCTAAAAGAGCTGCAGACACCAAACCCTCGTGAAGCAAAGTGAAGCTCTGCAAAGCCTTTTAGCATCTTTCAGTTCATTGTTTTGGGCTTCAGCTTCAGCGTCGCTGCTCAGCTAACAGAGCTACAAACACAGAGAGACCAAAGGTGACCTGAATGCTAACGTAGCGCAGAGTCTGCTGGATGTTTAATCAGCTTTACATGTCAATGTGTTTACAGATGGCCCCAAATGGGCAAAAATAAATAAAAATCTATTGCAGCTGCCTTAACATGTCAGTGGAGACGAGTGTGCTCTGCCTCCAAACAGCAGACAAACATCTTCCCAAACGGCACAACGTGGATTTAGACTTTTATCTCCACTCAAAGAAACGTTTTTTTCCTCCAAAGCAGCATTTTTCTGTCCTGACACTTCTTCCATGTCGTGGTGCAGATTCAGTTTCTGGCTCTTTACAAAGGCAGAAACTTGAGGTCATTCAGGGCGGCTGAAGAATATCTGGCTGCACGGACGCATGGAAAAACACCAATAAGCAAACACCATGAACCCAATCCATCTCTGGTAATGTGGGATGCATAGCAGGGTACAGCCGAGCATTTGCACGGCTGAAGTTATGAGGAGGAGGAGGAGGAGGAGGAGGAGGAGGAGGAGCGGGTCCATTACTGCTATGTGAAACCCTCTTGCCTCGGAGAACGGCATGTTATGAAAGATGCTGTAATGCATTTGTTGCGCGTTACATCACCTAATTCTGACTTACAATGAGATTACGCTGGTCGGAACAAAGCTTGATAAGTAACCTTGTCTGAGACGCAAAAATGGGGCACAAATCCTTTTAGTCAGAGGGTGAAGGATTGGTTTGCCACACAGAGGCAGCGGGCGCACAGGAGCCAACCAGCCTCGCTCGAGGAAGTGATGGATTCCTGTCATTACACGCCGCCGCGCACGTCTTTGAGCAAACAGGAGTTACTCACACTGACAGGTGAGCGAGCACGAGGGCCGGACATCAACACGCCGGCTCGCTCAGCTGCTCGTCGGCTCCGTGAACTACGTCCTTACATCTTCACAAACACGTCTATAAAGGTGGCCCGATGACGTTTGGCGAGCAGCACTGTGACACGCATGGAGGACGCCAAGCGAGCGGACTCACAGCTGTTTGTACATTTATTTAACGTGTCAAACTGTCCAGAAAGGAGGACAAACACAGGAGGAGAAGTCTCAACGGGCACTAGAGTCACACAGACGCTAACTAGCCTTCAAATCAGTTTGAGTTTGCAGCGGCCATGTTGTTTCTCTTACGTTTACTCAGTGATTATTATTTGAGATCCTGTCGTCGGCCTGCAGGACATCGTGATGTGAGGTCTGCCGAAAAGCTACCAGAGACCAACGAAAGAGAAACCTACAATTATAATTCAATTATTAAAACTGTCTATTTGTCCATAAAGACGTGCGTTTTTCTGTCACATGCTGTTCACATTATTCTGTCTACCTCTGCATATATGTGCTCTAATCCTTGTTAGCCAGCGGTTCCCTGCAGGTTCTGATTAGCATGATTAGCAGCTTCATGTTTTCTAAGGAGACGTGAAGACAGGAAATCAGCAGGAGGTCACTCTGGAGTGAAGCATGTGACGCCTTCTTCTTCCATTACATCATGAATTCAAAGGGAAATCTCAGTTTCTTAGCTTTTCGAAAATCGTCTCAGTTTTGCTGTTTCTGCACCGCAACACAGCACCTGTCAATCAAACTGTGTGGGCGGCGCTCTGAAGTCTCCTTCCTTCACTCTTCTTCTGTGGAAGTTTGGGGTTTTTGTCTTTTCTCCTTCAGCTCATTTCAAGGTGCCGTTGCTGCTTTCAGACATGCAAACCTCATCAGCAGCTGCATCAGAGGATTACTCGAGCCAACCAATCAGATGGCATTTAAACGAGTGAGCACGTGACACCGGCTGGACCAATCAGCAGCCGGGAGCGTTCAAACTGGACCTTTATTTCTGTGAAAACGCCACAAATGATTGATTCACATGAGCACGAACTGGCCGTGGAGCCGCACACGAGCACCTCCAGTCCAGCTGTGCTTCAGCCCGCCGCTTACCTGCGCTCGCAGGTCGCTGCGGTAACCCTGGTGACACGGTGTTCCTCTGCAGAGCTGGTTGCTGTGGCGACAGGAGGCGGGGGTCTGTGAGGGTGGAGGTGACAAAGGAGGTGGTGGTGACCAGGGCGCCGCCGGGGTTGTTGCTGAACTGGAGAGCTGCCGCCGCCGCTGCGTTCTGATTGGATACTGGCACGGTGACTGGCATGGAGAAGGTGGGCTGTGGGACTGTAGACTGGTGGAGAGACAGGAAGAGGCGGGGCTCAGATGTGTGCCACCACACACACACACAAACACACACACACACGCACACACACACACAGTAACAGACAGGTGATCAGTTAGTGATCTGCAGCAGCGCAAATGAGCCCGCAGGTGAAAAACACGCCAACCAATCAGAACAAGAGTCTTTCCAAAACTTCACATCATGATGAAAACAGCTTCTGTCCAACAGCAACGAACCAAAAACAGAAAAAAACATCGACATTTATTTAGACAATTTAGGCAAAACGACTGGATGAGAAGGTTTGTGAGGACTTCAGTGGCTGAAATGAGGCGACGTTACTCCGAACTCGACTCCACTGTGAACCTGAACAAAAACACTGCAAACAGGATTTTCCTCAAAAGCTACAAAGAGCGTTTTGGAAATGAACTCTTCAAGCCGACACACATCAGATCTCTAACACACACACACACACACACACACGCGGTTTCAGCATGCAGGGTGACTTGGTGAAGAGGCCAAAAAGCTGTGCTGCCTTTCACGTCTCATGCCGGGTTAAAACTCCTGTGGCAGCAGCGGGTTATGGCGTCAGGTGACATTTGGTAGCGTGCATGTCACGTTCCAGCTACATCCCACCACCCCCACCGACACGTGCCCCTCAGCGGGAACACGAGAGAGCATCGGACTGCGGGTCAAACGTTCGCGTTGGACACTTTGCATCTCGAGGCCTCGCGCGTCGTCTAACGGCTGGAAACCGCCTCGTCGCTCCTCACCGCTGTTTGTTCTTAAACGGGCTGCTTCGTCGCCTGAGCCGACCTCTGAAGGCAGAGGATCGGACAGCTCGGGGTCCTGGAAAAATCAAGGGCGAGGACCTCGGCTTGTCCAGCCATCCGGCCCATTTCACCCTGTTCCAACTCAATCTGAAAGAAGGACTTCTATATATAGAATGTGGGCCAGCGCTGCACCGTACTGCACTCAGAGCCTGGGACCCAGTTTAACGCAGAGGAGGACGAGGGCACCTTCCCGCCCTCCATCTCTGCCTCGTTGTCCCTCTGCAACGTTTCACAGCTTTTCAGGTGACTGAACAGAAGACGACGCTACCCTCTCTCAATAGTTTCCTAATAATTTCACAGGAAGTTTGGTTCTAATTACAGAGAAAAAAGGAATTTCCTTGAAAGAGAAAAGCTTAATTTAACTCCACATACATGTTCATTTATTATCTACTTGTTATTGGACAGTTACATCCAGAAATCCTCCTGTAAAATGAAGCGCTACACTGCGTTTTATTGCTGAAGTCTATTCAAGTAGAAACGACGCGCGAGGTCAAACCAGCAGACGAGACGCGTCAAAGAAACCCGATTCTTCAACTTTCTGAGATGCAAAGTTCACCCATCAGAGTGAAAAGACGAAGTCTGCACAGGAGAGAGCGCAGACGGAGCTGGACGGTAAGTGGTGACCAGGGCGGGTGAAGACAGCAGCTAACAGCACTGCACCACAGCACACCGGCCAAGCAGAGGGTGGAGGGAGGGGGCGATGAATGGAGGGATGGAGGAGGGGGTGAAGGGTTAGTGCAAAGGGGACGGAGGTGTGTAAACACGGAGCGCTCGGCACTACAGAAGGTTTATCCTCTCGGGGCTGAAGGGGGTTCAGGTGTTTAGGTCTGATCCAGAACAGGACGGGACACGAAGGAATCGAACCGGTGACCTTTTGTTTAGATGACGCGCCGACCTCAAGACAAACTGTGCAATGTTAAAGAATATTTTCTGTGCACCTGCAGACACGTATCGATGACTGAGCGTCCAGGACGACAGAATACGATCGCTGAAGGCTGAATTTGACCATAAAATTTAAGAGAGAGGAGTTCAGCCTGAGCAGCTTCAGACGGTGCATCTACAGGAAATACATCCGAGCAGATAAATCCATCTGACATGATTTTAGTGTTTAGAGTTTGTTGGTGGATTTCTTGGAGGAATTTGGATTCTTCACCTCTATTATTTCTATTATTTCTGAAACACTGGCTCTGCCCTGTGTGCATCACTTTAACTGGAGCCTCATCAGTCTCGGATCAGCTTCATTTACAGATTTAAATGTCCAGCTCTGGACTGACGCATGTCGACTTCGCCGGCTCGTTCCTTATCTAAAGCTTTCTTCAGGCTCACTGTGGTGACAAGTTCTAATGAGTGTTTTGGGGACACTTTCTTGTTCTGGAGCTGCAGCCACAACAACCCTCTTCAGATTCCTCTTTTCATCTGTAACATCCACAACAGGACCTCCATGATGGTGCCGACTCCTGTTTGCAAGGAGACTGACTCCTTTCTGGCAAACTACAAGTGACTTTAAATCAGACGGAGGGTTAACTGGGCCCCGCTCGCCGTCCTGTCGGGTGAATACCTGACCGGGAGCTTCTCTGGAGGCTCGTGTGAAGAAGCTCGAGGCCTCTTCTGCCTGCAGAGAACAGAGAGAGGGAAGAGAAACGGACCTGTTTTCCCTCAGAGGAGCTCTCTCAACCAGGGTGTGTTTCCTGGATGCGAGGCTACATCACACTGAATCCAACTCATGGCCTAGTTTGCCTTCCCCTCCCTCTTGTCCTGGAAGCCTTTTGGATTTTAGGATTGTCACATTGTGTTTGTTAGCAGCTGCTGATCTGAACTCAGGGGCCACGTGAAGGAGTGTCTGTTCGACCTTTAGGTTTTTAGGTTCTGATTCTCTTCCAGCTCAAATTCTAAGAAAGTTCAAATGATTTTTTATCTGCAGCTTCGAATGCAAATGATTAAAAACAATTTGTGTTTTATGCTTTCAGCCTGAGTGTCACCCAACACATGAATGCAAAGCCTCAGAGGATCAGAGTGATGAGAACAGACTCCTGTACAGACTCTGCTCAGACCAACGGCGACGAGCTAACTTTATTGATACGCTGTGAGGGTGACAGTGTGTTCCAGCTGGGCAGGAACAGCAGAGAAAGGGTGAAATCTGGTTTTCTGTGTGTAAATCTGTGCAGTAATGCAGGTTATAATCTCACATCAACGGATCTGAAGCATTGTGAGAATTAAAGTTTGCACTGCGACAACATTAATCTCAGTGTGAACGCTGGAGTGATGGGTTAAAGTTGTCATTTTACTGAATTACAGTCTTGATTATTTTGGTATTTTAACAGAATCTAAAGGCCTCGGTGCTGCTGAGGGAACGCCAGAGTTTATTGATTATTCATTGTGAGGGCCAAAAAATGGGAAAACTGAATTAGGAGCGATTAAGCGTGCAGCTCGAGCAGCATTTTCACTTTCATGTTTCTCATTCTGACTGTTCACATTCTCCCTGAGCCTCTACAGGAGACATTCAAGACGCTCAGCTCCTTGCTCAAGGGCACCACAGAGCGAGCCGTTGAAGGAGGAAATCTATTTCTTATTCAATTTCCCGACACAGAATCTCAGAGCCAGAAAAGGATCAAACCAGAGGCCCTCCGGTGGAAAAGCTCCCTTTTTTCTCGCCTACCGCAGCGGCAGTGTGACAGCAGCAGCTCTGTTAGCTCAGGGCTCGTCTAGCCAAGTGTCCTGCCCGCTCTGCCTCGCCGCTCTCTCCCTACCTCAGGAGGTATTTTAGTACAAGTGGGATTAAGCTTGTATATCCCGGCCCCTAGCTGTCATGCTGGGGATTATGATGCTGAGGGGAGGAGTGGGTGGTGGTGTGTGCTTCCGTTCGCTGGTGCCCTGTGAAAGGTGTGCTGGGCAAACCGGGCAGGCTGGCGGGCGGAGAGACTGAAGGGCAGCGCGGCGGTGGGGGGGGGGGGACGTTAGCCGCTAGCAGCGCTCGGCCGGCGTCCAATCACCGAGCGCCAAGAGCTGCGGCTCTCCAGGGGCGGTAGATTGAATCTATTCTCCTGCTTTGGCATCGGAGAGTTGAGAGGCGACTCGTTTTCTCCGCTCGCTCTGCGCTGACACACATGAGATGGATGTGAGAGAAGCTTCTGTGCTTTGAAGGAAGAGTCCAGATTTATGGATTCTGGGTGCCTTCGCCTCATTTTGACTTAACACCAGCCCGCCAGCCCTCATGGCACCACATTTCTAAGCCTCCAGCTGCACACACGCTTGGATTATTTTAACTAGAGGTTCTGACCACAATAACTAAGAGAATGAGAGTCTAATGTATGCATGTATGTTCATATTCATGCGCTCCCTGAAGGCTCCACACGGTGCTCGTGTCCCACAGGCAGAGCAGTGGCCTGTTAAAGGTCAAACATTTGTTTACAACCTTTCTGATACGACTGAGTCTCCAGATTACAACAGTCATCTTTAAGGTAAAAGACGGTCAGAACTGGGCACAGCCGAACAGCACACACACGATTTGGTGTCTGACTCTCCTGCAACGCCTCAACGGGACTGTGTCCCGTCCCAAGTGACCAATCAGAGGAGCAGGCAGACGGAGAGAGGGGCTGTAAATTGAGTGCTACTCATTAAAGTGACATTAATGGCATTATTGAGCACGGAGGAAAAATGAATCACAGAGAAAGTGGCACAGGAGCGGAGCGGTAAAGAGGGGCCTGGCAGAGCGCCAGTCAGGAGGCACAACCTGGATAATGTCAGCAGCACATCGAGCCGCAGGAGCCGGCCTGCAGCGGGACCGCAGCGACCTCGGCGACGCCGTGAACGAGCGGCAGTTAGCAGCAGACACCTGGCTTCCTCTCTCACCTGGATCACGTCAGGGCTCAGCGCAGCAGGCTGCACGCTGGCTTCCTTCGTGTTGCTCAGTGTTACACGATCGGTGCCTTCAGTCAGACCGCTCAAAGGCACGCTCCGAACGTGTTGATCATCACCATAAAGCATGATTTCCTCTTGCGATAACGGTTGCTATGCCAACTTTTGTGAAATCTGGGGACCTAGTTAGCGCTCCTCTGCTTCTGCTGTTTATTCTTGTACATTACTGAACCTGCAGAAGCACCAGAAACAGTGTATTAAAGCCATAATCCTCCTGAGGAGCAGCTGACTGTGATGACTGAACTTCAGATGAATAATCACAGTAAAGCGTGCCCTGTTTGCTGCTTTTTCTAAAGAATCTCTTACTCACAGAAGTCATATCTGCAGCTGACATTTTCCTCTCCTTCTTCTGGAGTCCTACAAGTCCCTTTTTTAATAAAACACGATATGAAATCTGTCAGCACAGGTGGACCATCTCACACGCTGTCCAGAGGACATAACACGTTTCAAAAATAGGCTCTGGAAAAGCGACTCTCGAGCTTTGGAGACGCTCAAAGAAAGTTGATTTACTGGGATTTTCTAACTGGTTCTGAGTCATTTCATGGTTGAATGGAGAACTTCCAGGGCTCTAAAGCTGTTTGACGACACTGATGAGAACCAAACTGCCTTGTTTTAGTCTGGCTGCTCTTCCTTTAAGATAACTGTGGGTTCTTTGAGCCTGGATGTTTTTCTTGATTTAAGAATCTTAGTCGGTGAATTTTCCTGTTCTGTTGGCAGGTAATTTTGCTTATTTTAAGAAATATTTCCACCCTTTTATTGCTTTCGAGGGCCGATTCTTTGCAGTGATGACGGTCAGTACTCGGTTCCAGCTTCTAAAATGTGAGGCTGCTTCTCTGCTGTGTGATGATTAAGTGAATATTTTTGGATTGTTGGTTGGACTAAATAAAACATCTGAACATGTCACCTTTTTTCATCCGTTTCCGATTTTCTAGACGAAGTTATTAATCGATCGCAGGAGAAAATGATCTGCAGATGAACTGATGACAGAATGGTTTTGAAGCTAAGATTTAAGTTTGGCCTGAATCAGCTCGGCCTCTCCGCCCTACCGTTCTTGCTCGGGCACACACCATCAGAGGGGGTCGTGATTTGGCGGGTGGGGGGAGGTGCTGTTGGTCAGAGGTGGAGTGGTGGAGGTAAAGGGGTGGGGATGGTGAAGGCGAGTGCTCTGTGAGTAGTCAGGCCGCCGTCAGCAGCCGGAAAAAACCTCCGGCAGCAGCGCACCAGCATGAGGAGGGGGCAGGGTTACACAGAGGGGGGCGGTACTCACTGACAGCCTATAGTTCTGCATCATTTTATCAAACTCCTCGTCAATTTTTTTGTATTTCTCCTCAGTGCGGGGGGTGAGGGAGAAGGGCTCCTCGGGTTCTGGGCTCTCAGAGTCCCGGTGCTCTTTCTTGTTCAGAGCCTTCGTTCCCCAAACAACAGAAGAGGAGGCCCGACAGAGAGAAGAGAGGTAGATAGAGAAAGAGAAGAAAGGGTAGGTTAGATAAGGTGACAAAAGTGTGACGGTACTCACGCCGTAGCGCTTGAAGAGGCTGTCCAGGTCCTCGGTCTTGCGGTACTTGTCTTCGTTTAGCGGGCTTTGGTCGATGGAGTCGTCGCCGTCCGGCTCGGGGCTGTTGCAGCCGTTAAAGCCTTTCTTTCGCAACGTCTGAAGCGGTCAGAGAGGGGTAGAGGAGGAGAAGGAGGCACGTTTATGTTTCATTTCTCATGCACATTCTGGGGATGTTCAGACACTCTGTGAAGCCATTTTCACTCCACACAAACACAAATGACCATCCTGATTGCCCCGACTCCTCGGACTCCCACACCGCTCGCTGCACGAACACCAGGCAGCAACGAGAGGGAACGGTTTGACCCCGGTGATGACACACGAGGATGCTGTTTTCTCGCAGCGTCTTGAAGAAGTAGAGAAAGGGCCTCGCAGAAGACACGTTCTCAACCTCTGATAAACCTCGATCGATTCGCGAGGGCAACATTTGTAACATCTGCCGCCCACGTGAAAGCAACTTATTACCACTGAATCTGCACTCGCTCACCCGGCAGGTGCTCGCGGGAAGTCACGGATTAAAAGGGTGAAGAAACCGCTGACTGAAACTCCAAATGGAGAAAGCTTTGAAATGGACGGATGTGGCTCGCTGTCGCTGCCCGCGGCCCTTTTACAGGGCAAGAAACTCACCCGAGCCGCATGTCAGCAGACACGCCGAGGCATCGCACCTCCACACACCGGCTAATCAACAGTGTTACTAATTGGTGTGAAGCTTTGCGCTGAGGAAACCGGTTGAGCGAAGCAAAAGGGTAAAGGGTGTGTTAGGAAGCACGCGGCGGTGTTAGCGCCGTGGCTAACGGCAGTCAGGTTGTGTCAGTGTTAGCACACTTTGGAAAGGGTGAGAAGAAACAGAGGGAGCGCGGGGGAGAGAGAGATAGAGGCTCTTATTTTGAGAGGATTCTGCTAAACGAGATTTGCCGTTAAGTAGCTTTGCCTGGTGGGTTCTTGACCACACAGCCAAGCAGAGATCCTCGCAGCAAAATGGATCTTAAACTGGAGCTGGAAAGCCTTCTGTGGTCCAAATACAAGCTTTAGCCCTGAGTGGCATGAGATGAAGAAGAAAAAGAAAATCCCTCGCCTTGAAATCTATCAGCAGAAAGAAAGAGAACGTAGCACACTGCAAAAAATATCTCCCCCTTATCGAGTCGTTCAAAACGGCACTTTCTTCAAACTGAAAAAATATTACAGCATCTCGAGACGAGCATTTCATCACGTCTCCAGCAGGCTGCTGTCAGGAATTTCATGGGAATGATCACCAGCGGTTCGAACCAGGAAAAATTAAACTTGATTTTAGAAAACACTGGAAACAAGCGCAGCAGATGTTTTTAAGTAGATCTAAAGAAAACAGGAGTTCACACGTTTTACTTCATTTACTGCAAATCATTCATTCTTTGCATCATCAAACCATTTTGCAAACCAAGTTGAATTTAAGATCTTTAAATGCTTTTTCCACAACACTGACACATTATGAGCTTATGAAGGTGCTCATCACTCAATCCACAGTTAAAACTAGGGAAAACACTGCTTTGTCTCTTGTTACAGACAAACATGAGGCTTCTTACAGCGTATGATTTCATAGATTACAGACAAAATACTCTCAGATCATATTCAATATTTCACACCGCCGATATTTTCTTTAATTAATTATGCTGTGTCAGATGTGACTGCAGTCGAGCGGCGGTCTGATTAAAACATAAGCACATGTTCTGCGACTCCCACTGCGCACAATCACGGCGAGGCGAGGATGATTCAACGGCGTGCAATTCAGGCTCTCAAGTGGAGCCGGCGGGAACTCGTACCTGCAACAAAACCCCGAGGAGGCACACACACGGATTCTTTTCATTTTGGATGAATTAGTCTTAAATCCCCAAAACAGGTGAGGACAAGAGGGTAATGACGCTGTGTGGATGTCGGGCAAAGAGACTTTCAGTTTTAATAACAATAGCGCTCTTTGATATGAATCTCATTAAAACTGGAAGCCGTTATTATCACGGCGGTGTCAGAGCTGCGTTTTATCTACCCACAGAAACGTGTTATTAGACAGATTTGTTCCAACGCGGAGACAGTCGCCTGATTCAGCTGCTCAGTCTCACCAGAACAAGTCAGCGCTCTGATCTGCAGCTTAATGCAAATTTAACGCACGGGAGCCGCACGCTTTGTTGTCCACAGTTCATAGAAAACACTCAGTGGCGGCGGCTGGTGTGCTGATACGTGTGTGCGTCCTGACCTAAAAACGGGAGCGACAAAAGAACCGCAGGGAGAATAAAACACATAGAAATAAAACATCTTCAACATGACAATGACGGCATGTGACAGAGGGCTGCGTGGAGGACGTGATCGAGGCGTGGACCTCCTGCCCCCGACTGTCAGGACACAAACAGATAAAGGGGCAGCGAACAGAGCCGCGCCGACACCGGAGCCATGCCGGTGCATCGTTCACATGTCCTGACACACACGTACAGCGTTGTACTGCAGCGCCTGTGAGGACCAGCGGTGATGTAACTCAACCTGGTCGACACTGACGACGTCTGACCCGACCACGACCGAAAGGACTCCACGAACACGTCACATGGCAAGAAACACGAGCAGTCACATGATCAGCCTGTAAACCCGCCGATAATTTACTGAACCAGACAAAACTGGAAGTCAGCGTGTCTTGAAATGTCGCTGATAATTGTTATAAATTGGGAAAACTACAGTTAGCATCAAGGCTGAAACAGGAAGTGAACCCAGAGGAACAGCGCCGGGTGTTTGAGGTGATTTTGGTGCAGTGGCCGCTGTCGGTACTGCAGGTCACATGACACAAACTGGCCCAGAAAGGCTTTTTGTCCCACTGCAAACTGTGATGGATGTTTACATGCTGTTTAATGTCAATTTCTGCCCACATTTCGTCTCACTGCTCGTGTTTCTTGACCGTCTAACTTTGTTTCTGCGTTGTCGTCATTAGCTCGGTGAATTATGTCAAAAACAATAACAATCAATAAACCAAAATTATAGACTGGACCAAGTCTTAACCTCAAAGACGAGGACATTAATGCTGGATGTTTCTACGAAGTCCCGGATCATGCTCATGATGTTTGACTGCAGGTCTCTGACAGGAAGTGACCTCAGGGAATAACTCGCCCACCCACCACCCCGAACTCCTGCTCTGCCCACGTTCTGCACTGGAAGGTTGTGGTGGACGTGAATCTGGAGGTACAAGCCTCCTTCTTCACCTCCACGCTCCTTCATCACACTCTTCATGCGTGCTTTTTGGACACGGCCAGCGTCCCTCCGTCCCTCGTCCTCTCCTGTAACACAGCTGATATTTGTGAACACTACAGTACAAACATGGGCATCCTTCCCTTTCTCTCTCTCTCGGCTTCTCTTTGTTTCCTCTCTCGCAGTGAGCATTTTGTGTTACAGTACACACACACACACACACACACACACACACGCGCACACACACACACACACACACACACACACACACACACACACACACACACACACACACACACACTCTGTAGTCCACTGATCAGCTTGTCTCTCAGTCAGTCAGCCATCTGTTCACCTGTCCGCCGTCTCTTCCTCTCTCCCTCTATTGTGTTGCCAGGGTAAGATTCACCCTGCAGAGCACCACGCCGGCCTCTGACTGGCTGCGGCGGCTCACAAGCCCCGCCTCCACCTCCCTTCCCCTCTGGCTGGCTCGCTCGCCCACCCGCCTGTCCGCCCGACCTCTGCTTCCAGCTCTCCGCCAAGCGCTGCTGCTCTCTCCCTCTCTCCCCGTCTCTCTCCCTCTCTCGCCTTCTCATCTCTCGGCCCGCCACCTTTAACGCTCTCTCGCTCTCTCGGAGAAAAGTGCAAAGTCTCGCACTCGTCCTTCTGTGTTTTTCGCCCTTAACATCTCTCCCTCTTTCTTGTAACGTCTCCATATGCGAGGCTCCCTGGCCGCCCATTTCCTCTCATCCTCCTTCTCTCTCATCTTTTTCAGTTTCTCTCCCACCACTCTCTCTCTCTCTGTCTGTCTCTCTCTCTGTGTCCTCTTTTGCCCTGCGCTCTCTCTCTCTCTCTCTCCCCCTCTCTCTCTCTCTCTCTCGGCCCGTTCCCACAGCTTTCCCATCATTTTTCCTCTCTCTCGTCCTGCTCTTCACCCCTTCCTCTCGTCTTATTTCTCGTCTTGGTTGCGGCTGAAACATCTGTCGTCTTTGCTCGTCCTCCCTGTTCGGTGCTCTGAAGCTGCAGTCATTCAGATCCTTTACATGAACCTAATTCTGTTTCTCCATCTTCAAATATCACTTCCTGTCTACTCTGAACATCTGTTGCACGTCTGCATGCTTTACTCTTCCCGAATCACTTCCCCTCACTTAAAGGTTTTTATGGAGCTCTTGCTTCTCTGAACTGGGGGTCTGACGATGGAGGCGTCCTCTAACGTTCAGACGGAGAAGTCCTCTGGGGCAGATTTGTGATTTCGGGCTGTATAAATAAAACCGACTTGACTTGATTCGTTGGCATCAGATGCCTGCTCAGATTCCACATGTTGTTTTCTTCTTCTCCCTCTTCGTTTAAATCTACATTTTCTCACAGGCAGAAACTAAAACAGCGTCTCGTGCGCCGGCTTGTGTTTTAACATTCGAGTCATTTAGCTTCTCTTGAAAAAACACATTTTTATTCCTCAAAGTAAGGTGTAAAAAAAAAAGTATTGTTTTGGGACAGAAACTCAGGTTCTTTGTCAGGTTGGCCATTCGCCCAATGAAGACCCAGCGGGCTCGAAACGCTGTCTTTGTTCATTCCAATAAAGTTTTGGAGTTTGATTCGGGCGCGCCGATTCTCTCCATTCGTTGTTAGTTTGACTGAGAGCGTTCGCAGCTTTGTGTGTTTGTTGTGTGTTTTTCTGGATCCAGACGAACTGAGGCAGCAGGCAGCGACACACAAAGCTCAAAACAATGTCACGCACACACGCAGCCCCCTCCTGTCAGTCATATGGGACATCATGTCCGCCGCCCCTCCGCTGCGCCAGCTGCTCAGATGTTGTATTATGGATCATCAGTTGTTGTTGTTTCTTGCGTCGCTAACCCACCAAGCTGTGAGACGCTCGCTAAAGTCGCTGTTGTGAAAGCTCCAAAATTTACTGCTCAGGTGACCCCAGCAAACACGTACCTGCTGAGTCGTGTTCGCGGCCTATTGTTCAATAAATCATCACACTTCCTGTTCTTTCATGTGCAGAATCAATGATGCATTCATTGAAGACAAAAGCAGGCGAGACGTGGATGTGAGACGGAGCTCGACTGAAAACGATCTTTCCTCCATCGTTGACTCAAGGAGACCACTCCCACCTCCTTACAGTGAACACATCAGGTTGGATTCATCACGTCAAAGGTTTCCTTCGCTGTGCTTTCTTCTTCTTTGGAAGCCCATCGCGGCCGTCCAGCCCTCAGGACTCCGGCTCTGCCTGGGATTATTTATCCATGAGGTTAATGGACCTCGGCTCTCAGCGGCCTCGGGATGACTTGCCTGGTTACAGAGGAAGCCGACCGTGCGGGACGTCCCTCCTGACGGCCTGTCAGCCAAAACAGAGAGCGTCTGATTGGTGCTCATCTGCCTGCACTAATGGAGGCTGAAGCGGGGGGGGGGGGGGGGGGGGTTATTCTGGATGGAAACTTTTGTTTCAGAAAAGCTTCGTATCTGTTTTCCTCTGATTATTTAGGGGTGGCTCCGGGTGTTCATCATCTCTACAGTACGAGTGTGGAAACGAGACACTGATTCATCAATCAAGGACTTCCAGTACTTAATATCTTTTTAATGGACTCTTGGCCCTTTTTCATTGTAGGACTATTAATCACTTTGCAAGAATGATGGAGGTTTCCGCTGTGAGCAGAAAACTGTGCGGCACAGTGACGTCACCGCGGTTCCTTGACCTTGAAAAGCTGCCGAAATTCTGTTGTAATACGGAGAAATCACTTCTAATTGGCTGTTCGTCTCGCTGGGCGCAAGCAACGACAAAAGATGCTTCAGAAGAAGAAGCTCTGCTGCCTCAGAGCCAACGTTAGCGTAGCTACGAGCGGGAATGAAAGATTTAAAGGAAACAGACTTACACCTCTTTACGAGTCTGTTTTCTAAAATATTGATGGATGGAAATGTTGAACGCCGTCCTCCTGTGTGTGTGTGTGTGTGTGAGATCTCGCTCTAAGGTCGGTGGTGTTTCAGGTAAGCACAGGTGTCTCGTCTTTTATTTTACCCGGTACACACATGGGGCTTTTCCTCGGACATCAGTTGCTCAAACACAGAGCGAGGACACGACCTCCGCGTCCTCGGCGGCGGCTCAGGCTTTGCCGGCTGCATAATTATCTTTGGTGACTCACTGTTTATTCGTCAGAGCTCGTCACGCTTGTCTTTGTTAAGTTCAGCGCTTGAAGGCTGTTTGAACTAACCATCATTCAAACGAGCTTCAGCGAGAGCGGTCAGCTGACCCACCTAGGCTGACCAATCACGTGTGTCTAAGAACGGGCCTTCCAGTGACCTCGTCTAGCCCAGATTAGGATATGACAGGTGTTTAGGAGGTCGTCAACGCTCGGACAGCAAAGCGGGATTAGCGCCTCCAGACACACAGAGGCATCGATGGGTGTTCGCGCCTGCAGAGGGGAGAAAATATCCCTCCATTGTTTGGTTGTTGTGTACTTTTTGTTGGAAGTCTCGAGGCTGTCATGGCGGCGAACAGAATCAGCTACTTAAGGGGCGAATCCAGTCAGCTGGGACGTGTGAGGCTCCCCTGGCTGCAACCCAGGAGGATCGGGGCGGTGCCCGGGGTCCTTAAGCCCCTGCAGCGAGCCTCGCCGGTGAGATGCGCCGTCCTCGAGCTGCTTAAAGAGAAAAAGGGCATCCCCCTTCTCCGCCCGTCTCTCCGCCTCTCCTCGCCTCTTCAGCGCCGCTCTTTTAGCATTTCGCTCGCTCGTGTTCCCTCTGTCCCTCGCTCTCCTCCTTCCTTTGCCCTGATTGGGATCTGCAGTCAAGCGGATTAACACATTCTGGCAGAAGAGGCTGGCTGCCCACACACACACACACACACACACACACACACACACACACACACACACACACACACACACACTTTCAAGCAGCACGTGCATCTCAGAGAGGGGCTGCGTGTGCACATGCACGTCCTCGCAGCCTCACACCGGATTGAAGGAATGTCCGACCGTGTGACAAAGTCCATGTTTACACACACATATGCACACACACACCCCCACACACACGTACAGTGACGTGAACTTAAGTGCTTCTAAGCATCGCTGTGTGCATGTACAGCACACGCAGGGCGACCATGCACAAGTGTGTGTGTGTGTGTGTGTGTGTGTGTGTGTGTGTGTGTGTGTGTGTGTGCACCAGTGAGTGTGTGTGTGTGTGCCTGCGTGACTATATCCACACTTCATAATTCATACTCAAAAGCACTTGCTTGGAGAGACTCACGGAGGCAGAGCAGCAAATGGGCACATTTTGTGACTATCCAATTATCCTCTCTCTCTCTCTCTCTCTGTCTCTCTCGCCCTCTCTCTCTCTCTCTCTGTCTCTCTCGCCCTCTCTCTCTCTGCCTCTCTCGCCCTCTCTCTCTCTCTCTCTCTCTCTGCCTCTCTCGCCCTCTCTCTCTCTCTCTGCCTCTCTCGCCCTCTCTCTCGCCCTCTCTCTCTCTCTCTCTGCCTCTCTCGCCCTCTGTCATCCGGCTCGTCTCAGCTCCGTCCTCGCCGTCACACCATGTGCCAGTGCAGATAATCTTGCGACTTCAATAATTATTGTATAACTCATTCACACGTCCGCGCCGCGTCGGCCGCTCGGCTCTGACTCCCCCTGAAAGTCCCATCACGGTACGTCGAGTGCTTCTGACACACGTGACTAGTCGAACGCGCTTCACGTGACGCGCACAAAGACGGGAGGCTGACAGAGAAACTGCTGCTGCACTGAAACAAACAGGGCGATAAATAAAGAGTTATATCAAATAAACGCCTGCACGACCTGCAGGAGGCCTAATTAATTCAGGTTGTTTGTTATTTTTGTTTTCACCTCTTTCTCAGCGGTAAACAAGCTTTAATAAAACTCAACACTTGTTTCACAGCGCGACCTTTTCAGGGAAGAGAGGAGATTACAGCCCTCTAAAGCTTTTAATGTGGAACTGGAGGAAACAGTCCCAATAAAAACCTGTCTCAAACACAGGCCTGGCTCTGGTTTCAGCCGAGGTGAATCGAGGCACTGAACATTTACTGACACTCAGAAAAAATTAGCATAACGTCAGCTGAACCCTTTAAATACTGAAGAGATCTGAGGAGGTCTGAATGTGCTGATTCAACCTTAAATATTATTTTGTTAGCATTTCGTTAAGAGCTATAAAGATTCAAAATGCCACTGCAAATGCAAAACAATAAGGATTAACGGAAAAAGGTTCAGCGCCGACGCTTAAACCCGCCTGACGAGGAAGAACGTGATGCAGCACATCTGGCAAAGGGACATCTGAGGACAAACGCCGGAGCGCAGAGTTCCTGAATGCCTCCTGGCCTACAGAGAGGACGGGTGACAGGACGGAGGGAGGCGGCGTACAGGCCGGTATAGGAGGGAAGCTCCCATGTAGGACACACACACGCGCGCACACACACACGCACACAGACAGACACACAAACAGACACACAGACACACACACACACACACACAGAGGCCGTCACACAACTGAGAGGCTCACCAGGCCTGAATATTGTATGAGGCGTTCTCATGGGCCGCTGCAGAGCATGCAAACAGAGAGAGAGAGAGAGAGAGAGAGAGAGAGGTGGACTCATGCATGCACGCACACACGCGCACACACACACACACACACATACACATACACACACACACACACACACACACACACACACACAAACATAAAGAGAGAAAGAGTCAGAGTGACATACTTGAAAACACAAACACATGTATGCACACAAACAGGGCCAGTGGAGCTTGAGCTGATGTGGCCCGAAGCAGCCCAACGCCCTGCCACAGCATGTGCACACGCACACACACACACGCACGCACGCACACACACACAAACGCGCACACACACACACTTGCATACACTTAAGAGCCATCTGCAGCTGGAGATACAGCCTACAGAAAAGCTTTACTGCTGACACTCTGAGACGGACAGAGAGGGAAGGATAAGAAAAGAAGGGAGAAACGGTCGTGACCGAGCGAATCAGGAGATTAGGAGGAAGGACGGAGAGGAAAGAGGAGGTGAAGAATATGGCATCAAACTCTGCTACCTTGCTCTCACCTCCTGCCCACTCAAATCCAAAACTGCTTCACCTGCACTTTTACTGAGATTTCAACCCTCACTGGACTTCCTCCGTTATTGGACTGAAGCCACGATAGCTCCAGGGTCACTGGACAGAACTACCCCCAGACCAGGCACTTTTTTGGGGGTCAGGATCTAAACTTAGACCTTAATTTGTCTGGGATAAATACACGACAGACAAAGAGAGACCGGGTTCTGCCCTCAACATCCCATGAGCCTTAGACCATCCACAAAAGAGGCGGGTCCATGGGTGGGTTAAGGGCTGCGGTTAGCTCAGACGTGTCTGTGTAACAGGACACCGAGGACCTGATGCTAAAGACGTTTTAAGACAGCAGCGATTCCACCTAAAAAGTTGAAAAGGACATCAGAGGAGAGGATGATGAACTTCCTGTTGGCTGCGGTGCTGTTAAGTTTTGTCTTTGCATGCTGCAAATCTGTTAAAATCAGGAATGAACTTTTAAAACAAGCGCAGCCGCGAATGCAGATTTAGCCCTGAATATGAAGAGCGAACCCCGGGAACACGCTTCACTTTTCAGAAACACGCATGAAAGAAACGCTGAATGCAAGTTGCAGTGGAGGACGGCTGTTAGCTGCATCTGAAGCACCTCCAGCGCACCAGCCAGAGATTGATTTAGATGTTTGTGGATAACTTCAGACAACTTGGAAAAGAGCGATGCCTTAAAGCAGCAGTGAGAGGTCGGCGGAGCCTCTCAGGGGTTTATGAGGATGAATCGACCAATCCTCGAAGCCGATGGGCTTCTTCCAATAACGTGTTTGATAAAACAGTCTGAAAAGGGGGATGAAACTCATCATTTGGTGTCAAAGTTCAGCGCTCTTGGGACGCAGGTAGGTATCGCTTTGTTCATAAAGACTGGACCAAAAACTGGAGGAGAACAAATGGCTGAAATGGATATTTAATTCTCATGGACCTGTTTTTTTTTTTTTTTTTGCTTGGCCGTCATGCAGGAGTCCAGGAGCAGCTGATAAAAGCAGCTCTGTGGAGATCAGATCAATACCAACACGAAGTCTTATTTCATTTAATTCGATCAGATGTGGAAATAATGTTGACAAAATTTCCAAATCTGAGATTCCTCTTATATTTCCAGGACTTGTGTACATCCGATCTCTGTGCTGAGGCGGATCAGGACTCTGTGACTCAGCCTTCCCAGGGCTCGTTTTATTCGCCCACATGTGATCGCAGGCTGAACGTCTCGTTTCGGGGCCTTCTCTGCTTTGCTGTGTGTGTTTTTGCTGGAATCTGACTTTAACCTGAGCTTTCAACAGGACGATAAATAAGCGGCGGTGACTCGGTGTCGACAGTGTTTGTGGTAGACCAATCATGAACTCCTGCAGTGTAAAAACAAGCCAGGAAAATATTCAAAGCCGAGCGAGATCCGGCTTTAAGTCCACGCTCCATATGAAGCCTAAGTGCTGCGCCGCAGCGAACACGGCTCGCTGAATCATACCTAACCATCTCGTGTTCAATTCATGAGAGGGCCATTATGTATAAAAGGGTCAGCTAGGCATGTGAATGTGCTTCGTGTTCGCCTGACGAGCTCCGGCGAAGCTTTTTCCCACAGGCAGGAAAGACGTTAGGAAGGAAAGATGTGCTCCTGCTACAAAAACATAAAAACCAAAGTGACTGACTGCCCTCACACCTTCTCTCCGACCCCATCGCTGACCTCTCTTCTGGTCAACATGCAAATGAACAAACATGGTTTTTCAGCCACTCGACGGCTCTTCTTCTATCCGGTGGCCATTTTGTGCCGAGGTGGTTTCCAATTGGTTCCAGGCGTCGTCCTTTGGCTCGCTGCTGCTGTTGTTGGAGAGGTATCTGGGTAACAACGGGGCCGATGTCAGAGGGGTGGGGGTGGGGGTGGGGGGGTGAGGCCCAGCTGTCCCTACCTCTGCCCTCCCTGCAAGCGAGCAGGCAGTAAGCCAGAGTACAGCCATAAACAACACCATGATAGACTGGACTCAACAGCCCAGAGCTGGACTGAACTGGCCTGGACTGGTCTACAACGCTCTGAACTGGACTCCTACAGGGGCGCAACGGTTTCAGCCTTTAAATCTGTGGACATGAATGAACTCAAAACTAAAAAAAAAAACCAAAAACAGATAATAATGGAAAATCTGCTGAAAACAGGCTGCGCAGCATCTTTTCTGCCTCTCGTCCTTTCAACAATACTCTGACATTTTGGAAAATGTGCTTATTGCTGAGAGTCAGATGAGGAGACTGATCCCGCTCTCATGTCGAACACGAAGCCGCAGACAGGAGGCCGTTAGCTTAGCATAAACACAGGAAACAGGGGCAAACGATTAGCCTGGCCCTGTCCAATGCTAACACACAGTAATCCCACCGTGTCGCCACCACTGGTCGTGTTTGCGCTGAAGATAATTGATCTCTGGCTCTGGCTTCATATTTAACACGCAGACATGAGAGCGACGCTGATCTTCTCGTCTCTGCATGAAAGAGTTTCAAAAGGTCAAAAGGTGACCTCATTTGTTGTAAACTGTAATAACTTTGGTGTCTTTTTGCAGCAGGAAACACAACGTTTGGGCACGTGGGGAAATAAAGTCCAGATGAGCTGCTTTTTAAAGAGCCTGGAGGACATGGACATACAGGACCAGGCTGGATGTAGCCTGGACTTGAGGTCATCCTGGACCACAGACACAGGGAAGCAGACCAGAGTTAAACAGGCTGGACTGTAGTGAACTGGGCCGACCTCCATAGACTAGACTAGACTTAATTCTTTAAGTCAGAGTGAGCCTGGAGAGGACGGTGTTAGTTTAGTTTCAGTCTTAATGATCCCACTGGGGTTAATTAACTCTTAGTTTATCACTTAGTGCTGCTAACAACAAAGACCAGAATGAACAGGAAGTAAGAGAACAGCTGATTGAACTTCCACCCACATCGATCTATGAATCTGTGTTATTTTGAGGAAATTCAGCCTTTTGGACACAGTACTTCCTGTTGTCTGTCCCCGCCGCCCGCGCTTTACCTCGATGATGTCGGCGTTGGTCCGGCTCTCGTGCGGCTCGTTGTACTCGGTGTACTTGAGCAGGACCTTGTCCATGTCGGTGCTGGCGTACTGGAACAGCTTGTTGGAGTGGTTGAAGATGATGAGGGCGATCTCGCAGTCGCACAGGACGCTCAGCTCGTACGCCTTCTTCATCAGGCCGAACTTCCGCTTGGTGAACGTCACCTGTGGAGGGAGGAGGAGGAGAAGCGGTGAGGGGGAGGAAGACAAGTGGTCAATTTTAATGACTGAACAGTGACAAAAGACAGAAAACTCTCAGTTAAAATCCACGTTTTCCAAATGAAAAGTAACTTTCATGATTCTCCTTTGACATTTTGGCAAAAGGCAACTGGTCCATCAGCTTCAGCTTCCTGTACTGACAGCAGGCTGGACGGTGGAGGTCTGTTAAGACGACAGCGGGTGGCTGCACGGGCGGATGTGTTCACATATGTTCACACATTATGCAGAATTAAGTATCGCAGATGTCAAAAACAAAATCTAACTCATAGCTTTAAAACTGGCTGGATTTAAAAAAAACGTTTGAGATTTTGAGAGACACGCCTCAACAAGAAAACTGCTCCCACTCTCACGTTTGTCCGTTAAATATGAAGATGTAGCCCTGACAGGTAGCTTAGCTTAGCATAAAGACTAGAAACAGGGGGAAACAGCTAGCCTAGCTCCATTCAAAGGCTAAAAAAAATCTGCCTACCACCACCTCTAAAGCTCACAACTTCTCATTTTATTTATTTGCTTGTTTATTAAAGAGTAAAAATGGAAACTCGTGGTCTTATGGTGAATTATGAGCCAGACTATTTCCTGACTGGGAGCAGTTACTTCCTGATGTTTTGATGTAAACCACACAGTAGCTGGATTTCTATCTGGATGATGTAATGAAGGGAGTCAGCCAAACCTCGTTTTTCATCCTCTTCTCTGAAACAGCTGATCAGTCATGTGACTTACATGTTCGCTAAGTCAGTATTTATTTGGAAAAAGAGGCAAAAATCCCCTGAAGCTAGCAGAAACAGTTTTCTTTGTTTCACGAAACTTTCTCTAATTTTTCCATCAAACCTTTCTCATGCAGTAAAAATCCGTCGCAGGAAACAGCTACTGACTCTCAATCTCAGTTTGGGGGATAAATCGTGTTCCTGGACGGGTGGACTGCTCCTTTAAGGCCCAGCTTCAGCTCATCCTGGACCAGAGGCCCTGAGTCAGTGCTTCAGCCACGCTTCAGGCCGATCGTCGGAGGTATTTGGGACAAAAACAGGACTGACTGTGTGAAAACACTGTGTGCTTCAGGAAACAGACTTCTAGACAGAGCGTCTAAACATGCTCTCTTTCAAGCGCTCGGTTTGTATTTTGCTCATCACACACACACACACACACACACACACACACACACACACACACACACACACACACACACTCCTTTTCTCCCATCGCACTCGTTCTGCTCGTGGTTTTCACACTCCGTCATGCTCTTTTCCATGCTCTCTTTCTATGTCACACACTCTCTCCCGCTCTGTTTTCCACACTCTCCTTCTGTCACACATTATTTCTCTCTTTCCCTGCCACACACACACACACACACACACACACACACACACACACGCACACACACTTGTGCGAGCCCCCTCAGTGGTGAACAAGCAGAACAGAACTGGGAGTGTTGCTGAAGCACAAGGTCCCTCGTTGTCTGCCGGTTGGCTTCAGAAGCGCTTCCCTGCTATAACCAACTGGTATTTCCAATCCGGGGAGATTTGGCTTTGTTTGGATTGAACACACAGAGCTGCACAAACACAAACACACACACGGACGGAGAGATTAAGACGAGAGAGAGGAGGGGAAGCTTCAGGTAGCGATACAATATCTGCTGTCTGACACGAGAGAGACGCAAACAGAGAGTGTGTGCACAGATGGGACGCTGGAATTAACCGAGATTTGGGATTATGTCACTCCTCAGGCCACGCCCACCAGTGACATCAACACATTTTCCATCAGACGTAACGGCGAAAACACCTGTGGTGACATCACTGACGGCGCAGTGTTCCTGAAAGTTTTAACAGTTTTCTTCAGGACCATCGTAGAGCTCGTTCAGCAGGTAGCAGACGTCACCTGGGGGCTCAGAGGAGGAAGAGGAGGCTTCAGCTTTCTCTGCTGCACCCACAACGTCTGCAGCTAACCGCTACCTGGGCTCACCTGCGCCGACACAGGCTGCGTTTGTTTGGCTCTGCCGGCATCGCAGGCTCCAACTGAACGTAACTGAAAGGAACTGAATGAGGAAAGAAAGAAGAGAGAGAGAGATAAGAGAGGAGGAGATAAGATGAAGACGTCGAGGATGAAAGGTGGAGGAGCAGCCATGTGAGACCTTCAATCTCTCCACCTTTCTCTCTCACAATCACTCCATCTCTCTCATATCTCGACATGTCTAAGCCTCTCTCATCCTTCCTTCTCTCTCATCCCTCCTTCTCTCTCTCCTTCTCTCATCCCTCCTTCTCTCTTCCTCCTCCTCTCTCCTTCTCTCTCTTCCTCCTTCGTCTTTTTTCTCGCCCTCATTTTCTCTTCCTCTCTCTCGCTCCTTCCACATCCTCCCTCCCCTCCCACCTCCCCCCCATCGCCCTCCCCCTCCCTCCTTTCGCACTCACTCACTCATTGCTTCCTGCTGCCACAAATCAAATTATATCGGGGTCGTATCCATGGGCAACCGACTCTCCTCCTGCCTCCCCTCCCCCCCCCGTTTCCCACCTCATCACACACTGCCACCAACATCTTACCTCCCTCGTTCTCCCTCTATCCCCTCACCCCCCACATCTTTATCTCACTGTCTATCTACATATCTCTCCCCTCCCCTCCCCTCCTCTCCTCTCTCACACACAGAATGAGAAATTATGTGGCGATGCTGGAGGGGGAGGAAATTACGGCTGTGCAGGATGACGAGCGGCTGCGATGAAGAGACAAGCCGCCGCTAACACCAACAACCGCTCCGCTAGCAAATTATAAGGTCACCCACTGACGCCGAAAACAAACAAAACGACTGCAAACATCCCAAAAAAACCTGCCCCCCCCCCCCCCCCGGCCTTCTTTTCTTACGAGAGGTGGGCGGTGGGGGAGAGGCCTGGGGTCTCAGTTTCGATCCTGAAAACTGCCACAAAGGACAAACAAGCTGGAGGTAATCGACATTAAGAAGCAGGTAACCAATGGCAACTGCAGAATAAGACATCCTCAGTGAGGAGAGAGAGAAAGAAAGAAAGAAAGAAAGAAAGAAAGAAAGAAAGGAAGGGGGCGAGTGGTTTCGTGTGTGTGTGTGTGTGTGTGTGTGTGTGTGTGTGTGTGTGTGTGTGTGTGTGTGTGTGTGTGCGTCTTGGCGAGGTTGTGGTTGTGTGGCAGATGGATGAGGAAACCACCACTGACAACCGCAACCTCCTCTCGCTGTTTCCTGCAGCTGAAGCCTCTCTTTCATTTGCTAGCTCGCAGTCTTACTCACACAACCAGGTCTAACGGTCAAATCCAGAAACGGATCGCTGTCACGATCCTTCCTGGGATCAACCTGGAGCCGTTAGCGCTGACGAAGGCACACATCACGCGTGAAACTTCCTTTTTAACTCAGGAGACTGACTTGAACTCTGCACCACAGCGCGCTCTGTCTCTTTAAAAGGCTGGCGGCCATTTTATCCCGCGTAATGTGACACAGCTAACTGTTAGCTTTGGAGCACGCAGAGGCTGTTTCAGGAAGTAAAATCCTGCTCGTGCTCACATCATCGGCCACTGACAGTTGGACCATTTCCAAGCTTTCCACGGATGTGAAACTGAATCATTCAAAGGTACAAGCCTGCGGACACAAACATGGAGGAAGATAAGTTAACCATGAATCCTGAGGTGCATAAAGATCCAATCACCAGCTTGAAATGATGCTGCTGACTCACAGCGCAGAAAGCTGAAGACACGGTCTGCAGCTGGAGTTGGTTTACGTTCAGATGCAGCGTTTTGTTTCCTGCTGCAGCGACGAAGCACTTTGGGTTTGCCGCAGCTCTGACTGAGTGGCTGAGCAAAGGCTGCTGAGGCTCATGGGTATTCTGGGGTTTGGAGCCACCAGCCGCAACAAACTCTTCCTGAGAGTTCACTTCTTCTTCTATTAGAGAGATGTGACGTCCAGTTGTTTCTAAAGCACTGAGTCCGGTCTGCTTACAGAACGGACAGCGTCGTGATGGAGTCACTTTGGGTCGAGACTGTGAGGCTGTTACCATCTCGCAGATGGCGCTAATGCGACGCTTAAGTACGCCAACTGTCATTGGGTCATCAATGCACGCTTCTCATCTGCAAGCGACACATTTGACCCAGTGAAGTAAACCACTGTGAGAACCGTCCAACAAACCACAGACGTTAAGAGAATACCAAGACAGAAACCGAAGCCGAGCAGAGGAAGAGTTTTCTCGACACTGTGTGGAAGCTAACAGCCGACAAAACGTGTTGTTTATACAGCGTGGAAGAACTTAAGTCGTCCATTATTTGATAAACATGAGAAGAGTAAGGAGCACACGCATGCGGCACGAGCTAATGCTAACAGACAGGCTAGTGGAGCTGAAAGGTCCAGTCGCCCACTTGCTAAACAAGCTGGATTAAAAGCGAAGGAAAGCTGTGTGTGATGTTGTTCTTGAACACTTCATGACGCTCACGTGTCCTCCAATGAGGAGGATTCTGTTGGCGCACATTGTTCATGTGACGGGCACAAACTGTCAGCGGAGAGTTAAGAGATGCAGTCTGCTGAACTTTGGGTGCTGGTCTTTGAGGGATCGAGGAAAAACCAGCTTCCACCTTGACAAAGACTCCCCTGTGAGAACGGACGCAGCAGGACGACGCCCAGCAGCGTCCTCTGAGGAAGACTCTGCCTGTAGCAAATACAAGACACCTGGACATCAACAAGCTGCTTAAACGGTCTCTTCCTCTGCCTTTGAGCAGGGCAACAGGACTCGTCCGTCCGGCCTGACGCACATTCACCTGTCAAAGACGCCCGCAGAGACATGTGACCCGCAGCCAGCTGCTGACCTGCGCTGCCGGACGATCAAGCTCGGATCTAAACCTGCTGCGTATTCATGGACCTCGACCAGCCTGAAGGGCCGCGGCGTCCATGAAGAGTCAACCCTTCCTCTCTGATGTGAACACCATCCAAAAATAAGACTCATCAGATCAGTGCAAACACTTCCAGCCCTGTTTGCTATTCTTCCTCGTTGGTCTTTGTCTCCATAAGAAATGTGGCATTTGAGATGCTGTCACGCTTCCAGCCGGGGCCCACACTCTGAACGCTGTTTATTTTGTGGAGCTTATGGCAGCATCTCTGAATCAACACGTAGGAGGGTGACGGGCTGCATGTACTCCAAAATTCATTTGATTTCCTTTCAGAACCGGCACTGTTCATTAGCTGAAGCAACAACGAGCAAGCGTGTGAAAAGCACTTATTTCTTCAGCGGCTTAATGCCCCGCTCCACTTCAAACGCCGCGGACCGGCTCTGAGCGTCGCTGATAGAGGAAACAGATCCTGTCTGACTGTTTAAACTGCTCCGGATGAGAGCGTCCCATAAACAGAGAACGTCAAATGTAAATGCTGAGTGCGGTTCGGGTTCGATACGAGCGGTGAAATGTCATCGCCCCCCCCGCCTGCCGCGGTGATTAAGACGCCATTCGCTGCTTGTTAATCGCCCGATTGTGGTCGATGAGTGATCTTTGATCCGGACACTACGACCACGCATCACCACAGAGTGCATCACCTTATCGACGAGCTACCGGACACCTGATACGAACGCCGGCTCCATTAACCAGAGCCTGCCCGACCAGAAATAGCCGCCCACCCCCCTCCTCCTTTATGTCCAATTGTGTGCTGATGAATAACAAGCCATCGTACTCCGCTGACCCCCTGCAGGCGCCGTTTGTTCTCCTTTATGGAAATGCAACCTGCTAAGATTGATGAGGAGAAAACGGAGGATGATTTTCCAAACCCCACGGCCAGCTCGCTCTCACGCTGCTCAGGTCTTATTCAGCCCGGCACCTTGTTTCTCTCCCTCTGCCTCTCTCCATCTTGTTTTTCTTCTCTCTCTGCTTTTGAAGGTGGGCACGTCAAATCCATTACTCAATCTGCTCAATGGAGCGAAGCCCATTTACCAGTTGACTCATTTTAGATGGATCATTTACCCTTTCATCCTCTCTGACAATGCCGCTGATGTAACCAGAGGGGCCGAGGCTGTTTTTTAGGGGGAATATCATACTTTCTTGCTCTTTTTCACTGTAGGGAGGAAGAGGAGCGGAGGGGGGGAGAAACCCCATGATCGCTCCGTGGAGTCATGTGAAGCTCATAAAACACGATGCTATCGTATTGTTCTGTTGTGCCGCTGCTGAGAAAACAGCGACGATGTTGTTCATGCTACATGGCACATGTGAAAAAAGCAAAGATCCCTGTGGGAATTTGTTATCGCATGAGCTGGTCTTCTGTCACCGCAGTGGAATTCAGCCACCGAGGACTGGAAATTATCCTTCCTTGGATCTGAGCAGGACGGATGAGCGGAATATTTAGTCGTAAAGGGAGTTCAAGGCAGTCAAACTTCAGATTAATGGATAACGTGTCATTTCAAGCCTGGCGACGGACGCGATCATGACGAAACTGCAGCTCCGAGATGTGTTTGTGCTGCTGCCTGCTGACAAATATGTGCTCCTAAATGTTCTGCATCTACAGCTGTGTCACAGGGTCAAAGCTGCTGTGCACCTTCAAGTTCAACTACACATTGGAGCAACAGCGGCTCCACAGATAGCAGGCGGAGACAACAACAGCTGTGATTGGTCGGCTTGGGCTGCTGGTGTTTCCTGAAGTCTGAGATAAACCGCAGCAAACATTAAGCAAAGCTGAAGAAGTAATTATGAAGTAATGAGACAGCGTGAACCTTTCCATCGTGGTGCTCTTTAACAGCAGCGTGCTCTCAGAATGGACAGTTTTTCCAAAAGATGGCTGCCATGACGCCGCCAACGTGTGCAAACATCACACAGCCACCACCACCCACGTGCAGGTGCATGCTTTACCTTTACTCATTAATGTAATCAGGTTCCTCCTTCAATTTGTAACCTGTCTGTGTGTGATTGATGCTGTAATCAGGCAGCTCGTCACAGACGCCGCTGCTAACTGACGTGAGCTGAATCAGGAGGTTATTACACAGTCAGATACTGTTGCATGGTTTCGCTGGCGCTGACCTGTCTGTTGCGTTCGTCAGTGATCCTCTGAATCTGAATCTTTTTCCTCCCCATGTTTCCGGTGTTGCGGTGGGAGGGGCAGGGGGAGTGGCGAGGTCAGAGGTCACGGATGGCTGTCGTTGTATTTCTTCCTTCTTAAAATGTCTCTTTCAGCTCGTCCTCTCCGCGCACGCTGACGCTGGGACGCTGTCACGCCGTGAATTTAAAAAAAAAAAAAAAAGAAAAGAAAAAGACAGGGAGGAGGAGGAGAGGAAGAGCGGGGTTCGGTGGGCGGCGCCCTCTTCAGATCATGGTCCTGTTTCCGGGGGCAGGTCATCCACGCTCAGGCTGAACCGGGGTCCTCTGCCCTCCCCTTCACCTCAGCTGGGCAGCTCCTGAAAAACAACACAGAGGCATTCATCAGCGTGAGAGGAGGAGACTGTGAGAGGGGAGAGCGGCTTTGTTTGCATACTGTGACCCACTTTAGCTGCTACAAACACTGTATTTGCCTTCACCCCTGATACACAACGAGAGAATAAATGATGCAGCGAAGCATTTGAGGCGCCGTCAAATCAGAAGCACATTGGGCTGAAACATGAAGGCGTGGGGGGGGTGGAGTGTTTGTGGTGCTCCATGCAGAGCAGGAGGCCCTCAGGGGCCCGCGAGGAGGGAGGCTGTGCTGTGTCAGCTTCATTAGAGGCATCACCGCCACATCACTGATCTGCTGGTCGCCCGCGGCACCCGGCTGCCCGGTCGGGGCCGCCTGGCACGCCGAATGTGATTCCCCAATCGAGAGCGGAGCAGAGAGGAGCCACCGAGTCTGTGAATTCTACATATTTTCCGTTTCCAAACGCCATCTGATTTCCTGACATGAAACAGGTCTTCTGTGTGTTTAACAGAACCTGCGTCTGCAGCGCCGGGCGGCCTGACAGCCAACACCACATGCATGGAAATGACTCCACGTCCCGCTGCACATTACTCTTCAATTAACTGCACAGAAGATCTAAACACACGAGAAGCCATTTCCATTCCTTTTGTACTCTGGTTTTCCAGACGAGGGCAGACCCCTGACACGTCCACCAAGCCGGCACAGGAGACAGAAACTAAAGACAAGCTGGCCGATGCCGTTTTGTGTCCAGTAACAACATTACGCCTTATTACGAAGCTGCATGCTGACCTAATTTCATGCAACGCAGACAAAGATGAAGAGCGTAAAAACGTGCGTCTAACTGAGCATGAAATCCGGGTGGTCTGTCGTATGCTGCGACGCCTGATCAAAAACATCTAAATATCAGCTTTCAAAAGGGCAGAGCAGAGAGAGGAAGCCCAGAGTGTTTCTGCAAATTCATGCAAACTCATGAATGAATGAGAAGGCGGCAGCAGCAGCACAGGAATGGCAACAGAGGCGAGGACCGTTTTAGGCCCCGTTTCTACTATTTGTGGATCGGCTTTAAAAATAGCGCTCTATATATACATACAGACTGTGTGTACACACAGCACAGAGCGTGCGCACATACACACACACACACACACACACACACACACACACACACACACACACACACACACACACACACACACACACACACACACAACAGTGGGAGCCAAGTGGCAGCATTACAGAGCTGAAGCATCTGGAACAGACACCACACCAGCTCTCCAGCATTGTTTGCATTCCCTGTACCTGGGAGAGCAGAAGAAGAAGGACGCCCTTATTTACATCCATTCTTAGGAGACAAAGAACGAGGAGCAGTCTGTCATGAGAGCGACGCTGCTTTTGTGCTGCTGCACGCTCGTTCACAGTGGATGCAGTTGGCTTTGCTTTGAGTCGCTTATGAATTATGCACTGATGGGAGAGATTGGAGGAGGGCTGGAGAAAGAGGGCGTAATGAGTGTCATAATTGTTTTGTAAAAAGGCTTGATGGCTAACAGGAAGCTGCCAGAGTCTGTTTCTACATTGAAAATGTACAGTGAGCGGCAGGAGCTGAATGTAGGCTACTGGCAACAGCTTTCATTAACCCAATAATTCTCAATAATTCTCTAAAATCCACGTCATCGTCTCCTCTGACTGGCCCAGGTTTGATGACGGAGCTGAGTAAATCACAATGAATTCACCTGGTTAGCGCAGGTGTTCCCAATACGTTGTGCATTCATTTAGCTTCTTAGCTAAATAAAACAGAGGTGTGTGGTCACAGCCTGTTCGTTAGCCGCCGAGCGAGCGAGCGGGGGACTCGCTGCAGTTGTGGTGAAGTTCAAAGGCAGCGCGCTGAGGGATTTGTCTTTAGGCTGTGGGCTGATCACACATGAAAAGGCTGCTTTATCTGCCCGGGGTGGTCAAGTCTCGACCTTTTTACCCTTCATGCTGCCGGAGCTCGCTTCCCATGTCTGATGTCAGGCAGAATCTCTGCGCTCACATGGGAAGCAGAGGGCCTGGAGTGTGTCTGCTGCCTGGCTGAGCAGCACAGAGTGACAGCGAGGCTCTGGACAATGAAAAGATAAACACTGATAATTAGGAATCTACAGCAGACCCAGATTAGAACCCTGGGGAACGCCTAAGAACATTCAGATGGCTTATTTCACAAGGGGCCAATGACAAGCTCCTCTTTTATGTTTACAGGCTTTTGAGGAAAGTACAGCTGCTACAGTCACTTCATTCCTACAGTTTAAGAACAGAAGCTGGAATATCACCGCTGCAGAGACCTGAAGCTCTATCACACCTGTGAATTCACTGGGCTTCTGGATAAAGCCACGCGATGCTTCTTCCCCTCTAATGTGAGATGTTATCGTGCACATTTGCATCGAGGCAGCTAAAAACAAAACCTTCAGCACGTTTGGTATGAAACATTAAGGCAAATGATATTTAGAAAGGTTATTTAAAAGCGATAACAGCATAAAACTGAACCTGGGAAAATAAGTGAGCATTAGAAATGGTCTGAAAAATAGAAATAGAGACACTATCACTGTGCGAACGTCTGCACTAAGCTTTAGAGAGGGCACATCAGGTCGTAGCCTCGGGACAGCCGGCAACAAAGATTAGTCCATAAAAGAACAGTTAGAAAATGTTGCATCGCATCATTATCCCTGACATCTGTTGCTGCGGCCGTTAAGCATTTCAAAGCTTCAATCTTCTATTCTAGAAAGCCACAAGCTGCGAGGGCAACGTTCGGATTTTCACATTTATTCATGAAGGCAGAGTCGACTTTCTTTTCCAGCAACAGCGTTTGAAGCTTCCCAGTACAGCCAGTCTCCTACAGCTGGCCAATAAGAAGCTTCCCCTGAGCAATCAGGGGTTAAGTGGCTTGCTAAGGGGCACGTCACCCAGATTTTCCCAGCCGGTCGAGGTTTGTGAACTGGTGACCTTCCTCCTGACAACCTGCCCTGCTCTCCTCGGGGCTAATGCTGCCCTCGATATTACTGATACATGGCCACCAACGTCTGTGCCCGAGGCTGAATGTGTCAGAACCTGCAGGGACGGAGCGCAGGGCTGTGACTGAGTCATGACACAGAAAACCAACCGCTCACATGCCTCAAAATGCAGCAGGACACCGGCGTGTTTAGCCTGCCTGGCGTCCTGTCGGCTTTTCCATGAGGGAACATGTGATGCAATCAGATGACGATGTGGCTGCGTGTGTGCACGCCAACGCCGGCCTGATACAGTACAAAATTTGGGTCAGACGCAAGCGATAATTAGAGCAGAGCAAAATCACAAATAGACTGAAATTAAAAACAAGGTTTCAAGCTTTCAAGGTTCATTTATTTCGACAAAACCGAGATAATCACAAGCCTAAAACCTCCCATTTTGAGCCTTTTCAAGTCTGTATTATTATGCATTTTGCTACATAAGCATAAGCTATAAGCTATTAGAAGTTCCTGTTTGCAACGTACAATGAACACACAGACATCCATCACATACACAGTGTGTGATTCTGATCCATATTTATCAAATAAAAACAGAAATCAGTCTGTGATGGATGGAATTACTGCAGAAGCATCAGTGTGATTCAGATTTGAAATGCCTGTGAGAAAGTCTGATGACTTAAAATGATGATTTTACAGTAATAATTATAATAATAAGCTGTATTTGTGTCACGCCTTTCACACAGGAAACGCAGCTGAAACAACAAAAGAAATCATCAAAGACAGAATGAAGCAGAATAAAACCCACTTGATAATAATAATATCAAAATAAATGGGTGAAAATAGAATTGAGAGAATCCACATCATGAGCCTGTTTGTCTTAGTCGATCATGTGATTAAAAACCTGTTCACCACCAGGTCATATTGGTTCAGGGAGGCCACACCTCCTGATGCAGGTACGACTATGACGGCAGGAAGTCTGCGCACAACTGAACATTATGACCTCATTTTCAACCTGTTCTGAAGCAGTTTGTTTGATACTTTGTTCAACTAAAAATGTGGGTTTTTGTGCCAAAATACTCAGAGTATATTCAGAGTATCAGCAGGTCGCGCAGCGTACAGTTTCATATTCTGATGAAGTGAAAATAAATGATGAACTGCACTTCCTGTGGTTGTTTTCAGAGACATTAACAGATGTTTTATACCCTAACTTTCAACCTCTGCAGCACCAGTGCTGTGCAAAACCTCCCATCTCTGTTCATCTGGCTTATTTTGATTCTGACGACAACTTAAAAACTCGATGATTCTGCAGTTAAAGTCTCTTTTCTATGTTCAGATTTGACTGAGTTATGACTCTAGAAGGAGTCCAGCCTCCCACTCCTCCTGACGAGGAGCGCCTCACAGTTTGAAAAGCTCCGGTCTGCAGCAGAAAGTCATCAGGCCAAATCGTTTTCAGTCATTTGGAGGAGAGGTCAGAGCAGCGCTATCAGCACGGCCGCATGATAAGTCTCTAATACAACAGCGATGCATCAGTATATCGGTCATGCCTGAGCGTGCGCTATCTGCTCGTGTGCCTGCATGTCCACCCTTTACTGTCCAGGTGTGTTAAGTGGCAGCAGGGCAGCCTGAAGCAGAGAGATAAGTCAGCGGTCGGGGGCCGATAGCCGAGGGTGGTGGTGGTGGTGAAGACAGTTCTCGGCTGCTGGAGCCCTGCCAGAGGACTGCTGAGAAATCCATCACTTCTCCCACTCAGCACCGACATCTGCCCAGGCCCCCACTGCAGGGTCCACGCCGGCCCAGACTGGGATCCCTAGCCCGGACTGAGCTGCTCCTCTGTGGTTTAAGGGGGGAGAACGGGGGCAGATGCTGCAGATGTCATGGGAACATCATCTACATTACATGTACTCATACCCACCGTGATGAAAACAGCCAGCAGGGATGTAAATTTAACTGTTTCACTCAGAGACGGGGCCACAAATTCAAGGCCAAGGCTAAATCACACTCTGCATGACGTGATTTCAAAGGAAATAACTGAAGCAATAAACTCTTATTTGAAAGAAACGCTGCTGAAGTGTTGTGGAGACTTGATACTGACCCTGAACTGAAGCACACGATTACCAGTCAGCAGCATTTCAGAGAAAAATAAAAGCTCCAAACGTCACCCAGTGAATCACTGGACACTGTTTACAGATGTCCGTGTGGCAGATGGCGTTTTAGGGGGGAATTCGTTCAAGGTTTGCACTTAAATGACCAAAAAGTGAGTGAATATAGATTTTTCTTCCAGCTCCTGTCAGTGAATTCAAATTTTAATTCATCTACGACTCCAATTCCAAAAACCAATCAATCCAGAATCACTCATCAATAATCAAACTGTTCACTGACAGCAGTTTCTTGAAGTGTCTCTGAGTCCATGTGTTCATCTCCTTCATCCAGTCATGTGTTCATAAAGTGGTGAACCTCGCTGTAATCGACTGAGCCTTTCCAGAATGCTCCTTTCACACCCAATCATGATCCTCTCACCTGTGAGCAGTGAGCCTGTTTACCTGTGGAATGTTCCAAACAGGTGTTTATGGAACGTTCCACATCTTTCAGTCTGTGAAACGTGTTACAAAAATCCAAAATGGTGAGAGATAACAGACCATCTAACAACACATCAAACCTACGACAGTGAGAGAGACAAACTCTTAAAACTCAGAAGTTTCTGGACCGTCGCTTTCTCACTGCTTCACTGTTCACTTTTGTTTGGTTGCGTCTTGAGGCGAAGAATTGCTCCCATAGGCATCACATTTTTAACTTAAGACAAACAGGATGAACTGACAGTATCTTAATTAAGAATGAATAGTAAAATATCGCCAAGCTTAAAGGAGGCGAGTCAAACTTTCAGTCAGCTACATCCGTCACTCCTGAAAATACAGACGCTTCTCTGCGGCCTGCTGGATGAAACCGAGGTCGTACGTGATGACAACTGTACGAAAACATCTCTTATCAGCTAGCAGTCATCTGGGGATGTGCAGAGGACTCCAGGGCTTCGCCCGCATGTGGCTGCTGCAGTCATGACCTCTGCGGACAGCCGTCAAAATGACTGATCCTCCCTCAGTTTTAAGCCTGTGCGGATCAATATTTCACCAATATTCATTCATCACTTGACGTTCGCTCAAACCGGCCCAAACATGAGATGACAAATGACGCTATCAGATGCTTCACACGAGTGGGAATCACACGGAATCAAACCAGCAGGTATTTGAGGTCGTGGCGTGCAGGACAGCAAAGATGGCGGCGTTGGAGCAGACGGGAACGATGCGATCGGCATGAACGTGCGCTCCGAACTGTTAGCTGCATCCATGGTGCCACATGTTTCCGGCTCAGTCTACAAACAGACGTTAGCTCCTTTAAAGCACCGCAAACCACAGGAAACAGCACGCAAACATCGCCGTCGCTATGCTTTAAGGTGGATCTTCAGTGAAGCTGCTTTATTTAGGATGGAGCCACAAAAGATAGAGTTGAACCACTGTGATCATTTTCCAGACTTGCAATATTCTGAACTGTTAAGCATCTATTAATTACCAAACTCATGGATCTGTTACTAAATCTGGATCATTGTCTCACCAACATCTGAAACAACACACCGACGCAGCGCTTACATTTCATCAGCGCGGCCTGAACGTCCATTAAAACGCAGGATATCTCAGCCTCTGCTGCTTCCATTTCAGCCATTCTTACTCTGTCCCTCTGAGCCCCCCAACTTCACGAAAGGGCAACACTAAATCGCTGGAGTACCCCTTTAAGCTGCAAATATCTGCCGCAGGGTCACTGTCATCAGAAAGGCATTAATGCCAAGGTTCATACGCAGCTCGCCAGCATCAAGACACACTGTACGCGTGAATAAGGTCTTCGAGGGGAGGGGGTAGTCTAATGGGCTCGTTCCTCATTGGGGCACAGACAGAACCGCCGACGGGGTCGGGGTTGGAGGGTTGGGGGTAGCTGGCGTCAAACTGGGCCACTGAATTCCCTCATCTGACCCAGCAGGGCTCGGTTTGCGGCCCAACCTTGAGGGTGTTCTGCCAGCACCAGCTGCGTGATATTTACAGCCTGTTGCCGCATGTTCCCGGGCAACCATTGGACACGGCTGGGCCGCGCTCAGGCTTCAGCCGCCCAGCGCGCGTCTTCGATATATCAACAAAACCCTATGGCAGAGTCTGCGGTAGGAGCGTCAGCAGGTGGAGTGAAGGGGGAGCATTGTAACAAACAGTGGAGGAGGCAGAGGAGGTGGAGGGGAGCTGCTGGCCTTCTATCTGAAGCCTGGCTTGTGACTGTGATTGTGCCTGTGAGTGTACGCTGCCAGCCCTGGCAGTGGAACATGATCTCCCCTTCCCCCTCCTCCTCTTAACCAATCATGGGTGAGTCTTTGGAGAGGTGGGGGAGAGAGATGCAGTGCAAGGGCAGCACTTCTGAGGTGGTGGTGGTGGAGGTTTGGGGGATGGGATGGGATGGGGAGGGGCGGTGGAGAGATCTGTGCCTCTCGGCTCGTGAATCACGCCCACGCTGCCGGGCCGCTGTCAATACCGCAGTCTACCCGAGCACGTACACACACTGTCAAACACATACATAACAACACACACACACACAAAGAAAAACACACACCCACGTGTTTAACACAGGGCGCCCTAACTGTCACTGATCTGCTGTTTGTGCTCATAGCCTCTGGCACGAATACAGCAAAAATACCCTGATAATACCCATAATACACCCCTGCGCGTACGTTTGAGCGCGCACGGACACACAAAGACGCCTTTTGTCCAGCAGCTCAGAGAGCATGTGGAGCACAGAGGACTTGTTGGCAGGTCACACAATACTCGCAGTGTGGTTCCTTGTTGATTCTGAGATTTGCCCCCGCCGCTGCATCGCCGGCGTGGACTATGTGGTTTGACCTGTCAGGTGACATCAGCACCAAAGGCCAACAGAGGCACACCCGTGCCCGAAAGGTGTGAGATGATTGGCCGATCCGGCCGAACAATGGGAAGGAGAGATCTCACAGTTAGGAGGCGAGTTTTCTGTTTACGAGCTACTGTTTGCAGCAAAGCAGTTCACCACGAGGGCTGAGGAGGCCGTTCAAAGGGAGGCGACGCAGACAGCACGATCTGGACAATCAATTAATCCACCGATTAGTTTTTGATTAATCACTTCGTGTATAAAATGTCGCAAATCTTCCAAGCAGTCGTTCACTCCCATGTCAGCAGTTCATCTCAGAGTCCAGAATGTGTCATCTGACCAGCAGCAAACCCAAAGATACTCACTTTAAAACTGTATAAAACCGACAGAACCAGCAAATCCTCACATTTAAGAGGCTGGAGCCAGTTAAAGTTCAGTGTTTTTACCTGATCATTGAGTTTTCGGTTGATCAGCTGATCCTTTCAGAGCGAACCACGAAGCAGAAATGAGGAAAAGTCAGAGGGAAAGCAGACAAAATGCTTCGACGTGCAGCGTTCTGACAGGAAAAGCTCACGAACGGCCTGGTTGTTTTTTATGTGCGTGTGCAGCTGTTGGTTCTTGAGTTCGGCCTTGTGTGTTCACACACTGTCCTGTAAAAGGCCACAGGTTCAATCCCAGCAGCAGCTGCTCGTCCTGCCTCTCTGCAGAGCTGCAACTGGACATTGACAATCAATGAAATGAACTAAAGGAAGTTCTTCTCAATCCCTTATTTGACCAAGAGTTGAGAAAACCTCAACAAAACCTGTCGTCCGTTCACTTCATTCATATCTTTACTCAGAGATATGCAGCTTTTCTCTGTTGTAGAACTTAGAAATTGAGGGTTTTTTCTATTTTTTTGGTTGTTAGTAGGAAAAAACATGACATCTAAAGATGCTCCCTCGGGCTCTGAAAACTTGTGGTGAGTCTTTTTTCACCATTTTATGGACCAAACAACCAGATGAAAGATCCTGAAAATAATCAGCCGATAAATCAATAATGAAAATAATCCATAGCAGCAGAGCTGAACGGAATGATTGATGGACTAACGGTGTCAGCTCCACCTCTGCCTCACTGAGGATCTGTCATCTGATCACTGCGGATCATACATCCACCATCACTGCTACGGCTGCGTTTCATCCATTTATTAGTCACGACTGATCGTTCAGGCCCTTGTTTGTCTCACAGATCTGATCATCTGTGACCTAAAACTTTAAATCTTATCAATCCGGACCAACACACACATATTCTGGAATGTACCTGAGATAGTAAAGTGAGCTTTCTAAGACCGTTCACAGGTTTCCTCCCTCCTCCGTCACGGCTTTTCCCATCGCTTTAAATCTAAAACAACAAAAGGTCTGACAGAAAAATGCCCTCTAGACAAAACACTGATGACATCAATGTGACACCGGAGGCCAGAGGGCGTGCACGAGTGTTTGCCTTCACCGGTCGAACACGTTCCCGTCAGCGAGGCCTCACACGAGAGCCAGTCAGGCGGGATCGAGACGGCCGGCTGACAGCGTAAATACAGCCACTTATCACGAGTACTATCTGCTTTATTTTCATGAATGCAGGTGAGTGGGATGAGGAATGCTGTTGTTTTATACCTGTCTATTTAAAGCCTTATCTGTCATTAACTGTAAAATGTGGGCACTCAATAACAAACACTCAGCTGCAGCTTCCAGAGGTGAGCTGCAGTCCTTTCAGCAGACCTTCTGCTGGCACACAGAATAAACCCATTCTGTCACGACTGTTTCTACGTGCGGTCACTTGGACCCACGAGGTCCCTCAGCTCAGAGAGGCATCTTTCAATCTGGCCACAGGAGATGGAGCCAGGGCGGCTTTGTTGTCAACATACCCTTCGAAACAAGTGTGGAGCAGCTGCTCGGGGCCCCGCGAGTCCACGCGCCGCAGCGCCGAGCGGTTCACACGAGGCAAGTCAATAAACTCGCAGAAACAGGCGAATATAACATTATTATAAACATGTTGAGTGATTAGCTCGCCTCAGGAGGACTCATTTTGTCATCATCTCAAAATTAAATGCTGGTGTCTAGTGAACAGCCGACGCCGTCGTGCCACTCAGCTAACCATCTCTGCAGCTGAGAGTGATCCCGCTCAGGTCTGAGATTTGTTCTAGAGGATTTAGAGGCACGCGGACCGGTGATAAAATGAAGATAAGGCCATCTCCTGAGCCCTGGAACAACACCTCTGGGCTACTCAACACGGATAAACTACTTCCTGATATTTACTGTCTGTTCGATACGAGCAAACAAGGTCAAAGACAAGCAAAGGAAGCGTTCCACATGTGTGTGATTTCCAAATTCACAACACGGTCCGAGCGGGCGTCAAGGGCACGGGGATCGTGAAACTCACTCGACGCACAAATGGCCGCTTCAAATCGAGGAGGAAGAAGAACAGGTGTGATGTTATGGGCCGCACGACAACACGAGCTATCGGCCGTAAATCTTCAGACAGACGCCCCCGCGCCCTCGATCCCCTATCAGCAGATTTGGGAGCCGAGGAAGGTGTCAGCTCGGCGGCTGATGATGGAGAACAGGCCATGCAGTAAGTCACCTCGCACTCCTCGCTATCTGCGTCGTAAAGTCCTCGGAGGCGCCAGCAGGGCACCCCGCCGATGTCTTCCCGGACTGATTAGAGAGCTCAGGACATTTCTGAGACCGTCTCTCGCACTTCGGCTTAAATCAAGCATGCGAAAGTTGAAAAATGTTAGTTTTAGCCAGAGGAGGAGTGACGCGAACGCTTAAAAACAGCCATCAAAAATGACATTTTCTCTCAAAGTAATTACGGTTTTAAGCGAAGCGGCGTTGATGTCAATTCAAAGCAATTACATCGGAGGAAACACACACACACACACACACACACACACACAGAGCTGCAGTGGTCGCTCTTACCGTCAAAGATTAAAGATGCCACGAGGCCGTATGGAAGTGCTTTGACGCACAGAAAAAAAAAGCTGGATTCTGGATTGAGGCCAGTTAATTTTAAAAAGAGCTCCAAGTGCGAGATAGTCCAAGTCAAGGATCTCAGAGGGGTACGGTCCTGACGGGCAAGAGGGTCCAGCACATGTGCCATCGACTGCTGAAGTGACAACTGCTGGTGGAACGCCTCACTCTGGACGCCCCAAATTACCCTTCTCACCGAACACCCCCGGCCCCCTCTGCTGCTGCTTGTCACCCCCCCCCCCCCCCCCAGCAACAGACCCCTCCCAGGTCACCCTTTGCCCTAATATGCCTTCAGCAACTGCCACCAATTCATCAGTGTCTGCTGGCAATTGAGGTGCTTGATGTTCAGCTCTGTGACAGGAAAGTTTTTTTACTGCAAACTGTGTAACTGTGTACACTTCAGGACTGCAACTAACAAGTACTGCCATGATTAATGTCTCATTAATGTTTTTAATTAATCAATTAATCATATGGTTTACATAATGTCTGAAAATGGTCAAAAACCTCCTAAAAAGTGGTGATGGCTTTGATTGGCTTGGTTTTTTACAGCTGATCATTATTGACAAAATTAGTTATGATATTGATCATTAGTTGCGGCTCTAATCAGGTTTCAGAATGTTTTTTTAGACTGAAGGGAGATGAAATCAGTGGCTGCCTGGGAGGAAAATACAGCCGAAAACCTAAAACTGTGTGAAGATAGTCAACAAAAATGGAGTGTGTGCACATACGACACTGTGTGTGTGTGTGTGTGTGTGTGTGTGTCACTAGCTGTCGAGCTGAGTGTGTCAGATCCTCGTTGCGCACCAATCTGTCCCTCGTGCACGTGTGTGTGTACATCCTCCATTTGGATCATGAGCTGCTGGCAGCGGGGCAGCAGCTGTCTACATACCTTTTGTTCCAATGGACCCTTCGAGACCCCCCACCGCCCCTTCCCCAAAATCTACACACACACACACACACACACACACACACTCGCATGCTCAGCTGTTGGAGAGTTCAACACACCGGTAATGTCTCGTGCCACTCAGCTCAAACTCCCTACACTCGATTCTGAAATGACTCGTCCGCCGTCAGACTTCGCCGGCTGCGCCGCCACATCTTCACTCCCTGTTAGCTGTGACGAAGGCCGCCGCTGACGGCTACGATCTGACGCCGCGTCCAAAGCTGTGGAAATCAAACCCTGGCAGATCCGAACTCGCTGCGGTACAGTTAGACGACAGCAGAGAGGAGAGGACTGTAAAAGGAGAGATTGGCTGTCTGTGAACGTTTGCGACAGTAGCTCCGCTTCCCAAGGAATGAATCTCAGCCTCTGCCCTTTCCTGACCTTGAAATCTCCGAGGGGGCCCGGAGGGTGTGGGAAACGGGAGGCCAGGAGTCTGCTAAACAGTTGTGTCATTGAGTTTCCACACAACGCGGCTAACGTACGTATGGACGCAGGCACGTCTGTGCCCGGAGCCCGACGGGTGAAACGAGGGGCAAAAATTCCTCGGGCTCATTTGGTCTGGAAGCAGTAACTTATATGGATAAATCTGCGAGGGGAGGCCAGAAAAAATGAACTCCCCTCGTCTATCGAGGGCAGGAAATCTGCCCATGGATGGGAAAAATATACAGCACCACTAAACACAACAATCCTCATGTCACAGCAGTGAGGACACAATTACTTCCACAACAAACACAAATGCTGAGGCCTTATCTCGCCGCCCTTTTTCCAGGTTTTTCCCCCGGTTGCCATCCACATTTGTCGTCCATGTGCACGGCTGCCTGCGGGCCCTCCGTGTTGAACACAGGGTGTTGGCCCGAAGCCTAAAACGGGGATCTATGAGCCTACCTCCGCTCTTCCTGAGACAAACGCCAGCGCTGGCCAAGACTGTGTGGTGCTAGTTACATGTGGTGGGGATGCGGCACCGAGGAGAGGTGGGGGAGGCACAAACACAGAGAAAGGATATCTATTCTCTCTCCTTTCACAGAGCGGTGAGAGGAAGCAGCTTCTTCGCCCAGAGGCAAGTGTATTTATGTTGAAAGGAAACACAAAAGCGTATAAGCTACAGCTCTGGCAGTGATAAACATCCATCCTTCCGCGGAGCTGCAAATACTTGGGAACAGTTGTAGAAAAGGCAGAAAGATTTGTTTCTGTGTGAAAGGTGTGCTACCTGAGTGATGCGCCATCACAAAGACAAACTCACACGGTTTTGTTGAAGACAAGCTTATTTGGTACTTTGTCTTTGTAGCAAATGACTAATAGGTTTGTGAATAAACATGATATGCTTTCAAGGGTTTGACAGTGAATACCCTGATTATGCAAATCTGCCTCCCTCCGGAGGACGGGGTAAATTAAAAAAATGACAAAGCTCTTCTCTGGTGTGGCTCTGCTGTGAGCTTTTCTCTTGTGTGTGACCTACATTATTGAGGAATTCTCCACATTTTGTCACACTCTTGACAAATCTCGCAGCATAATACAGCTCACAAGATGAAAATTTTCAAGAGGAAATACACAGAAACACGCTGATCCAGATCGAACCTGAGCCCTGAGACGGGCGCTGTTTAAACCTGCCCGGGCGGCTCTCAATCGACGCGTTCACAGCTCAGATTCGACACCACGGCGCCGCAACACCGACGCACTCAATGTTTTACTTGACTTCATGTTTCCAGTCCTCGATGACAACAGCAGCCCCAAAGCGCCTTTACTGGATCAAACCAAGTCCCAGTCCACTTTCACCCACGACTAGTCTGCACCATCAAAAACGACACTACGATCCAACATCAACACGCTGTTTCCTGCACAGCCTCAAAGCGTGGCGAGCCAACTCGCCTGAAACACCACCTACACCGATGTCACAAAAAATTAGCACACCTTAATGAAATCAAACACATCAGAGAAGACGAGCAGAGGCGTAATTTCACACAGCGGATATCATATATTTGAGGAGTGTTTAGGCCTTCATCGACATTCGAATTCACCACCATGAGAGCAGACGACGTGTCATGATCGCGGCTACATCGGAAACCCTGTGACGTGTTCATGTAGCTTGAAACTCTTCATCTTAATACACTTAAACGGCTTTGAAAAACTGTGCATAAGATAAGTGTTGGTCAGACAGGAAGTCCTATGTGGCGTACTGAAATCCTTCTTCAGTTCTTGATTGCCTTCTGTGGCAGCACCAAGCAAAGATCACTGAAACGACATGTCCTGCTATAAGACCTGTCGTTCATAAATATTAGCCCGCAGTCAGACTTTATGATGCCGTTTACCTGGAAAACATGGGAGGTGTGCTGGTTCAGACTTCAGAATAAGAGTCTGCTGCCTGCAGCTCAGCTAACAGCTCAGCGTGAGCGTCCTCCCTGCAACAATCAACACTGATCTGAGAGAAAAAGGCAGAACTTTTTTGGTTGTGGGGTTTTTCCTCGTCCAAACCCAGAGTCTAAGGAAAGGCTGCTGTGCAGATTATGAAATCATTACAGTCAAACTTGTGATTCTGGCTGTAAAAATAACCTTCACAAAGGAAACTCTCATGGTTTTTTGTCTTTGATTTCTGCTTTTTCACTGTCTACACGCTGGCTGGGTTGATTCTGCATGCTGGTCATTTGAAATGACAACAACTTCAAACCTTTACTGCATCATCCTGAACTCCTCTCAGGTGATGTCAGTGAACTGCAGCTGTTGTTCTGCCAAAAGCTAAAACAGCTAACAGATCTGACGCTTGGGACAAACTAGCTGAACAAGGCTGCTGTTGTTTTTAGGACATAGTTTGTGTGTCATGCTTTTACTTTCTATTCATCATCACATCCTCTGGGTAGGAAAGTATCCACGACATCAAAGTCTAATTTGGGCAAATAAGGCCTCTTGCACAAGTGTTTGCTGTCACCACATTTTCTGATTTAGGCGAATAAGACGAACGTGTTTTTCCAGGAAAGTTGTTAGATGTCGTTAGAGTCGTAGCATCAAAGCAACAGTGTTAACGACTGCATTCACATTTCCTTCAAATCTGCGCATCAGGCCAGCGCGCAGCTCATCTAACCCGGCTCCCCCAATCCGGGGAAATTTGGTATCTCCCAGCCCGAGGAGCTGTCACAGCTAAAGGTTAAAGGTCAAGAGCAGCAAGACGAGCCCTAACAGACGCAGCAACCTGTTCCCTTCAACTGCCCGCCTCGCTCAGCTGCCGCCACGAAGGCTCCGACCCCCCCAGAGCTGGTCTCTGCAGCGCCGAGCCTTCTGCCTTTCCGGGCCGCCGCTCGGACACACGAGCACTTTCAGGAGGCATTTCTTACAGCGTTTTCGGCCAAATCCGTCTCTGACATGTCTCAAAACACAGATTCAATGTGCTGTTCCTCTACTTTAAGCTAAATGTTGTTCAAAGGTGAAATCTATAAATTCTCATTGATTTTCTCTATTTCATACTGAGGAAAACTTTACTTAAATGTGTTAAGTGTACTAAGCTTTTCTGTCTCTCTGCCAAGCGACTTCAGGGAAACAGGACCTCGCTGTGTTATCCCAATTAATGCTTTATGCTTGTTGCTATGTTATATTTTAATCTATCAAGTAAATTAAAGCCATAAATCACTCAACACCTGTGACTCCCACGCCAGCATGAGCGGCTGGAGAGCGGAGAGACGTTTCGCTTACGCCCAGAAAAATAAGAGCAGACGTCAGGAATTAAAGATTCATCGACGTTAATTTCAAAGAGATGTTTGGATTAAGAGGTCTTCTGAAGGGGGGGGGGGGGCTTTTAAATGATCATTCTTGTTTGAAGTGCTATTGGAAAAATCGCTCCGTGGCCAAAATGGACTGTTATTGCTCTGAAGATAAACAGCCTCCTCCAGCCTGTTGGAGCGAAATGCTAAGAGAGCAGAAAGGTCATGTGCTCGCTCAGAGACTCTTCATGTTGTCACGACGGCTTTGCGATGGACGGGTGAAGTGTTTGGGGTGTCAGACTCCCTTCTGCCAAACTCAGGATTATTTCATGACCTTGTGTGACCGAGCTCTGCACCTCAGCACTGATTGGACGGACTGAAACGCGTTCGAATCAGGAGGTTCGGTTTGAATTTTACTCTTTGATCACACAGTTCATGATTTTAATTAGCCTGCAAATCATCTTCCCACAGAGCTAGCTGGTGAACGTTCAAGAAAACTAGTGACAGATAAATGATGAGATCTGCAGCTGTAAGCAAACACTGCCACAGTCTGCAGGGGCGGGAAAAAATAAACCTCACTCCCAACAAGGAACGGGCTAACATGAAGGCAATGTGACGCTGAATGAGCAGCAGATACTTAAGGATTATTTTATTGCTGCAAAGTTCTTCTTTTGAGGACTTACAGAAGGTTCCTCAGGAGTCTGTTTCAGCCGACGAGTCCTGAAGGTGTTCATGCAGCGTGAGCAGGATGGATGAATTATCATGTTGATGTTCCTGAACACATCAAAACACACAGAGAGAGGAGCTGCTCGCAGACCGTCATCCTAAAAGTTTGCTGTCACCGATTTGTCTGACTCATTTATCCAATGAGAGCCAACCGACAGGCAGTTTTACATACTGTGAGCTCAGATTTAGAGCGGCGCCTCATCTGTTGGACGGAGTTCTGTTCGAAGTGTCGGGTTACCCCAGAAAACGAACTGATGACGAGGACGGTGGTTAGCTTCAGAGAGGAAGAGGAAGCGGAGACGAGCTGAAAGACGACAGAGGTCACCACCAAACAGCTGAACACACGAAAACCACATCAAAGAGTCCAGTTCAACCAGTCCACCTGTTGACAGAAGAGGTGCCATGAACCAAACCAGGAACCATCTTCCTCACAAAAAATTAAAAAAGTTCCTGCAGGACGTCCAGATGTTCGTGTACGCGTCCAAATGTCTTCAAAGATAATCGTCCCGTCTTTGAGACTGGACACGTTTCCTCACTCAGATAATCACTTTTTATTTGTACGGCCGCTTTGTTTTTGAAGAACGCTGAACAAAGTGGTGAACCTCTCTCCGTCCTCCACGATCCACTGAGCCTTTCCAGGACGCCCCTTTCATACAATCATGATCCTCTCACCTGTTACCAGTGAGCCTGTTTACCTGTGGAATGATCCAAACAGGTGTTTTTGGAGCGTTCCACATCTTTCCCAGTCTGTGAAACGTGTTGCTGCATCAGATTCAGACAGAAATCAATGAAGCTGAGGAGGAAGAACATGAAATATGTTGACTTTGAGCTGTTCTCAGGTCAGTTTGTGTCAGAGAGGATCACATCAGCTGATCACTTCCTGTTTATTTATGTTTCACAGAGAGGCCCAACGTTTTTGGAATCAGGGTTTTTGGGATAAAAGCTAAAATTCTCCAAAGTTCTGTCTTTCTTGTCATCATTTCTTTAAATCAGCTGTTCAGACTGACAGGATACTCGAGCAGGAGAGAAGCACCGCGAGAGCCGACCGTCATGGCGGTCGACACGGCACAAGGCGCTGTGTTTTTCACAAACAAATCCCAAAGGCGACGAGGCGTTTGATGTGCAATGGGGCGTTGAGGGCCACACGGAGCTGCCCCCCCCCTCCGCCCCCCCCCCCCCCGCCAACCTCTCAGAGCTCCCTGACATTGACTAACACACACACACACACACTTCTCCTCAGAAACAGCTGACGTTTTAACAGGCTTACAACAGCTGACAGGCTACAGGTGGGGCAGAGGGGACCCTTCATAAGCCCTCCACCCCTCCTCCTCCTTTTAGTGCCCGGCTCATAATTCCCTTCAGCAACACACACACACACACACACACACACACACACACACACACACACACACACACACACCTGTTGTGACTCCAGAGGAATTGTCCTCTGTGAAAAGCCTTCCTTCATACTGTATCACCCACCTACTCTCTCTCTCTCTCTCACACACACACACAGACACACACACAGACACACACACACTCTCTGCCTGTCAGTGCATTAAAACGGGGCTTTATGACCCTCCAGCATGTGTTGGAGTGGCTCAGGAGTGTGTGCGCCGTGTCCGACTGTAACAACAGATGCTGCCGCGGACCAGAGCTACGGGCTAAAAGCACTAAGCTCCTTTGCTTTGCTTCGCTGGAGCCGGTGGCGGCATTACGGCGAGGAGAAAACCACGCTGTCATGTTAATCCATAATCATTTTAACCCACAATACCCAGGTTTTCACTTCAATCACCGCCGTGTACAATCACAACCACAGTTTGACCATATGATGAGGATCTTCTAATCCCGAGGTCACGCTTGAGTCAGGAAGTAATCGACCTCTAAGCCGACTCTGTTAGCATCACGGGGTCTGAGCGTTTCCTCGATCGTTGAGACTGAAACTTTTTGGTGGATTCTGCAGCGACGCAGCGAGACGCTCCCTTTGACGGCGGCTGAAAGGCTCCATCACAGAAGCCTTATTGAGGATTTTGGAGGCGCCGCCCCTCGCGAACGCTCTCCCGACGCTTCTGTCAGACAAAGTTTGGTGCAAAGTGAATTGCGGTGGAGCGCAGGCAGGATATTTAGGACGACGAGCGTCGGTTTGTAAAAAGGAGCAAAGCTGGGAAGAAGAGAGGGGATTTGAAAGCGCAGCACTTCTTTGGATTGGGTGAGAAACCATGGGGTGAAAGAAAAAACACATCTTTGGATTATTTATTCTCGCTGCGTGTGCAAAACAGAGCAAAAAAGAAGTTTCCGTAACTTCCAGTGCCGACTTTCTAACCACCAAATCTGTTCTTCCTCCTCCTCTCTCATCATCAGAGGGTACCACTAACCTTCTGCGACAAAGAAAACGGTTTATCAACGTTCGTTTACATCTTGTAGTTTAACTCAACAGGCAAAACACGCAGGGCTGCTTCTTCAGAAGCACGGCTGAGAGCGCAGAGCTGCAGTTCAGAGCTGCTGAAGTTTCTCTCTAAATAAGACATTAAATGGTACAGAAGCTATAAATCCACTGATGCTGGTTTCCAGGGTGCTGCAGGCAAACACGTCCACTGAGGCCATTTATCATCATCTGTCAAGATCAAGATGGATGTCACGCAAGAGGCGGCCAGCCTGGACACAATAACAGGAACAGCGGGGCAGGACAGTGCCACCAAACGGATTTACAGTGAATACAAGGTGAATATTCAGACTGCAGAGGAGAGCTCTGATTCCACTCTGCCCGCCACTGACGGCCATATTGGCAGCGAGGCGGCTACAAATCCCCACTGTAAAAAATAAAAGTGTTTTCTGATGCGACGTCGCTGATGTTAAGCAGCGTACTTGTAAGCTCTATTGAAGTTGCTGTACAAACTTTGCACTTAAAGGACTCCAGTTCTGTTTTTCTGACGCCGTCTTAGCGCTGTGAGGCAGGTGACGGGTTAACGACCACTGCTCCAATCCGGTTAGCTACCGTCAGCCGGCGCTGGTGTCTTTAAACCATGACCACAGTCTTTCTCTGACCACAACGCCGTCATTTAACCAGACGGTGGCAGAGCACAAACAGCTCCCTGAAACCTGTTTTTATAAGGCTGACAAACTGAAAACTCCTCTGCAAAGATCAGACTCTGCGTGGTTTTCTAACATCGAAACAAAACAAGTGCAGCAGCCCGATGATGCAGAGACATCGGAGCGTATTCTTATCTCGCCGTCCCTCTGCTCTCGTTTTCCCCCTCGCGCCCTCCTCGCCTTCCTCGAGAAAGCGGGAGGACTCGTTCTCTCTGAGCCTGGTGCTGTTCCAGCTGTAATGTGATAACCAGTTCAATAACATAAACAACTGCCAGAATCCTCCAGAGGAAGGATGCAGAGAGGAGTGTGTGTGTGTGTGTGTGTGTGTGTGTGAACATGAGTCAGTGGGTGGATGTCTGTGTGCGTTTGGTTTTACATGGGAGCGCGTGTGGGCTGGAGAGCAGGAGAGGCCTGGGCGAGAGGTGAGGACGAGTCAGCCATTGAACACCATCAAATAAAACGTTATCTAATGCCTGCGCTGACACGGCCCGCCAGAAAACAAGTACACTCTCTATCGACCCGAAGCGCGGCTGTGCTTTTGCCCGCGAAAAACACTCCTCGCTGACGCCGTGAGCTGCGTTTGTACATCAGAGCAGAGAAATGGATTTCAGCAGCGCTTTAAAGGGCCATCGGGGTATCTGAGCACAGATTTAATGACTTCTAAGACCTTTTTAATAGCTCAAACATGTGGCAGAGAGGGCTGGAGCCGAGGCTCTTCAGACTCAAACAAGAAAGAAAGACAACACAGAAGCTCTGCTCTGTGGTGGAGTGTGATTACAGCAGCACCAGGCCCGCGGGCGCCTCCTGAGCCCGACCTGGACGCTGGAACGAAGCCGCGTCGACTGTCCTCTTCAGACACGAAGGAAAACATGAAGAAGGACAGCACGCAGACCCAAACCACGCTGGGTTTGATCCCATCCATCGGAGAGGTCCACGCTTTTCAAGAGAGTTTTATGATTCTGAATTATGCTTCATCTTTTCAGCCACTTTTCATGCTCTTCATCAGCAGGGGGTCTTCAGAGGATGGTACAGATGAACTGATGCATTGTTGAGATGAATAACGCCACATTTTTGTCAAACTTGTGTTTCCAAGGTCAAAAACTTCATCATCAGGAAACACAAATTAAATAAATGAGATGAAATACGTTCATTAGCGAGCTTTAGAGCAATGCTAGCTGCTTCCCCCTGCTTCCAGTCTTTATGCTAAGCTAACCGGACGCTAGCTCCACCTTCACATGTACAGGACAGATGTGAGCGCGGTGCCTGTAAATCCTGTTTTTGCAAAGCTGTAATTTATGTTTGCAGAGTTTCTTGTGAGGCAGCTTCGTGTTGAGACTTAAACTCTGGTGCTTTGAGAAGTTTGGCTTCATGTGCTGAATATAAAACAAGCTTTTATTCTGCTCAAAGTAACAAACTGACAAACAAAACGACTGTTTTGGTGCTCAAACTCAGACTTCAGAGTTTCAAACGATTCGGACGTTACAGTGAATTTATTCTGCTGTGTTCACTCTGAACCTCTGCAACATCCTCTGAAATCCTCCTTAAAACGGAGCGATTTGAGCACAAATACACATTTTGTCCCTCGATAATACTGGCACACATGAACAGATACAGTGTATGCATTCACGCATGAACTCACATACACACGCCTGCAGTCACAGCAGCATCACACGCTCACACACACACACACAGGAGGAAGTGTGTGACTTTGGAAGGCTGGAGAGGGGATGTTTCAGCTCCTTCTCCCTCTTCTTCTTCTTCTTCTTCTTCTTCTCTCCATGGATCCGTTCCCAACTCTGGGTACTCAACAACCGAGGAAGAACGGAGAGGAATAAGCTGCTTCCTCCTGCCCCCCCCCCCACCTCTCCACACTCTTTCTCCACTTTAGCTCGTGGCTAACTCAATGAGGCCCGCGCAGATGGTCCCATAACGCCGCCACAGCTGCGCAACCGTAAAACGGCGCCACGCCCCAGCGAGGAGGAGGTTGATATACATTCAGATATTCAAATGAGGCCATAACCTCTCCGCCGCGCTCCGCTGGAAGTGGAGGAGAGGTGTGGGAGGAATTGGATGGGATTCGGGGCTGGAGAGAGTGGCGGGGGGGTGGTGGATGAAGGCTAGTTGATGATGAAGAGCAAAGACCTCAGATAAAAGAGAGGCAGGGTGAGGAAGAGAGGTGAGAGAGTGAGGGAGAGGTTCAGAGAGGGGGGAGTGTGAGAAGCTCGGGTGTCGTGTTTCAGCTCCTGGCTCGGCCGCTTGCTGTTTCAGCTGTGCCGGAGCGCTGGCCAGCAGCCCCTGCTCTCACGCCATCGTAACCCCGTCAGCATGGTGGCACGGCACACTGCAGCTGAAAGCTTCCTAATGCTTATTTCCCAATCTCACACAGATCTGATGTTTCCTCCTCTGTGTCACTGGCAAAGAGAAACAGCCTAAATTTGCAGCTTTTCCCTCCAATCTGGACCACATGGATCTGTGGCGCCGGATCAGATCCTAACGCGCCGTAGCCTGCGTGACACTCCCGTCTGAATGCTCAAAAAGCACGGAGGTGACTAAGCTAATCTCACGTCATTCATCTGAAACAATCGTCACAAGTTTGGCACCGAGGCGGCTCGGCTGAGCCAACATCAGCAAAGAGGAAACAAGACGGGAAAGAAAGCCAAAAAGCGAGCTGGTATTTAGGGAGACGCCTCGATTCAGACAAAACCCGAAGGAATGCGGCGCAATCAGCATCAAAACGTGTCAGAATCCAGGCAGAGCGGGAGGACCCAACAGTGAAGTGATGTCTCTGATTGCTCACGCTTGTCTTTTTCAGCATTATTGGCAGTAGTATGGGGTCGCAACCTGTAATAAATAAACTGTGATCCAAAGGATGTCAAATTTAAGCAGCTATTTGGAAGAGAAGATGAAGGCCGGCAGCGCGAGCATCCTTCACGCGCTCCTTCTGCCGAGCGAGAGGGTTGGAGATGTTGGCATGCGCTGCAACAAAACGAAATCTGGCAAAAGCAACTTACAGTATGAGTTACTACTCAAGTTTTGAGTCAGCAGAAGACCTTTGATTATGAAACACTTCTGCTTCTGGAGGCAGAGCGAGCTGTGTTTTCTGAATACTGAATGATGCACTTTCCTAAAACAGATGTGTGGCGTTTCAGAGGGAACTGAATCTCTGCTGCATCTCCGTTCCCTCGCAGCTTCCTCCGGTCTTGTAGGTGTGGAGCGCTCCTTGATCCTCGTCCCAGCTTCTTCTGCTTTTTTCTGTTTTCTTCCTCTCTAATCTTTTGTGATGCATTGTTCTCGGAGCTCCCTGGCAACAATACCACGTCGACCTCCGGTGAACCCTCAGTGTGCTCAGCGGAGCCTGCAGCTCCAGTCATTGGACGGAGGAGCCTTAATCCAAGCCCAATATAATGCAGTCGATCGCTGCTTGTTGTTGATTCTGGTTCTCAGTAATCCTCCTGGGCTGTGCTGCTCTTACTGGATCTCTGGCAGCATCAGTAGCCTTTGATTCCAGCTGTGTTATGAAATATTGAGCTTGGCGTTATGGAACGTTTCGCACACGTGTGACGCAATGATCGCGAGGTCACCGCTACGACACGGACATCAAAGCTACGACAGGTCTAGTATTTCTATCAAACATCAGTAGGACACTGAAGTGAGTTTATAGGACTTCAAGTGCTGCGTCGCCCTCGAGCAACACACCAAACACCTCCGACCTCCGAGGCAGCTGCTCTCCAGATGAGCTCAGACGACCTTGACCTCTGACCTTCATAAGGATCAGAGTATGTAAAGGTCTTCAGAGGCAAATTGATAAAATTCACACACTGAAAGGGGATAATATAACATTTTAGAATAACATAAATGATACAATAACATCACATTTTATTGCAACTACGTTAAAAAACGAAAATATCCTCACGCGAGCGACTCAACAAAGCTGCCCAGCTGTCTGAAGTACCGTCCCACACTGGTTTCCAGATTAATTTTGATTGATTCCAGTCATCCCAAAATCCAAAGCCTGTCATTACGGCTCGATTTGCCCATTTTTTCCTCCATAAAAATCTGATGTGGGGCAATTTCAAACCGAACGAGAGGAAGATGAGGAGCAGAAGCTGCCAGATGAAGGAGTCACTCCCACCCCCGTCACAAACGTTAAGCTCTGTTCGCCGAAAAGTTGGATTGTTTTCACAAAAAAAGATGGAAGGTAAAGTGATTCCAGTGTGTGTGTTTTAAGGAATTGGCAGTTATCAGGGTAATATTGTGAATCGCAATTACGTTGACCAAGAAATGAAGTTTTCATATCAAGCCAAACTGAAAGTACTGCAGGCCGTCAATCGAAGGTACTCGGACTGTGTATTTGTGATGGTTGGAGTGCACAACAGCAGGGCAGAAAGCGCACAGTGAAACGTCCAAAAAGACCAATGTGACCACGTCTGCTTTCACTTTCATTCGGTTTAATCACTTTTCCTCTGGAATGGAATTTTAAATAAAGGGCCGTATTGCTGAAGGTTGCCAGAAGCTGAACTAAATGGATTCGAATTGAATTTAAGTGGATTTTGACACCACGGCCCAGTCAAGGTCAAGCCAGGCTGCTTTCTGAGCAGCGCTGCAGCCCTGAGAGAGCTGCGAGTCGCCGCTCACGCTCCTGTTATTTAAGGTTAATCCTGCAAATTGTGTTGGGTTTAAGTTGCATTTAACCTACATAGACGCTGTTAGGTTGCGTCTTCATCCTGGACCGCTGTCCTCTGATCCCACCACACGCCCCATTCAGGGTCTGTTTGGGTGGCTCTGCATCAGATGACCTCTTTGGTTGATAAAGAGTATATTAAAAGAGAGAAATACGACTTAATCTGGATAAAGCGAAACGGAGCGACTCCAAAAGGGAAGAGAGTGAGATCACAAAACAGCACCCGGAGATGAAACGCAGCGAGAGGGCAGAGTCCTACGGATTCTGTAATCCCCGATCAGAATACATGTTCGGTGCATTCAGTGTTTGCATTCGCTTGTTTCTACCTCGAAATGAGGTCAGCGCAGATTTCCATTTTGGCTCCAAAGCTGGTTATTTCCAGCAATTTCTTCCGAGGCAGACTGGATAAATTTAGTGCCCTGAACGGGGTATTTTTAGCAGAAATCAACAACTGAGTAGGGATTTACCACACAGGTTTGTTTTCTTTCATTTCAGCGTACATTTTATGTAACAGATCTCGGCAGAACGATGGCGGTGGACAGTGTGAACGGACCCGGTGAGCTGTGTGACTAATGTTGCTCAACAAACAAAATGGAAATTATTCCACAATTAAATCATCACTGGAATCAGAGCGGCGGATGTTTCCGGTGCGGGTGGGAGGTCAGCGTCTAGCTCAAGGGCACTTTGGCTGAACACTCAGATACAATCCTGTGACCTTTCAGATTACAAGATAGTCTCTTTAAAGTCCAGGCCACCCTGCTGCCCTACTTCTCCAGAGTCCATCATCCCAGGACCGAGCGGAGGAACTCGCTGCTCCGTTTATCTGCCACATGGATGGAAAGTCTGCGGTAAACCACAGACGGTTGATTATTATTTAGGCCAGGGTGACCGTCGGGGCAAACGCCACCAAACTGGAACTTGGGATCAAATGTTCCCCTTAAGCTCGGAGGCTGCGAGTGTGTCACCGCCGCTGAAAGCCGAGACCGGCGGTCGCTACTCGTCCAGAACGCCACAACAGATCAGGTCGTTTTCAAAGCGACTTCCTGATGTTTCAGATCGAATTTCACTGATTAAAACACATAAATGAGGGTCGAGTCCCAGATATTAAAAGGAAGGACGAGGAAACGAACAGCCTCGGGAACCGGTTCAGGATGTAAACGGATTGCGTTTCCACAACATCTGAACACTCTGACGAGGAGGTCAGTCAGATCCACAACGAATTAAACAACCCAAGACAACAGAGCCAACGTCATGTTCTGTGATTCACTGCTGTGACGGCCAAATAACGACTGAAAACAGCAGAAAGGGAAGGTGTCAGTCTCCAAACTGGTCTCATTTTTGCCTTAGAACGTCATTTGGAGTCATTTTTCCTCTTTGAGCTCTGTTTTTGGTTTCTAGCAGCTCCTGAGGGAACTACCCAGCTCTTTACCTGCTAAACGCTCCTCTACGCCGCGCGAATGAACCGAAACAGGCAAACTGTGTCCGGACAGACAAACAATGAGCAGAAATTCAGCACAGCGCTCCATAAAGCCGCCGGGAGCTGCAGATTCAGCTGATGAGTCTCTGGAGGTTCATCACTGAGAGAAACACCTGAAACCATCAATTACAGCCACTTTACATACAGAGCTTTCATTTGGTTCCTCTATGGCTGAATGTGTTTGCACAATATTCTAAGTTTTAGTTCTTTTCTTCAATGGAAAAACACTTAATTCATATTTGTGACACTCTGGAGCAAAGAGGCCCAAGAAGTGACTTCCTAAAAAGGTTTGTGGGTTCCTGGAAAGATTCCTGCGACCAAAAGGACTAAAAAGAAAGGCTGTAAAAAAAGGCAGCAAAGAGAAACGGAGGTTTTGATTCTTGGTTTTCAGAATTAACCTTCTGGTCTGTTGAGGAACAAAGACTCGCAGTCACTGGAATTTCCCAAAAACGACTGAAGTATTTATCACTAAATTTCCGTTTTTTTAATTTTTCAGGCCAAACCTCTCAATAAAATCACATCTCAGAAAAAAAGCCATCCATAATTGACAGACAGGGCTGCATTCAACTTGAAAGTTTCATTAAAAAATGAAATATTGCTGCTGTTTGAACGAAGTGATGAAGAGCAATAAAAAGTGACTGCTGACATGAAAGCGAAGCACATTTTGGGATTCTATTAAATCTATGAGTCATCTCAAGGGCTCCGCTTATAAAATACTTATGGTTTTAAGACGGAATCGGCTGTTTGTTAAATATTGAACGGAGAATTTAAAATGGCGTAAGCGGTGACATGTTTGACTCTTCATTGACCCCGTTCGCTGCAGTCAGACGGAGGCAGGAAGACAAACGGTGGAATAATCCAGCCTCAAAACCCAAAGGAGCACCTCTAATACTCAACTCCAATAATTAAAGATTGATATTATCAGGTGGCTCCTGGCATCACAACAAAAACACACCGCAGGCCGTCTGACGGTTCGCCGTCTGACCCGCGCTGACTTATTTAAATAAAGCAGCCGAGCGGCGCTCTCGGAGGGCACACGACATCCTTAAACGCATCCCTCCTAACGGGCAAATGTGATTTGTTTGCACAAAATGATTTAAAGGCTTAATCATTAATTTCCTCAGAAGCTTTCGGCAAGGATAAATATGCTTAAAAATGAAATTTCAAGTGCTGATCTACAGCGCTGCCTTTCATTTCGTCTCCGTCTTTGTTGCTCGGCGCTCGCTGCTGCTTCCACAGATCAGCTGTCAATCACGCGGGGTGGGCGGATTTTGGATTTATCTTTTGATGAAGTTTGGGTTTCTGCTGCTGTGTGAGCTGCTTCTTCTTCTTCTTCTGTTTATTTCAGACATTAAACGCATCACTTCAGATAAAGTGTCTCAAAGCTAAAATACCACCAGACAGTGAGAGTTAAGAAAAGGTTTCATGAGTAAATTAATGACAAAAATCCTCCGAAAGTACTGATATTCAGATATACGCTGAGATCACAGCATGACCAGAAAGCCTGCACAGTTAACCATTAAAATAAAATATGTTTTCAGTATTTCTTAGATGGACTCTTAACTCTCAAAGACACCGAATGATCAACAGATTTGGTTGATTTTGATGAGAATTTGACAGATTTGGGGATCAAAATAACTCAGAATAATGAATCGTTATGTGACTGTCACAGTCTGGATATGCTGATAAAATGTAAGAACATATAATTATTGAATCAATGCCACGTTCAGGTATGAGCTGAAACATCAAATGAGACCGACAGAAAAATAATCTGCAATGAATCTGATGAAGATAAAAGCTTCACATTCTTCAGCCTCAGATCTTTACATGTCGGGCTCCGGGAACCAGGCGGAGGTATGAGAGCAGCGATCGCGCCTGTGAGGCTTCAGCATCAGCTAAAACAGAGCCAGCGAGCGTCCTGAGTGTCCAGCAGCAGCTGAGCAGCTCACCCAGACTGCAGCCCGTCCAACACAAACACAGCTAAACCAACAACAGGCCGCCACCAGGCTGTTTGAAGGAGCCTCCATCCTGAACCGCCACCATCAACACTCAACTCAGCCAGCTCCTTCACAGAAACACTCCTCCTCCTCCTCCTCCTCAGGGTGGGTCTGCATCACCTCCCCGCCTCATGGACTGACCCCCCTCCATGTGCTCATTAGCTTAATTGATGTTTAACCCGTAGATCAGCAGCTGATGATGGCTCAATTAAGAGCTTGCTTGGTGGAGGACAGGGATTAGTCCTGTGTAAGTAAGGTGGTTTGTTGCCCTGCAGCCGTGGCTCCTCTGGACCCTGATCCTTCACTGTGGCCCCTGAGGGTCCGAGCAGGGAGGACATGTTGCCAAATACTGCCAAACAGGCTACAACCAGGAGACAATTACAACAAGTACAGCTGAGTTTTTACAGGGCTGATGATTATTTTCATTAGCATTTCATCTGCAGACTGTTTTCTTCATCAATCCATAAAAAAAAAAAAAAAAAATCAATCTTTGGTCCATAAAATGTGACCAAATGGACAAAAATGTCAATGAATGATTAACTGATCATCAAAACTTCCTGATGATCGTTTGGGACAAACTTTTTTTTACAAAACCACTTTCAAGAAAAGCTTCTTTCTCAGCACAAAGCTGCCGTGCAAACCGATCAAGAAGCTAGTAAAGCATCAGTAATCTGATGGTGCGTTCAGGGGCAGCTGTTTGACGTGTTGAGGAGACATTTCGGTCAGATCTGGAGGAGGTTTAAGGTTCAGGTCTGAGCCTGACATGCGTGCACGTAGGTTGGTTTGGTGCTATTGTGCTTTTTATGTTTCATGTACACTGAGGTGGACACTGACATCTGACGGAGAAGGTTCTTACGCTCTGAAAGCTTAGAATGGGAAAATGGGGCCGGGAGCTCACCGCAGCCTGGGCAGGATGGATGCTCGGATTCAGTTTTATTGCTCAAGTGTTCCCAGCTGCTGTGGAAATGAAAGCTAGTAAATTAGAGCGGAGCAAAGCAGGTTCGCGCTCGGCCAAAAATACAGGATTCAAATGATTTCTGAGAAGTGGCAGAAGCTCTGGTCTGGGGAAACAACCCTTTATGGAAAACGTGCTGTTACTTGCAGCGCTTTCAGCCACATCTCATGGCCTTCATCAGGCCATGGAGTTTGCTGCGTGACCCTCCTGTACGTGATCAACAGACTCATCCAAACAGCCACCATGTCACCTTTCAACATACATTTTAAATGGCGTCTTCATTAATGGCTGAAGCAGCATTTAGTGCCCATCCACCCACGCTGCCACTGAAAAATGCTTTGCTACGCTGACATGCTCGACAGCGATCGGACAGTCACGTGACTCCTGCCGACTTTGCCGCCTGAAAACCAATCGGATCCAAAACTGTGCCACGCTGAACTTCTCCGTTCTGGTCCAGGCCAAAGAAAGCAAACAGGAGGTGCGAGGAGCGGCACCAGGAGAGGCGAATCGCCTGGTCTGGTTCCTCCACCCCGCGTGGCGCTCCGGCTGCAAGCACAGAAGGGAGGCCATTTTGAAAGAGCAGCAGGGGGAGAGTGGATTGCGAGGTGAGGCTTGCTGCTGCTGCTGCTTCCCACATTAAGTGGCTGATGGTCTCCTCTTTGCACAAAAACACCTTTGGCTTTAAGTTCCATTAAGGGAGAGCGAGTGAGGATGCTTCTGTCCCTCTCTCAGCGAGCTGGGGTAAAGCGCAGCCCGGCGATGATTGAATCATAGCCATAATAGCAGAAGGCAGAGGCCTGCTGCGCGCCTGAGTTCTTCCTGTTCTCCTCGCTCAGCGTGGGAACAGCCGCGGACAAAATCTGCCCTGGAATCAGCACACAAAAGAGGCCGTGAAAGCAACGCGACCAGAGCAGGTAGTAATTGCTCCTTTCTGCCGAAAAGCCTCGTCCGTTTGAAAAGGAGCAGAGCTCGCGGTGCGAGGCTTTCAGTCCGCCGGCGGTGACGGGGGCACGCCGGTCTAACCCGGCTTACAAGAAGCGTTTTTCCGCCGCCGTGGGACGAGAGCAGGGGTCAGCTGCAGGCGACCGCGCGGAAACGTTGTTCTATTGTACGAGGCTGAGGCGGAGTTGAAAAGGTAAACAGCCAAATCAATGAGGGGGCAGGAGACGCGCCCTCCACGGCGCGGCGGCGTCAGCGGCTCGGCTCACCTCTGTGCACCACTAAAGCTCAGCACTGTTCCTTCTGTCCGCTTCGCTCGCTGTCAAACTTTCAGCCTCCGCGGCGCGTTGATGTCATTTTGTGCTCCTGCTGGCGAACGCAGCCCGGCCTCAGCAGTGATTAAAGCACGTCGATACTCAGCCGGCAAAAAACACATTGATCAGGGAAAATTAGACCCCAGTTAAAATTACAGTGCACGCCAAAGCCCCCGTTCCACTGTGGGTCTGGGGGGTCATGACCAACGCGCAGTGCTGGTTAACTGATCGGGGTTAGAGTCTGAGCTTCGAAACCAACGCAACATTCAGAGCTTTATTATTTTATCTAGACTGTCAGAAAATCATTAAAGTCTCTTTAAAATCACTTGTTTTGTCCAAAAAACCCCAAATTATTCAATTTAAATCCTCACATTTGAGCCAGAAAACATATTTGTTGTGTTTTGCTTGACTTAAACCAATAATCCATGAGCAAAACTTCAGCAGATTGATTTTTTGTTGATCAATATTTCAGGGCTGATCAAAGCTAAAATCAGTGTCAGATATGTGACTTTGTGTGTGAATCATTTTCTTATCTGTTCTCTTCTCGTTTAGTTCAGTAATAAAGCCAATGAATCATTTATGATGACACATAAATGACACGTTTGGTCCATTCTGAGCCGTTCTGGAGCTTTCGATCCTGCATGATCTTCCTCAGCAGATGGAGTTTCTTTTTTTTCTGAGCACTTCAGCAAAGACTTCTCCTTCATGTCGGCCATGTTGGCTTTGCTGCCGCGAGGCCGACGTGGTCGAGAGCTCCTCAAAGAAAAGAAAGTCTCCAAACAAACTTCATCCTGTGACGAAGGTCGTTCGACACCATCAAAAGCTCCAGAAGAGCGACTAATGGACAGATGGTGGACATATATTTTCTACATTTTTTAAGAGAGACAGAGAAAGAACACGATTGTTTAAAGATGTTAGAAACTGAGCTCAATGAATCTGTTTTTTACTAATAAAAGGAGGAACTGGCTGCTAGAGCCCAACAAAGACAAGAATCAAAGCCAGAGTCAGCGAATGTGACGTTTGTATTCTGATATTCAATTAATGGTTTCAGTCATTTCTCGAGCTGTCAGACACTCCCTGCTTCCACCTCATCCAGTGAGAGGATCTGCAGCTGTTCTCTGTAGTTAAGAAACAAATACATGCAGAATATACGGGAGAAAAGAGCACATCTGATGATGACAAATGATCATATTTGACAATTTTCTGACAGATTGGTGAAGACAATGGGCAGATTAATTAACACTGAAATACTCGTCAGTTGCAGCTTGAACTCTGGAGTGATTCTGGGTGTTTGGCTCAAAGGCTAAAAGACCTCAACCCTTCACTTTGCAGCGCTGTTGGACAGTAGAAGCTGCTCTGAGGTGCACTCTTCCCGACAGACACCGCTGCTCTCTGTAATGTCTGGACAGAGCGACGGCCGGCTGCCTGTGTTTGCAATTCAGCAGGAAGCTGCGGCAGGAGAGAATGATTGTACTTCCTCAAATTAGCAGAAGTGAGGAGGGCGAGGAGGGCGAGGAGGGGCTGGCTGTTTTTCACCCCGCTGTGTTTTGACTGAAGGCAGCAGAGCACACGATGGAGCACATGGCTGAGCTTCAGTCAGGACAAGCAAAACCCCGAGCGGCTCCCTCACCCAACGTGGACGGACGTTCAGGAGAATTAATTCTGAGATTACTTCCACTATTAAAACTGTCTCCTGAAGTTTCGTCCTGGCGTGGAGCTTTACTCCGCCGATGCGCGCAGCTTCGCCTGCAGTCACGCTTCTCAGGGACACAAAAGCCCATTACTGGAGCTGAGCCCATGAGTTATCTGCAGCTTAAGCCCCTTTTCACTGAACAAGTCCAGCTACAATATTTTGTTCAATTTATGGATTGTGTTCCTGTGTGAGTACACGAGTGAAAGAGAGAGCCCTCCAGAGACTAGAGAGAGAGAGAGAGAGACGGTGCTGCATGGACGCAGCGCAGGGAGAGGACATCTTAAAGTAAAGTGCACCATCAACATTTCTTCATCCCACTAAGATCCAACAGTTCAACAAGCAGCTGAGGGAGACGATGATGGTGATACAGGCCTGCTCGTAGTGGGAGGAAGGATAGATAAGGTAACGTGTGTGTGTGTGTGTGTGTGTGTGTGTGTGTGTGTGTGTGTGTGTGTGTGTGTGTGTGTGCGTGGTGGGGGGGTTCGGAGCTCCTATTAGCTTTGACATCTTGACAACGTCAGAAACAACAGAGCGTTTATTTTTGTTTGTCAGCCAAAGCCCACACACGCTCGCACCTCACACACACACACACACACACACACACACAGGTGCTGACATCAACCTGTCTCCATGGTGAAGTTTGACAAACACTGGTGAGCGTTTAGTGAGAAGGAGGAATTTAACCAGCATCAGTTTCTTCAAACAGCTGCAAACTTCCACACAGGCCTTTGTTGGAAGACGCTGAGCTTCAGAGCGAAGGGAAGCAGAGCGACGAGTGCAGGCAGAGATCTGACGCTGGCTACTTCAGCTTCCTCTGGACGACGTTCTGACTCCAGCAGGCGGCTCTGATGCAACCTCTCTTTCAGATTCAGGCTGATAAGACAGGTTTCTTTCAACGCGGGCGTCCTGAATCAGAATCAGCTCATTCCTCAGTTAATATTTACAGTTTTGGTATCTGCAGCTCTCTCATCTGATGCTGTCTGAACTGAGATGCAGGAGCGGGACACGTTTGAGCGCTGAGGTTTATTTCACGGGCTCAAATGTGCAGCCCTCTTCCCTCCCATCAGCCAGCTCACGCCTGCATCTCCATATTACCTGTCTTATCTGGACTAACACTGGTTACACTGAGTATCTGAGGCGTCCTACTGCACAAGTCTCACACAGACCGGCTAATCTGACTGCTGGAACGCTTTCCAGCACTGCTCAGCACCCTTATCTGGACTGTCTCCCTCGGGATCCGGTGACACCTTTCTGGCAGCGTGGACTTTACCTGCAGGCGCTGCTGAAACGCTCATCTGTCCGTGTTGCAGCACATCCCTCTGCTGCACTAGATAATGATGCAATAGATAACAGTTCCTCCTGCCTCCTCCTGACATGAGAGACCTGTCTCCAGAGACATATTCTCATTGCCCTCTAATCCCAGTCACCTGCCTGTGCGAGATGCTGCCAAACCAGAGCTGGATGTGAGAAAACTGGCAGAAAGAACATTCATCACCCCCCCAAAAGAAACCTCTGAGATCAGTTGACGGGAGTTTTATTCGGGTTTATTGATGCCATCATTACAGGGCTGCTTCCACGAGCAAAATGGTTTCCGGGTTGGAGGAGGAAATTAGAAGTTTGATGGCACTCTCTCCCGGGAGAAAAGCAATTACGCACAGCAATGAGAGCACAAATGTCGGAAATGGGCTCATGAAAGAGACATAAAATTATTCGACAGGCACAATAGCTCAAAGGATATGAGGAAAAGCACCCAATACGTTTCCTTTATAAAGGAACACAATTTCACAAATCACTACAGCCTTCCTGTGGTACAACAGGGCTCTCTCTCTCCATCTGCCCACTTTCTCGCCGCTGTTCAAAGCTGCCATTTAACGCGTAAACCAAATTGATGGCGCGATAAAAGTTGCCAATAACCTCGACGCGCTTTTCTCCGAGATTAAATCCACTTGCAGAAATGAAGAGAAATGGCATCAAAAGCGGGCTGACACTTGTCGTAAATCGTTTCTGACAGCTCCTAATGGAGTGTTATTACTGTGGCGCACAACGCTCAAACCCGCCGGCTGCGAGCTGCTCTTCAGCGAAGCTCTGCGGGGCTGAAACCTGCAGCGAGGCGGCGAAAAGCAAGCTTTCACCGCAAAACTGACGCCAACTTAGCAAACTACACGAGCACCGCGTGTCCTTGACACAAAACACTGAGGGAGACTGAGGCAGCCCGGGCAGCCCCGTGCACAGCCCCCCCAGAGTTCCCACAAGCACAACACCGCGCCGGTCACCAACTCCCAGCCAAACGCGCAAACGTCTGACGAGCGTCTGGAAACACAGCTGTCAGCTGCCAAAACACAGGAAGAGGCACAAAATGTGGCACAAGCTGGCGAAGAGTCACTTACCCGAGCAGTGTATCCACATCTGTTTGATGAGACGGGAGATTCAAACGTCACACTTTGTTGCGTTCAACACGCGCAGGCGGTTTAACGGAAGCCGGGCAGTAACTCTCCGCCGACCGCGGTGGGCTACCAATTAAAAAAATTCTTCCTACTTGATGTACAAGGTAACTATTTAGTTATGGCAAATGGTGCCTAATCTATCCTGTGGCATTGCTTCATGACTGACAGGAGCATGGCCAATGGGGGCGAGCCGTCCGCGCTGCTTCGACCAATCACATCGCCCGCACGGAGTTGGTGGAAGGTGAGCCGTGAAGTAGGAAGGGCTGATGGCGACATCATGTGTTAAGAGTTTGTATCCCTCCGCTGGTCATGTTTTGAGAGCAGCGACTCTACTTTAACGGCTTTTATTAATATTAACCAACTACAAATCAGCAGTTTGCACCATTGTTTATTTTTACAAGCTACGCGATAGTTTTACTACAAGCAAATAAAACATTTTGTGCGGTGAAAAATATTTATATGTATATATATATATATATATATATATTTTTTTTTAATTAAAATTCTAAATGACTGAGTGCCATCATGTAGACCCCTGGCCAGTGGAAGTTGTACATTTACCAGCAGAGCAGACTCAAGCAGCAAAAGGTCTTCGGTCAGTTATTAGCTGAAATAAAACGTAGTTCTACCATTTATTTTTATGTGCTAAACGCTGTAAATGTGTGATTATATACGTAAACGTCCGACTGGGCTCAGCTGTGGTTTGCCTGGTGTCCAATGAGCGATCATGCGCGAGTCCCCGCCGCCCTACTTCATCAGCTCACGGCGGAGGAACACGATGTTTACAGTGAGCGGAAGAGTGACGTACAGTGACAGATTCAGCCGTGTGGCGCGTGAGGCGTGTTAGCAACACATGTACAGAAATTTACCTTCACGCGAGCGCACGTCTTAAGGTGTGTACGTAGACGACGTAGATCCTATTTTACACCTTTTCCCACTGTTTCCACTTTGTACTGTATGTGCGTTAGGCTACGTCACGTCACGTCACCGTGGAGCAAATGGCAGCGAGATTTAAAGTAATACAGCTCGCGTGTGAGGCGTGTATTTTGGCGTCAAACGCAGACAGGAAGTTCAGTATTAAAAATAAAATCCAAAATAAAATCAAAGGAAAGTAATTAATCATATTTGAAGGCAATATTTTTATACTCATTTTGTATAATATCCAAATATATTTTGTTGGTTTTATTTTGTGTCCTTTTTATTGTCTATTTGTCCTTTTTTTACGTCTCCTTTTAATTCTTGCGATTATTGCCGTCTATAACATCTTAATTTCCCCTGACATGGGATCAATAAAGTTATATCTTTAAGATATATACAAAAATAAAGCATTACCACATTAAAACCAAATAAAATAGCTCTGTCATCCAAAGTAGAGCCATGTGCTCTGTGTGTGTGTGTGTGTGTGTGTGTGTGTGTGTGTGTGTGTGTGTGTGTGTGTGTGTGTGTGTGTGTTCTGATGTTCAGTGTGTAAATGCTAACATGTTGAGATATTTCAGTCATTCACAGCAGAATGTTGTTTTCACTTCACAGTTAAACAGTTTGAATACACAGTCCAACTTGCAGTGGAGGAAGTGAAGCAATTTACTTCAGTAAAAGTAACAATACTTCAATGTAAACTGCTCTTTTCTAAGTAAAAACACTGCATTTAAAAACTCAGTACAGACGTATTGTTATTTAAATGCCATTTAAGTAACAAAAGTACTTGTTCTGCAGGAACATGTGACTGATTCATCGTCATATGTGACGTTATTAAATGTGAGTCTGTATTCATTTCTGTACATTTCCCTAATATTTGCTTCTTTGTTGTGAAATATTAGACAGTTTGAGGAGTTAATTCAATGAAACCACATGAGAAGTTCAGAGGAGAAATGTCACTTTGATGAAACAAACTCATAGACATCTGAAATATGGCAGAAACCCGTCAGACACTGAGTTTTTTAAGGGGTCTGGAATCACTGATTTGACAGTGTGTTGTGTTTAATGGGGTTATACAGAAAGTGTTTGAGGTGAAATCTGGTGGTTACCTTCCATCTCTGCCAACTCGTAAGCTTGTACAGGCTTTCCGTGCTGGATCCACGATGGTACTCCTGTCTAACACACACATGATGAGCAGGGCCAGCCTCAGCTGTGCAGAATGTGACCTCAGGTCAGGTCTAAAAGGGAAGTGAAAGATAGCATGAGTGGCAGCTGGAGTACAGCAAACACAATACAGCAAACCAGAACACATGCTACTCGAAATAGGAAACCACTTCCACGTCCCAAACATCTGAGTAACAGTTAAATCTGATACGGGGTTTAAAGTCAGGTCAAGAATCCCTACAGCTGAGCATTTTAGGTGGATCCAGACAAACAAACCTTTATTTAAACACTCAGAGTGTCAATCAAAACAATGACAACAGATGATGCAGTTTGATGATGTCGTGAAGTAGTGTGGCATCATGGGAGTTGCTGTCTTCACTGTTGAACAACCACTGCTGATGAAAATCGACCTGATGTGACTGACGCAGAAATGCTCACTGATGACATGTTAAAGGTTTATTCATGTTACACTGACGTCCTTCCTTCACTCTCTGAGGGATCATCTGGTGTTTCTCATGTCGCCGTTGACAGGCGACCGTCCGACACGCTTACAGATTTCTCTCAGTGTGAACATTGTTGGAAACGTTTGGGATAATAAAAAAGTGCACAGCTCAACATGTTTAACAGAGGTCTGTTTGTTTTTAGACACTTTAGTGCAGAATGTTGCATATTAATACTCCATTATAAGTAAAAGCAGGAGGTGTAGGTGGGTAGCAGTACGTCTTGTTATTAAAATGCATCCCCTCGTTAAGCTGCCGTCCCCCTTTTATCCTCCACAGTACGGAGAGTGCAGACTGGCTGTTAGTCCAGTCTTCCTGACTCACTGATCTTTTATCGGACTGAGGTTTGAAGTTGGAGTCTGTCGCTGCGACAGAAAAGTACAAGTACTGCTACATTGTGTTTAAGTACTTTATGTGTTTTTATGTTTTATTTAACCTTTATTTAACCAGAAAAGGAGGGAAGACGAGCATTACAAAGTTCCAACATAAAATAAAACGTGTCAAGAAGAGACACGAGACAACAAGACAGCAGGACACTTGAGTAAATGTACTCAACTGTGCAATAACATCCTTTATTATCCATACTGGCGACAGTATTTTTACAAACTGTACATATTGTGGATACTCATGGACTCATGAAATTCAATGTCCTTTCTATGCAACAAGTGCAATACAACATGTGACGTTAGTAGATTTACTCATGAGAATATTGGCAGTAGTATTTTTATAGCATTGAGTATTTTTAGAATCAGTACATAAAGTACATGTACATAGTTATTTTCTATTCTGTATCCTGTACACTTTTTTATCTTGACCTTTCTGTGACTCTGTTTTTGCTTTTTGTGATACCTGCTGGCTGTAAAACTTAATTTCCCCAATGTGGGATCAATAAAGTCTTATCTTATCTTATCTTATCTTAGTTAGTGCAGGCAAACCTTCTGAAGAGTTAAAATCCGCAGCAGACACACGCCTGAGTGTGAAGTGCAGTCGTGTCTCAGAGGAAACACACAGAGTGGCTGCCCTGTCACAGGCTGAAGTAATAGGACATATGGAAACAGAAGCACACAGCAGGGAAGGGAAAGGACAGCTGACTCCACGAATGACACTCCGAGATCTCACAGCTGCAGCTTTTCATCTCAGCGCTGCCGTTACACACACACACACACACACACACACACACACACACACACACACACACACACACACGCCAATCCGCTCGTTTGCCCGAAATCAGCTTCTGGAAACGCTTCCTGATGTTCTGGCTGAGCTGTTAATTGTGGGCGTCTCCATCAAGGTGAGGCTTTATCTCAGCCTCACAACACAAGTGACACCTCTTCAATGTGAACCTGACCTGGTGAGGGGGAGAAGAACAACATAAGATAAGATAAGATAAGATAAGATAAGATAAGATAAGATAAGATAAGATAAGATAAGATAAGACTTTATGCTGGGGAAATTCAGGGAATATTATATGTCTTTTTAAGTTTGGTGCCGCTATGTAAGTATGAATGATTTGTTAATGAAGTCGATGAAGAATGATTAAGAACTACGAGTACTGCAGTAACTAGTAGTAGTAGTAGTAGTAGTGTTGACACCAGCTCAGACACAGAGAGAGGCAGCGACACAGAGGGAGATTACACCGTGTTTTGTGCTTTGCATAAGAAGCTTATGTGATGGGGCTTTTCAGAGGAGAATTGCTGCAGTCAGATGGACGTCCCGCTGCCTTCCGCTGACGCCGTCCTGCTCGTACAGCTGGGTAGCCCAGCGGTCAGCCGCTTGGCTCTGAGGTCAGGGAAATGCCACGGGAAAAATGACAACAAACAAGCACAACCAGGCCAGAGTTTGAAAACAGGAAGCAGAGCCCCCGTCATGGCAGGACGAGCGCGGCGCTCAGAGCCGCTGAGCCTGCTGTCCATCAGGTTACTGCTGCTGCACAGTCTGACCGCCTTCATCAGAGCACACGTCCCACTGCAAAGACTGGTTTTTATTTTGTTCTGATGCCATCCACCAGACGCTTCCACTCACCGGGCCCAAACAATAACTACAGTTTGGCGCCCCCTGTTGAAGAAATGCTGAATGGTGTAGCTCATGAGCAGCAGGTCACCGAGTGTCAGTCCTTGTTTTCACATCGTAATTCATTTTCCGGGATTAAGATGTTGTGTTGATGCGTTTTTCACGTGTCTCACATATCAGTGTGAGCTCAAACTGAGCCTGAACGTGTTTGCAACAGATGTCGCCGTGAATACTTTTGCACTTTAAGTAAAATCTTGAACGGACAAAGATATGAGCATTTCTTCCACCGCTGCACGTGTTCACCTGTCGCACATGGTGTAATATCCAGGTGTCCACATACTTTTGACCATGTAGTGTATCAAGTATTCTTTGTTGTCATAGAAAGTTTTACTGTACTGGAATTCTGATAATAGTCTTTCCCACATGAAAGCCAGTAATTCGGTGTCTCCAGAACATCCACATGTTATTTTTATTAGTGGAGCTCATGTTTGTTCATTGTGCAGCTCTGGGATCAGCTGGTTACATTCAGCCCAGAGTTCACAGATATCAACAGTAACTCAGTGACCCTTCCATTGTCTTTCAGCCTGAATATTCAGCTCACAACACTCTGGAAGATTGCTAATGTGTCCAGGAGGGCGTGAGGTCACGGTGGCTGAGAACACTGCAAATATTACCCGATGTTATGCAATCAAGTGGAGATGCACTGAGCGAGTTGCTGATGTGAGGAGTACTGAGAGCTGCTCTGTGTTTGTGCAGCAACACCAAATGTTCAACCTCGGAGTTAAAACCGAGATCCAGGCTGATAAATGATCTGATGATTGTCCAGTTTGCATGATGTGCCTTTGAAAGGATGCTGCTTAAAATTACAATGTTTGATGTGCAGTTCATGAAGGAAAACATAGAGAAAGGATGCAAACGTAGGTAACATTAAGCTAAGAATCAGCCATGTTTGTAGCCTCAGCTGTACTTTGCATTTAGTGCTTATGAGCAAATGTTAACATGCTAATGCTCTAAAGTGCGACAGTGAACATGGTCAACATTATACCTGCTGAACATACCTGCTCACGTCGGCGTGTTAGCCCGCGTATTTCATGTGTGCTGCTCGGTCTGACGAGTTGTGGAAACAAACGTCTCAAGCTGGAACGGAGGAAGCAGGAGTGAGAACAAGGTGTGAACCGGGTGCTTGCTTTTGTTGATTGGATTTTCTCACATCTGCAGATAATCATGGAGCGCCGGCAGATCAGACCGGATCATTCTTTCACGCTGCCTTTGCATGGAGAAGTGAGCATGAAGTCATTTTCACACAGATTTCCAAACCATACTGCGAAGCAGAGAGAAATACTGATTAAATGTACGGATGGAAGTCGTGCAATACATTTTTCTACAGTCCATACAAATTAAAACCATTTTACTTTTTGACTTTTTTTGCATCCACTTCCCCTGTAGATGCCTTTGAGCATAGCTTTATACATCATGTTTACATACATATTCCACTGTGTTACACCTGTAACTGCTGCTTATTGCTCTCTGGTTGTGCAGCCTGCAAACAGCTGTCCACTCTCCGCTGGCCGATCTCGTTGTTAAGCTTAAATTCATCGTCTGAATCATCTGATTCATCACTTGGAACCAAACTATGATCCACATCATCAGTTGCTCCGGGCTCGTCTTCGTTTTCAGAGTATCAGTGTATCATAGTGTCAGTGACACCACAGTGCCACCAAACAGGAAAACACACTACCTGCTACAGCGTACTGCCTGCTCTCTGCATACTGTGAGGACAGCTGAGGGTTTACTCAAGCCAAGTGAGCCAATTAGACAAAGTGAGAACTGATCAGTCACTTTCAGTGATTTCTGAGACGTCAGATGCTCTCACTCATGTCCAGGCTTCTGAGATATCCACAACATCTCCTCTGTGATCCTCATTTCAACATAAGCATGTATTTCCGGTATTTCTAGTAACAATGGTCCAGTTATTTAGGATAATCCACAGACTTATGCTCCACTGTTTTCATGGAGGTTTGTGATGGCCGCACCTGCTGCCACACACCTGATCTAACCGTCGGTAAACTTCCTGCACTCACCTGAGTTTTCTTCATCGTTCTCACTGAATAGTTCAGTTTTTCCTTTGTGAAAATTCTCCATGAAAACCACAGAAATGGTGCTCATCTCTGGCTAACAGGAGGCTGCTCTCGTGGAGACATCGAGGCAGATTTTCCACCTCTCTTCTGTCGACCTCATCCCGTGTTTGTGGGTGACTCACCCGGCCGTCATCAGCAGATTTCATCATACTTCTATTTTTGCATTCAGCAACACAATCGTGAGTGAATAGTCTGTACAGTAAAAGGCTGAAACCATTACAGCCAGTGTGTCGAGCTGAGGAATGGTTGTGGTTCTGGTGGCGGGCAGCCTACCTGTCTGGAAATCAGCCATGAACAGGTGAAGACGTCAAGGTCTAGACAGACACACAGCCACCAAGAAAACTAAAGTAAACCAACATAAATAATCTTTTTGGCATAGTTAAAGATAAGTTCTTGCTTTGGAGAAAGTGAGGGAGTCACAGTAAGTTTGGATCTTCATCTGTCACAAAATGAAAAAGTTCCTTTAATTCGTTTCTTCAGGATGCAGGATTTGACTCATACCAGACTCATCTCACTGTAAAATCCCTTCATCAGTTATATTAAATAAACATTCTTTCATTATTCACTCAGTGTAATTAGATTATCTTCCCACTGAACACAGCTGTGTGATCAATAAATCAAAGCACGTGGAAACGAAGTCCATTAACGGCTAAAAGTTCCAGCTGGGTGCGACGTGCAGACTTTAGCTGCCTGAAGTAAAGGAACAGACATTTTTCAGCACTTTGGTTTTTACAGTGCACCACCACCATCACCAAACAGAGGATGTCCATGAGAGGGATGGAGCTGAGGCTCGTTGTGTTGTTTTTTCTCTCAAAACGCAGGAAACTGGTGATTCAAAGGCAGACAATAAAACAGCCTCCCGAGGTGGTTCTGCATAATTGTCCACTTTAAAGCGCTGTGTTTGATTCACCGCACGCCGCTTTACGTAAGCTCTGAATGCCTCCCTTTTATCTGAAGAAAAGACTCAAAAAAAGCCAAATGTTGTATGTGTGCAGCCTCGTGTTCGTCTAACCTTCTCTGGAAGGCTGCTGCTGACAGATCACATGGAGAGACCAAACCGAAAATGTGTTTTGTTGCTTCCTGCCCCGTGAGCAGGCCGGCTGCTTCCTGCTGAACATTTTCATCTTCAGACACACAAACACAGTGGACTGCTTCGTTAAAACAAGACTCCGCCGGCCACTGCAGCTTTATTAAATCCCACTCAAACACGAGGAAATAGTGCACTCGTTGGGGACTATTTTCAGCGGCGGATTAATCCACTTTTGGGGCTCCAGTGAGAATTCATGGCAGCAGGACGGCGCGTGTGGGATTGAGTTACAATAAACTACAGCGTGTGTGTTCATGTTCATGTTTCTAATAGTTTTTGGTCAACAGTGGAGCTCCACGGCACAGAGGAAGAGGATCCACGAGGCGGTTTGAGCTGTTTTACTCGCATGCAGACAAATGGCTTCATCCCACTCGAGTATACATGCACACCCAGATTCCATAAGATGAATAATCAGTCTTTAAATCCGCTTTAAGAATAATGCAGCGTGGTCTCAGTCACAACCAAAGCACACGCACTGCCTGCTCATCTCCAGACACACAGGCCTTTAAGTCCATTCATTTACCCAAATCTGAGAGTTAAGCGATGACCCAGGAATCCATGTTGGCGGTCCACACGGGGGCCGTGACCTCGCCATGGAACCAGCGCTGTGAGCGTCCAGCTGTTCGATGAGTGTTTTCATCTGCACGCTGTGAAGAGACGTAATAAACATAACCTTTTAGTGGGAAAAAGACTCATCCTGCGAAGGGTTAATCCACCGGCCACATTTTCTCACATAAGGCTTAAACACGCTCGTCTTTTATTAAACTCAACAGACTCGAGCAGACGGCAGCATCACGTCAAACTCAGCTCTCTCTTATTCCTTTTCTTACATTTGCTAGTGAGATTTTCATTTCAGCCTTTTGCTAATGCTCTTATCTGGAGACATTTACAAAGGTGCTTCAGCAGAATGTGCTCGTGTTCCTAAAACTGGGCTGAAAGTCTGCAGCCAGGAGCCTCGAGAGGCTGCCATGTCGGATTCACTGTGTGGTCAATCTGTGATCCTGACCGAGAGGCGAGCTTTGAATGAGTGATGGAGCTGCAGCTGAGGATGATGAAGGCGTCAGTGTGACCAAATGTTAATCCGTCCGATGTTTGTCAGGACATTTCACTTCGTACCAACACTACAGGTGTGACGTTTAAAGGGCATCTGATCCCCAGTCACCTGGTCAGAATGGTTTAGTCCCCCCCCCCCGTCAGGCTCAGAGGCGACTCTGTGTCAGAGGAGGCAGAAACAGGATGAAAGGAGAAGAAACGTCGTCGGCTTTGAAATGCTGTCGGCTGCACGGTTAAAGTGTTGTTTTCAGCTCTTCTTGTTTCTCTTCTGTTTACTCTCCTCTTGCTCGTGTCACTGCAAACCAAAGAAGCTGCATTTTAAAACTTCTGCCAAATCATAAATAAATAATAAATAAAGTGAGATTAGAAAGAAGAGAAGTGCAGGCTGGTCTTCTGTCTGCTCTCAGCCTGATTCTCCACCCTCACGTCCCTCCACGCGCTCTTATCTGCAGCTCTTCTCCTCTTTCCTCCCTCTTTATCTTCCTTTATCTGATGCCAGTTTCACTCCTCACGTCCACCTTCCCTCCTCTCCATCTCTCTCTTTTCTCTCTGGTCTAATCGTCTCTCCTCCTTGTTTATTTACTGCTTTCTTAGTGCTCGCCAGGAGATGATTTTGGAGGCTTTACTGTTTTCATGAGGTCCTTTATGAACCACCAAGTGTGAAATGCTTGTGAACACTTCGCCAGATCTTCTCTTTTTCTCGGTCTGGCTAATTTTTCCTTTTCACATCTCCCTCTCTCCTCTGAAAGTTTCATATCAACGTTCTCGATGTTCTGGATTTCTGAAAACCTGTGAATCTTCCTCACTTGCCGCTTGGTCTGACACGTCAGGCTCCATTCTCAGTGGATATTTTCCAGACTTTAATCTTGTGGAGACGACTAGCTTATAGTTTTGTTTTGCAGCACATTGACTGTTTGGTCTGGTCACTGTGTTTAAGGAGCAGCTTTACATCAAATAAGCTTTAATAAAGTCTCTGTATGCTCAGACGGATAGAAACTAGCCGGTGAAGAAAGTGTTGTGAAGACCAAAGCAGAGCTAAAATTAGAGGATGCACATTTATCAGAGGGACACAAAATGACTCCAGTGAGGGCAAACGCTGTGTATTCATTTAGAGATGTTCAATTCAATTATTTGTGATTATTGAAAATGACTCTCTCTTCTGCAGTAGTTTCTACTTCGCTGCCTCGTTTCTTGGAAAAGAGAAAAATCTGTCTGGTTTACCACAAATTTTAAGGGGCATAAATTCACATAAAGGACTGCATGTGAATGAATTTAGAGAAGATGGACAGTAAAGACACACATGAGAGGAAGCTGCCAACATGGTGAGAGCTGTATGTTCAAACAACTGCATGAAGCAGCATCAGTGTTTGCTTCATTGCCAAGAGAAGCTCAGACTGAGCAGTTTGAACGATCCATCGTCACCAACCACCAGCTGTAAGAGCCAAGTGGAGGATTCTCTGTCTTTAAGAGGAGTCTCAGCTCTCTCCACGTCCACTTCCTGCGTCCTCTCCGCCTCGACCACAATGGCCGTCTATCACAAGTCAACGACCACACTGAGGGCTGGATGCTAACTTTAGCTGCTGCTAGCCAACTGTCTTACAATGACGTGTGTCATTTTCACAGGTTTGAAAGCAGGACTGACGCTCTGCTGCGTGCACGAGTACCTGCAGCTGAACCGACTTCATCCTGCAGCTTCTGGGAGGTTGAAAGAATACACCTGACTCACAACATAATATAATCCTCACTGCATTTTATGGTAAATAAAACTAACAATGCACATAAACCCTGCGAGGTCACATCAGTAAACTGAGCTAATGTTTGTTTAATGTTTATATTTGTTTTTGACTTTTCGCTCCTTTTTCTCATGAAGAACTGGATGCTTTCACCTCTTTGAGCCTCTGTGGATTATTCAAATGACACAGCTGGAGAAGGAAAAAATGACTCTTTGGTAGAAGTTCCCATAAATCAGTGATGTGACGCCTCATGTGGGCTGCAAACAGACATTTGAAGAGGTCACAGTGTAGAAAGGTTGGGAACCACAAAGAAAACCACAGACGTGCAGCAGCAAACATCCCCCCTTCTTTCTGTCGACTGGAGTCTCGCTCGTTTCTCTTCAGGTTTTCGTTTATGTTTCTTGGCTGGAAGAGATTTTTTTTTTCTTACCATGACAGTAATTTAGACAAACAAGGTGAAACGGCAGCATCTCTTTGAGGAGGGACAGCCCTAATTTCTGATCCAAAATCTGATTATTTTATCTGACTTAACCTCTGGTGGCAGTCCTGGATGATTCCTGGTCTTTTGATGGTGTTTCTTTATTTGTCAGGATGCTCCCAGCAGGAGGACGGTTCCTCCTGAGGCAGCTCTCTCTCCGTCTGTCTTGACCTGCTGCATTGAAGCCTCTGTCCTCTCCCTTTTCAGCTCCCCCATCAGCTGCAGAGTGTGTTGTTCTGCGTAGAGGTGTGTGGGTGCACATCCCTCTCGCTGCAGTGACCCGCTGCTCCGCCGCACTCCGCTTCCACAGCATCCCGCCGGCTGCCTAGCAACGCTCAGTGTCCATGGCAACGGAGCCAACAAACGCCCCCACTCCTCTTCAGCTTGTACCCCTCAATTAGGGCTAAATTGTGGCAATCAGGAGAGGAGAGCCGCAGAGCGGATGAACGGGGAAGGCCGGGGGGAACCTTGGTGTCCAGGTTGAGCTGAACAGGCTAAGCTAATGCTAACATCTCAGCGGGGGAGCGCTAATTTAAATGTGAGAGATGGAGATGGGGTCAAACAGAAATCAGTGCTTCAGGGTTGACGAGCTGTGGAACAACGCACAGCTGTGGACTGTGTTTTCAGAGAACCCTGTTAGAAAACGAGCGACTCAGAATCAGCCTCCATACTGAGGGAAGCTCCGGATTACAGAAAAGGTGGCAGTGATGAGATAATATGAGGCTGCAGATTATGTGGATGGAGGGAAATAAGTGCTCTCAGAGTTATGAGTGACTGAGTGGTGAAGACACTGCTGCTCCAGATGTGCTTTAGCTCTCTCTTGTGGAATTAAAGCAAACCTACAACAGCTGAAAAAAAAAACAAGTTTTCCATCTCAAACTGTGGCATCAGCTCATCTTTCCTCTGTAACTCAGTGATTATATGAGTTTGACAGTTTATATGAGAACATTTCAGAAGTCAGAAGGATGGAATCAGGTCACCTAACGAGCAGAAACATGATGATGCTGCGCTGCAACATCCACACCGGACGAACTCTGCTTTACTTCAATGACAGCATTCATTTTTTCAGGTCCAACGTTTTGGAAAAACTCACTTCTGATAATATCTGTGCATGAGAAACATGATGTTTACAGTTTGGGTGAGATTGTGTTTATGGCAGATGATAATGGAGTCGATCAACTAACGCTTCGAAGTTAAAATGAGAGTGAAACACAAACAATGAAAGTAAGGAAAATGCTCCTAATGGTCAGAAATGACAATGAACAGATGAAGAAAACTGTTTTTTTAAATGCATTTTGTTTGAGTTTTTTTTGTTGTTTTATGTCTTTTTATTGGCTGATTTTGCTTCAGATGTGTACATATATTGAATTACAATTCCAGCTGTTTATTTTTTGCACATTTTTGGTAAATGTGACTGTTTTGATGCCTTTCCACATGTTTTCATCTGCCTTCCTTCATTTCTGATGTTGTACATTCTGCCTTCCTTCAGCTCCGATGAACACAAGCCGTCAGAGAGGGAACGAAGATCAGATCAGAGTCTTAAAATCCTCCTCTGTGAATCTGTGGACAAAAACTCACCAAACTCAGTATCTTTCATGTGTAAAGCTCTCACTCGGTGCACGTGAAAGGTATTGTACAAATAAAGTTTATTGTTATTACCGAAAGACAAGCAGTCCCAAAGTCATATTAAACAGAAACTTCAGTGTTTTGAGTGTGAAACCAGAATGAAGAACGTCAGCTGCAGCTGTGCTGTAGTGATAAGTGTTACTGATGATGGAGGAACAGACAATGAAGATCATACAGACTGACTGTAATCAAATGTAATCAGGAAATCCCTCCATGAAATGTGTTGTAGTGAAACCAAACAGCCACTGGAGGGCGACATTAGTCTAAAAATGAGCTGAAGGGCTGAACCACCGTCTGTCCTGCAGGGGGCGCTTCATGCCTGCAGACTAAACTCTTCCCTTTGCGCTGCAGTGAGATCTGTGTGAGTTCACTCGTTTCACTCCTCCTGCTTTTAATTTGCACCTGATTCAAAGTCGTTCATTCATGTTTGTTTTATTGTATTTTTCATGTCATGTTTTAGGACAGCAGGAGGGAGATCCGGGCGCCGTGACCTCCTCAGCCGATGGCGGACTCAGGAGGTCTGTGTGGTGAACGATCATTAAGGATGCTCATCTGGACTCTTTCTCCAGGAACATCTCAGTGTTTGTTTGAGCCCCTCCAGCAGCTTTGTTCTTGGAGAACCTCCTTTTACTCTGGAGGGTTCATCAAGTCACTCTGAGGATCTCTGAGGGTTTTCTGAGATGTTCTTCTGCCTGAGGAGTTCCTAAGTGAAGCCTTTTACTCGGAGGGGTTCTTGGATAAACGGTGGAAATGATCAGCAGGTTCCTTTAGACACAAACAGCTAAAGAGCTCCTTCGGGGAACCTCAGATGTTTTATAAAATCAGGCTCAACTGGCAGAATTTGGAGGTCAAACAGTAGAAAAGTGTCACCACACGCACACACAGCATACACACACATAACCTGACAGGTGGGACGATCAGCACACACACACACAAACAGTACAGGAAAGACAACAATACAGGACGATGTCCCTCCGTGTCCACATACAGTGTGAGCAGATGGAGGACACCGTCTCTCTCTCATGTGTCTGAAGCTTCATGTGTGTTAATTTCTGGTCGTCACGTTGAAGTTAATGATGTCAAAACAGCCTGAAGGGAGACGGAGCTGCTGCAGAGGACGATCCTGCTCACTGCTGAGGCCAGACCTGGGTCTGATCTGTGACCCTGCTGACCTCTGATGGACCTGAGACCACTGACAGACCTCAGACCAGTGACAGATCTGAGACCAGTGACAGACCTGAGACAGACCTGAGACCAGTGACAGACCTGAGACCACTGACAGACCTCAGACCAGTGACAGATCTGAGACCAGTGACAGACCTGAGACCAGTGACAGATCTGAGACCAGTGACAGACCTGAGACCAGTGACAGACCAGTGACCACCAACAGACCTGAGACCAGTGACAGACCTGAGACCTCTGACAGACCTGAGACCAGTGACAGACCTGAGACCAGTGACAGACCTCAGACCAGTGACAGACCTGAGACAGACCTGAGACCAGTGACAGACCTGAGACCACTGACAGACCTCAGACCAGTGACAGATCTGAGACCAGTGACAGACCTCAGACCAGTGACAGACCTGAGACAGACCTGAGACCAGTGACAGACCTCAGACCAGTGACAGATCTGAGACCACAGACAGACCTGAGACCTCTGACAGACCTGAGACCAGTGACAGACCTCAGACCAGTGACAGATCTGAGACCAGTGACAGACCTGAGACCAGTGACAGACCAGTGACCACCAACAGACCTCAGACCAGTGACAGACATGAGACCACCAACAGATCTGAGACCAGTGACAGATCTGAGACCAGTGACAGACCTGAGACCAGTGACAGACCTGAGACCACTGACAGACCTGAGACCAGTGACAGACCTGAGACCACTGACAGACCTGAGACCACTGACAGACCTGAGACAGACCTGAGACCTCTGACAGACCTGAGACCAGTGACAGACCTGAGACCACTGACAGACCTGAGACCACTGACAGACCTGAGACAGACCTGAGACCTCTGACAGACCTGAGACCAGTGACAGACCTGAGACCAGTGACAGACCAGTGACAGACCTGAGACCAGTGACAGACCTGAGACCAGTGACAGACCTGAGACCAGTGACAGACCTGAGACCAGTGACACTGGATCTGCTTCCTAAACTTCAGGGTGATGACCTTTATTTTTATCGTCTATTTGTTCTTTTTCTACGTCTCCTTTTCTATTCTTGCTGTCTGTAATGATGTAATTTCAATCAATAAAGTTGTATCATATCTTTTATCTTATCTTATCTTATCTTATCTTATCTTATCTTGTCTTGTCTTGTCTTATCTTAAGTCAGCTCAATATTAAAGACATCGTCATTGTTTCATATCTTGTTGTGTAAAAAGGTTTCCTCTTCTCCTCTTTCCCTCCCTCCTCATCCCTTTCTCTTACTCCTCTTTTTACTCTTCATCTCTCTCCTCCACCTCAACCACCTCCTTTCCTCCTGCTCTCCCTGCTCCTCTTTCTCCTGCTCCTCTTCCTCTCCCCTCTCCTCCTCTTTCCCAGCTCTGTGCAGCTCCCTCTGTCCTCTCCTCTTTTTCCTCCTCTTCATATTCCTCCTGTTCCTCCTCCACCTCCTCCTCCTCCTCCTCCTCCTCCTGCTGTCCCGTGTGAACAGAGCCTCTTTTCTTTCCTCTCTCCTCCTCTTTGGATGACCGCCTGTTCCTGGAATTCAGAAACCCCTCTCACTTTTAATTTATGCGCATATTAATTGCTCTCCATTGTAATTTCCACCGTGGGATACAACATGCAAATGCGCCATGCGTTTGTGCGTGTGCGTGCATGCGCGTGCCCCTGCGCGTGCGCGTGTCATCTTTTTTTTTTTTTTTTTTTTTTTTTTTTTTCTCCTCGGCCAGAAATCCGCCACAGACATTTCCCCCCCGCTGGATGTTCACGTTCATATATTTAAGAGTTAATTTTTATCTGAATGTTTGAAATGTGAAAATGTAAAAAGGCCGAAAAAATACTCTTATCATTAAAAACTACAATATTTTACCTGCAGGGAAGCAGCTGCTACCTGAATTTACAAAATAAGCAAAATGAAACGAAATGAAGTGAAATCCGTTGCTGTGAATTCACTGAATGTTGATGGAAATCAGGACTTCGTTGTTTCGTATTTTAACCTCCAGAAAAAACACCAAATCTTAGAGGTTTTAAAAAGATTGACTTTAATAAAAATTCTTTGTCTTTGCGACCCTTTTATGGGGTCTCATGATTCGACTTTCTGCCCTTTAAACTCATTTTTCTTTAACCCTCTGAAATTAATATGGCGTCTTAAAATGGAGAAAAAATTGTTGAAAACGTCAAAACAAAAAGAAAAGAAAAGAAAAAGATGAAACTGAATAAAAACGAGGAGCGTCTTTCTGTCTCCTGCTGAGTGAAACGTGAAGTCACACTTTGATTTCTCTCGTTCATTTCATTCATCTTTAATCATCATCATGCTTGTCTGATTTTCATTAAACACTCTTCAGTTTTACTTGATGTCGTTTCTCTGCAGAAACTCTGAAGTTGACAAATCCAAAACAGGAAAACTCACATTTTCTTCTTCTCGGTTTTTATTAATGTGATTTTTGTTTATTCCGGTAATATTTTGTTTATTTGTGAGAACAGAAAACGATCCCGCGCACGTGAAAATGAAAGCAGTACAATGTGTTTAATGCTTGTAGAAATACACCAAACACATGTGTGTTTAATTCACCACACACCGCCACCTGCTCTCATTATAGTCCACATCATTTCACCTCATCAGTGATTGGATAATTATCAGTGGCTTCCAATAAGCGAGCAGCCAATCAGAAAAGCTGAGCGCGGAATATTAATACACGTTTCTTTATTATTTCTTTATTTCCATTTGTTTCAGAACCAAAAAAAAAAAAAAAAAAAGAAAAAAAAGAAACTTCACTGTGAATCAAAGAGGAAACAGGCCTGAGCTGCTTCAGGAGTTTTCACATTCATCTGATCTCAGATCAGTCAGCAGAGATGCTCCTCACCTGAAATCCTCTTCATTAAAATAAAAGTCAGCAGATCCTTTAATTACGGGACAAAACTCCCTTCAATCATACATTTAATTTGTGAATCTGTTCATCTTTTTTCCAGAAGTCAGACTGTTTGTCCTTCTTTAATTTTCTTTAGATCTGACAAAATAAAGCCAAAATAACAAGAATTAAAAAAAAAACATTCAGACTGAGTGAGTCGATTAAAATGAGGTGATGTGAGAAGAAAAGGTGAGATGTCCGGATTCCTGCCAGATTCAAGACGCTGAGGAGGACGTTTGATTTATTTTTCGGGTTTATTTAGATCATCAGAGACCTGAACGACCTGCCGGGTGGAAGAGTGTCTGAACCACACCTCCTCCACCCTCCTCCACCCTGCTGCACAGTCGGTCGATCTGATAATCGATTTATCATTATTAATTATATTCATGGCTCATTATGAACAGAAGAAACCAGAAAATAAGGTCAGTATTTATTTTGAGTCCGCAAAACTCTGAATCATGAGTTCACTTTTTAAAGTCAGGTGTCGGATAATGAGCTGTGTGAACTGATCTCCAGTCAGTGATCAATAACCACGAGATGCAAGAAACAATTCAATCAATTTCAAATCTATTAAACTCACATCTGCACATCAATTATAAATGTGTTAAAGCTGTTAAATGACAGAAAGTAGAACATTAATCCTGTTACATCAGACACACACACACACACACACACACACACACACACACACACACACACACACACACACACACAGCAGTCATACCTCCACACACTCAGACCCCCCCCTCACTTCACCACGTGTTGCTCTCAATGAACACCTGAATCAGGTGACGCGTGAAGAGCAGCAGCAGCAGCGAGAACACGTTTCAATCCTCACCTGTCGTTTCCAGGTGAGGCACAGATCACATGACCACACGGTGGACGCGCACAGCTCGAGGTGACCACAGTCAAACTGCGTGTTCAAACGCGACGCTTCTCTCTGCTGATTGGCCCCTTTGGAGGGTTTATAAGCCGTGACTTCATGAATAAATGATTATTTTTTACACGCGTTAAAAGTCAGTCAAGAAAAACTTGTGACGTCTCCTCCAGCAGGACGTTCGTCTTCTTCAGCTCTTCCATTTATCACAAACACCCTCTGATGGAGAAACGTCATTTATATTTTTAAATCGTGAATTAATAAAAATAACTGCAGACTTATTAGAAAGTGTGAAACCCACAAATATTTATTCATTAATGAGTAAAGACATTTATATCTGCTTTGTTACAGAAAGGACTCATTCACAACCCTGTTAACGGCTTATAACACATCTATAAATCATTAGTCAATGATTGATTAACCTTTAATAAAGTCATTAATTACAGCTTATAAAGGTGGAAACAAGCTGAATAAATCAAAGTATGGGCGTCATAAAACAGCCGTGATGTTTATCATCAAAACCCTTAAATGGACGAAAATATCACATTTTTAAAAGACACGTCTGGATGTTTTCTGGATTTGAAGCAGCTCAGCAAACAGAGTTTAACCAGGTGGGTTCACTTTATTTAAACATGAACATCATCATAACTCTGTCTGGACACGTGAATGTGGGTAAATATCTGAAATGTTTCCAGGAATCAAAAGAATTTGATTTTATAAATGTGACAAAATTTTGTTCTTGGATATAAAAAATGCGGGAAAGTCAGTTTCTGGAAATTTGCTGCAACAGATCACAAATCTGTAGTTTTATCTGTGGATCAGAGGGTGTGTGAGCGAGCAGAAATCCTGCACGTTCAGTAAGACTTCTGCAGAACGTGAAACTCTGCCGCTGAAGGTGAGGACACGCGGATCCTGGAGCTTCAGGCTGGACGTGCAGCTCTGAGCAGCTTCACTGAGTGTTGGTGGAACAACGTCAGACACAGATAATGCAAAGCTCCCTGCTCATAAATCATCCCTTTAAAGCTCGTGTTAGCTGGAATATCTGACTGCCGCCAGGCTCGACCTAAAAAACTGAAACATTTGGGAAATAAAAGCCTCCTCGGGCCTCCAACATCCGTGTGAAAATCCTCCTCTTCTCTTCAAAGTCCACATGCAGAAAAGAAAAAAACAATCCCCTCGTTTCCCTCCAGCGCCGACATGAATTTCGGACTCATTAGCATTTATGCAAATGAGTTTCTAATTGCAGGCGTAATGACTGTGGCGTGGGAGATTTTTCAATCCGCCATGTTTTTTGTTACTGCATGCTTTACAGGATGCGTTTTTTCCCTTCATTTGTTAAAACAAAAGCGGACCTTTCTCTTATTTCCAGCCGCTCATCCGACAGGAATCCTGCTGGAGCTGAACGTCACGTGGAGGAAAGAGCGGGGACTTTTTCTGCGTTTGCAGGCCGCGTTTATCTGCGCCGTCGACCACAGCCTCGTTGTGCTGGTGCGGCGCCGCAGTGAAGCCCCGCTGCCCGGCGCGCGCGGCTTCACAGCGCGCAAAGGATGCTGGAGGTGAGTGTGGAGATGCCTGTCAAAGCCTGTGGCTCCTCTGATGCAATGCGCGCGAGCAAAATGGAAATGCAAAATGGCAGCACATGAAGGAAGAGCAGTGTGAGGGTTTTAGCTTCCAATCAGGCGACAGTCAAAGTCCTTTATTCTCCTGGGAGGAATAAAAGTTTTGACCCCCCGACAGAAATATTTGTGAGGCAAACGTGTCAAAGCAAACAGGTTGAAGATGAACTCAGACACGCTGAAGCTTTGTGCGCACACATGAAAGCAAAACTCGCTGTTTTCTGTCGTTTCCAAATGTTTTCTTTTGTCTGCGCTCAGCCTTGTTTTTGATTTAGCACCACAGCTCCCTGCCTAATGAACTATTTAGGAGAACAGTGGTGTGTGTGTGTGTGTGTGTGTGTGTGTGTGTGTGTGTGTGTGGTGGTAGAGGGTTGGTTTAGGGGGGTTAGTCTGTCTGCTTTGGCACAAGGAGGCTGTTTGGCCCCCATGGAGCTCCAACAATATGGGCAGATTTTGAGGGACAAAAGATCCGGAGCTTTGAGTTGCAGAGCACGTCTCTGACACTGGGACGCTGCTGTACTGGGGATACTGGGGATACTGGGATGTTACACTGGGAGACGGTGCTGATGTGAGGACAGGAGCCGAAGCAGCTCACCTGCTGCACAACAGGTAGCAGGATTTCAAAATCCCAGAGTCCTTTTATTCCTGCAGAGACATGAAACCCAAAGCACCAGAGTGCAGCCTGTGAGTGTGTGAGTGAGCGTTTTTCAAAATAAAGGCACAGTTTAAAGATGTGGGACGGTGGCCTTCAACACGTCTGTGTTTGCTGGACGGTGAGAAGACTCAGGCCCTTCGTCACATCAGCGTTGTCCCGATGCTTTCCTCCACCTGAAAGCCATCCTGTGGTCCTGTTTCGTCTCCACGTCCTCATTGTTCTGCAGAGCTGTTTGCTTCATTTAAAGCTCGTCACTGTGGACACAAAGGAAAGATTAATGAGACGAATGCACAAAGATGTGACCCCATGAAGTGCATTTGACTCCTGCTCTCTTCACGTTGCATCATCTCAAAGACAATCCGCTGCATCAAAAACATGCTGGTTTATTATTTCTCCACAAATTAGATTCCAAGAATTGCAGGAAAACATCCAGTTTGTGTCTCTGCTGAAGACTAAGTGAGACGAGCTGTGGACATGTCCTCAGCTGCTTTGACGATGTGAGTGTGAGCAGGGTTCAGGGTTCAGATCCTCAGCAGAGACTGGACGAAGCGTTCATTCAGTGTGTGTGAGGCGTTCAGAGGTCTGAGCTCGAGCGTCGCCTGAGAACCAGACCTCACTGCACATTTGTGCTAATTTAAGTGAAAATAAAAGTGTTTTCTCGTCGTGTGTTAAAAACTGTAGAACCTCTCAGTGAAAACAGACACAAAAACCTGCTTATGAGCCGAAACGTTTTCAGATGAGACGAGGTGCTCCGTGACTCCTGCAACCTTTTCCATTTCTATATGTTTTTCCCTCCTCTTCATGGTGTGAAGAACGCTTTAAACGTCAGCGACGCAGCAGTGGAGGAGGTCTGCACACAGGGACAAGAGCAACACACAACAGACAACAAAACAACAAGAGGGGAGCTGATCACATTCTGAGATGGGAAACATTTGATGGTTTCTGCTTTTTGTCTCTGCAGCCCGGCTCTTTTTTTTCTTTTTCTTTTTTTTTTGGCCCTGGTTCTCATTCATGGAGGTGTTTTACATGCTGATCAGCAGCTGAGCTGGTTCACTGAGGTGTGTGTGTGTGTGTGTGTGTGTGTGTGTGTGTGTGTGTGTGTGTGTGTGTGTGTGTGTGTGTGTGCTGTAAACGTCCTGCTGCTGGTTTAAAGACAATCTGAGATCCAAACATAAACAAAACAAAGAGCTGCTGCTTGGCCCTGAGCTGTGACTGACAGGTCTGTCGGTGAAGTTATTGATCTTTCACTGATCAATGCAAACAGGAAAAACAGCAAATGTTCACTTATTTATCACTTCATGTCATATGAATACACCTGTTATGTTTATGCTCATTAATAACAGATTTGGCCTTTAAGATAGCTCTCATGGAGGGTGGCCAAAATAACAGCAACGCCTGCCAGTCCAATGCTACCAAACACAACAGCTCCTGATTAAATGCTGTAATGAAGCCCAAAATGCTGATCTGAGAGCTGTCGATTCAACACTGTCGTCTTTTCAAAGCCTGTCGTTTGTGTTGTTGCTCTTTTGGATTTCATTTCATTATCAGGAGGAGGACAGTAGCTTTGTGCCGCTCTGACTGGCTGCACATTTTGAGACTCGATTCCCTTCACAGTGAGACACACCTGCAGCTTAAATACTGTCTGAGGTGCATGAAGATGTGTCAGCACAGATTGTCTTTTTGTAAAGGTTTATGTTGCAGTATGTCACTCTGACTGTTAAATATAAGCATGTCAGACAATGTGCTTATAGGCCACAGGTTTTAGGAAATGGTGAGTGAAATAAACTGAAGGTTACAGATTATTTGTCTCGGTCATGAACGTCTGATGCCATCGTTCATTGTTGTTCATATCAGCTGCAGAGAAGCTGTTTCTCCTCATGTTGCTCCTGCAGGAGCCTCAAACCTGCTCAGTGACTCCAGCTGCACCATCTGCATGAACCTCAAAGTGCTCCTGATGCCACACCTGAAACTGTAAATCACTTATTGATCAGCCGTGTGTCGAACACCTGCACAGTGAGCAGGGTCAGTTTACATGTAGCTGCAGGAAACGCTTTAGTTTCATCTGTAAAATGTCACAAAGTCATAAAGTGACGTCTTTAAATGTCCTGTTGTTTCTGACCAACAGTCCAGAAGTCACACACACACACACACACACACACACACACACACACACACACACACACACACACACACACACACGCACAGCAGCTGGAACCAGTTTGGCATTTGAAAACAATAACTCAGTTATCAGAGTAGTTGCAAATTAATTTTCTGTGGATTAATTAATCGACTGAACTATTAATGGTCTTAACTGGAGTCGCAGAGACGTCGACTGTGTTCACTCAGTTTTGGCTCTTTTATTTGAGTATTTCCATTTTGTTGCTTCATGTCTGTAGTCACTCTGCAGGCTCAGATTTTTTTATGCTACAGATATGATCATCCTATGAAATATGATGCACTGTTACAGATTAAACTACCAGCAGTGTAAAGTAGGTGTGATCAGCTTCACCTGTACGAGCTACAACATGAAAATGCTGCTCACACTGAAAGCATCACTGACTGTTCAGTAATGTGGCAAAGAGAGGATTTTCTAAGCTGCTTTACTTTTAACACTACAAACAGTTAAAAAATTTGAATATAGAAATACAAAACTTTTACTTTTAATGCAGGATTTTTATTGTTAAATTTCTAATTTTATTTGAGTAAATGCGTGAAAACCTCTTCCACTTCTGGCTACAGATATGTTCACTGTACTAATTACAGTTTTAATTATGGACCTTAAGCGATTGAGCATTTAGTTATATTGTCACTTAAGCTACGGTTGTAGTTGTGCTCATAATTAAGCTTAAATTGAAGCTATAGTTCTATTTACAGTTAATAACACGGTTAGGGAAGTTGCTGCAGTCACCGTGATATCCTGAAATTAGAATTGTGCTGCAGTTTCAGGCCCGTTCGGCTGATTCACGCTCATTCAGTCCTGCGTAATAATTCAGTTACACTTTTCATCCACAAACATATGAGCTGGATCTGAACCTCGGGCCTGTGCACAGTAAACTGGATGGAGTAGAGGAGGGTGGTGTTGGAGGGCGGTGGGGGTTTTACCGCCAAGCCCTGCAGAAATGGCCTGATGGGTGCTAATGAACTTGGGATGTGCCACCACAATGCGGAGCGCCCCCTGGTCCACCTCGGTGCCCGGGTTCCCATGCAGCCGACGGAATAAGAGAGAGGGATGATGGGGGGAGGAGGAGAGGTGAGAGGGCTGAGGAGGGGAGGGGTGGCTGGATGGTGCACCCAGCCTATTGTGCCCGGTCCTTAGCCCATTAGCCACCACCAACCACTCCGCTTTCCCAAGAGGAGCTCGAGGCCTGCCTGCCTGCCTGGACTCGGTAACCAGGCATCGGCGAGGGCGAGAGGAGGGTGGAGAGAAACAGTAGCCGTATTTAGAGTTTGATCTCCAGGAAAGCGTCCAAAATTTGGAGAGAAAGAAAAGGGGAGCCCGGGACATTGGTAGGCAGAGAGAACCCCCCGACAACAAACCCGGGGCTGACAAAGTTGTCTCTTTGGCAGTCGCGCCTCCTATTGAACCAGTAATTTATTCAAAGGAGATTTTTATCCCCGCGATCTGATTATTATGATAATCAAGTGACCCAGACCCCCTTTCTTGGCTCTTGTCTGCGGGCTCTGGGCTCGGCGTTGACAGTAAAAGCTGATTTGCACGGTCTTCACCCCCTGGTCACATTCCTGGACTCCTCTGTATCAAAGACGCAGACAATGAGAATAGTGGATGTGCGCACTTGATCCAGGCGCATGAGCGGAGGCCGCAGTCTCCGCCGGGGGCTTTGTGTCAAACGAATACTAGTAGCCAGACAAGATTACACGAAACTTTTTATAATCCCACATGGGCCAAAACGGGGCTCAAAACGACACACTTGATACGTGAAACTCCCGAATAGACCCACAGCAGAGGCGGCGGAGAGGATGCTGCGTGTGTGGAGGCGCTTATGGTGCCCGTTTACGCGTAATTAGGGAATTAATTATGAATCTGGCCGTGAGATTTTACGTTACAAGAGAGTGGACGTTAGTGTTTTCAGAATTCTGTTTGCTTCAGCCTGAAATATAAAATAAAACGAAGAAGTCCAAGGTGAATTCAGATGAATAGTTTCCAGGATTTTGAGCCATAAAAGCAGAGAAGTTGAGCATCGACGCTTATTCACGACCACGTCTGCTTTCATATTGTGGAGGGTGGAGACAAAAACAGACCTGCATCGTGTCATAAAGGGGAGGGCCTTGGTGGCGGTATATGTTTTTAGAGCAGGCATGTTTTAAGTTCATATTGCATCTGACGAGAGGAATGGCGAGTGCGAGGCACGGCGCGGGCAGGAGGGGGGGAGGCGAGATCCACCTCCGCGGGAAATAATGGGGATGATAATAAAACAGGGGGAAAACCCGTCCGAGGGAAGCTGAGTGGATGGAGCCAGAGAGACGTCACGGCCAGCCGCAGCCATGAAGACTGAGCGGTCCAGCCTCCGGCAGCTCAGTTGGTCTCCATCTCTCGAGCTGCTCGCTTCTCGGTTTTGGAGAGCGGACACCGCAGCGACTCGCAGACGACGGCGTGAGTATGAAGTATAAGCTGTGTTTTCTGCAAGGGGGGCATGCGAAGGCAGGTGCGGAACAGCGGCTAAAAAACGGAGGAAAACGCGTTTGCATCCGCGCAGTGTGCGTCGCCGACCTGCACACATAACGGAGCAGGATGCGTGTGTAGTCTGGATGTGGCAGGAGCAGGCGAAAATGGGCGATGGGTGTTTGAGCAGCAGGTCTTCAGCTCTAAATTAGATCCCTTTTCTTATTTCTGTCTCTTTTCGTGTCTTGACGCTCTGAGGAGTGTAAAGTAGGAGGTGATATTTCATTGAGAATGGCAGCTGCTGGGAGCGAATACGAGGAGGTGGAAACGGTGCCCAGCACAAAATGTGCACATTTAATCTTTAATTTAATGTTGTATTTTCAAACTGCATCAAAGGCTCAACAGACAGAATAATTCTAATTAATTCGTGTCGTACATGGAGTGTGGAATAGTGTCCGGGCCCAGTGAAAGGTCACAGATGGACATGCAGAAACCAGCCTGCGCTTTGGTTAAATGGTGAAAATTTTCAGTGAGACAGCAACTTGTCATTAGACTTGGTTTGGCTCTGCTTTGAGGGAGAACTCCCCTGTTTCACAGCCTCGGTGACGCATTGTGTGCAGGCTTCATATGCGCCATTCACAGGGAGCCACAAAGGCCAAAAGGCGCTTCCAGCCCTGATTCCATTTCTCATACACACCTCCAGGCACTTAGCAGGGTCACTTCTCCAGCTCTGCTCGCCGAGGCAGCGGGAGCGGCAGAGTCAGGCAACATATGGCACCAAAAACCCCATCCAGTAAGACACGACCAGGGTCCGGGGACAAAAAGAGGGATCCTTTTTTTCTCTCTCCCTTTTCCCCCAAATTAAGCCCTTGCAGGACTCTGTGTGGCCATGTGGCTTAGATATGAGGATTACCAGCAGACAGGCCTGCAATGCATGCGTAATAAGACAAAGTGGTGGCGTTCACACCCATAGCTGGCGGATAAAGGGATCACAAGGCCAAATATCCAGTCCACACGTGTGCGCCGAGTACGAGGCCTGTGCCGAGAACACGTGTGCGCCCCTCGGACACACCGGGGGACAAAACTGTGCCTGTGGAGCTTTGAGAGAGGTTTGAAGAAGAAAAAAAAAAATGAGATTATGCAACGTTTCACATGACGAATATTATAGTATTAATGTGTATGCAGGGGTCAATGCGTGAGCAGAGGCAGTGCGTGAATCTGGACACGAACGCTGACAAAAATGTTTATCTTAAAACTGGAAATTTGGAATTAGATTTTTAAAATTTAGGTTAGACAAATTCCCGTTCTTTATTCTTTGATTGATTGAACTAGTTGCACCACACACTGCACGCACTGCACACACACACGGAGACAAAGTTGTGTGTGCCGTTGCAGTGTATTTTAGGGTAATAATTTTGCGACAGTCACTGACCATGTTCTTTTGTGTTCCAGCGTAAAGGCGGCAGCTTGTGCATTTTGTTATGATGACAGCAGCAGCAGCAGAAATGTGCATTGATAATACACGAGCTGCTGGAACATCACACCGTCCACACGACTCAAGTCTGCACCTTTTCACGCCCATCAGCACTGTCTTTTATTACATTTTTCACTGTGGGAGCAACATGCAGTTTGCTGATTGTCTTTATGTTTGATCGGAGGCTTTAGTATGTGAAATGGGGTAATTTGGCTCCTCCGTGCTGTAGAGTCCATTTGAAGAATAAAATGATCGTCTCTTTTTTCCAGGGATCCCTGGAGAGACATTCAGCGGCCTCACAACACGTGGCTTACTGTAGGTAATACTGGCTACCCGCTCTCACTGCCACATCACACAGGCTTCCGTAGTCAAGTTGGGCATTTTGGGTAGTTTTAGGGATTAATATATTTCATATGTGAGGAAGTAATAACCGATATATATGATGCTCTTTAGTCAGAGGTGTATAGTTAAGTTACAGTAAAGTTATATATAATTACAGTTTTGAGGCAGAACAGTATTTATTATATGTAAGAAGATGGTTTCTAAACCGCAAATATGAATTAAATATTTAAACGCGAATATGGTGAAAACAGCCACAGCCCAACGTAACACCATGACAGAAATGATGACGTTATTTTGTAAAATTCAGACAGCATCAGGGGTGTTTTGTTCAGCCGTGGCTTCATTGGATGCAGGACGTGTGGAAAATGAATTAACTGATTTCTACAAACTGTAATTTTCAGCTCCACACACCACACTGTGGCTGTGAACGCTTGGTGTGTGTGTTCATCAGACACACACATCTCGAGTGTGTCTGCCAGCAGGCCCACACCGTCACCTCAGTATGCCCTTCCATTCTGCTAAATTCAGAAATACTCGTATCCACCTGGAAACATCGCTTTGACGTGTGCGTAAAAGACTTTATGTCGTGCGTAAAACTCGTGCGTAATTACCTTTGTTTCCTCAAAATGCAGCATTCCGCCTGACTTCAACCTGTGTCATAAAATGGCGTAAAAGGAAATGTTTTTTCCACGTGGTTTTAATCAGATGATAACCAATGAGATTTTCTAATAGGAATCAATTTCTTGCTAATCAGCGCAGCACTTTCGCATAAATTATTTCCAATTAGAGGCGCCGGATTTGTTGACGTCATGTGCGTCTGGCCAATGGCACAGCCTCATTAGGTTAGTTTAAAAGAAAGAACCTGGCGCTCCACTGATGCCTTAAAGGTATTTTTGGATTTTATCTGAGCTCAGACGAGTCGAAGAAAAGAGGCCGCCGTCAGTGTGACACCGTGAGGCTTCTGGTTTAAACTTTGGCTGAAAAGAGGCACTTTAAAATGTCCACAAACTTCATTCTGTGAAGTCACAGCGTGAATAATTTCAGGAGTGAAATGCATTGTTAAAGACGAACATCGTGGCGCTGAAAACCCTCCAGACAAATACTGAAATGCTACCAGTTTATTAGAATTATATAACAGCAGCACAGCCGCGAATAAGCCAGTGTTAATGAAGGCACTATTAATGGTAATGGGGAAACAAGTGCAATCTGCATATATTATCTTTCTCTTTATCCAGCGTGGAAATCTTGAAAATATATGTGATGCAAAAAGGAGTCAAAAAGCTCACAGCATCGTCTGCTGCTGAAAGTGTTCATGTTGCATCAGTCCCACGCAAAATAATCTGAGAGGCATTAGTGAGGAGTTCAGACACCAAAGAGAATCACAGGTTCGCGAATAAACTAAAACATTTTTTAGGATTTTCAAAAGGAAATTATGTAGCTATTTTCAAATAGTTGTAGTTTATTATTGTGGCTGAAACACTTGAAATAACACTGAAGTGTGATCATTATGTAACCAGGCTCATTTTTAATAGGACTTGTGAAAATGTGTCTTTTATTATTTTATCTTTTGCAAAAAAAATATGAATTATGTAAATTACCTCTCCATCAGACTGAGCTCTTTCTGATGTAAACATATTTTTTACATTTAGCTACAGCTCAGTGTGTGTGTGTGTGTGTGTGTGATTGCACTTATCTGTGTGTGTGTTTTTGCATTCACACTTAATATCTGATACTGTCCGTAATTAAGAATCTGAACATGTTCAAGTTCACACATTAGGTGTGTGAGTGTGTGTGTGTGTGTGTGTGTGTGTGTGTGTGTGTGTGTGTGTGCATGATCCAGTGCAGCATCATTCTGAGGGCTGAGGCATGTTTCAGCACTTAAAGGGCCTCGCTTTGTCCTTGTGGATTGAAACAAAGCACCTTGACGAAGATCCTTGTTACCGTGATCGCCTCCTGAACGTCAACAGAACCTGCTTTTAAAAACTGACACACATTCGGACAGTAGAAGAAGAAGAGGGCCATCTGGTTATTGTAACCTGGAGGGAGAACAATGCCAGTGGGATCTGTTGTTAGCTAACAGGGATGTAGCCGTCTCTGCTAACGCCTGCGTGTTGCCAGTCAAGTCGTGTTGGAGTGTCCAGGTTTGGGTGTGTGCGATGGAGGCCGAGAATATTCTGCGCCTCGCCCTCCTCTGTCACTCTCTCTCTCTCATTCTCTCTCGGTATCTCTCCATCTCCCTCTCTGCTTTCAGCCAGTCGAGCTTTACTTGGCGGTGGCGTTGGTGGGGGAGGAGTCTGCCACAACAGGGATCTGGGCACACAGAGCAGCTTTAATTAGAAGGGGCCTTGTGCCATGTGCCACCACGGCATGTGAGAGGAGTGTGTGTGCTGCAGCATTGTCTATACGGCTGTATGTGAAGAAGTGTGTGTTTAGCTTTATTTTTGGGTGTTTTTGTGGACGTACAATATTTGGGTGTGAAAGGATTTGTCTGCTATGTGTACTTCATGCTCCGCTGAGTCTGAGTGGGTGTTTTTGTATTGCGTTGCTGTTATTAATGTATATGCACAGATGTTTTTTCTTTACGTGTGTGTATGTACATCTTAAACCCTTCTATCTTCGCTTTGACGCCAACCTTGAGCGCCGGCCAACTGCTTTGACATCAGATAATGTAAATGAAGACAAACCAGTTTCTTTTGTAGTCAAACAGCCAGGATCTTTTAATTTAAAAATGAATTTGGGCCGTGGTGGGGGGCGGCGTTTGAAGCCATCACCCTCCTATGGAGCCAGTCAGCGGGTAAGGCGGGTGCGCCATAGGGATGGGCGCTGGGCCGGAGAAGGGAAGCTTGGTGCAATAGCCGGTTTGGACTGGTTCGACAAGTTGCGTACATTTTTTTATTTGCCTCTCACTGATTGTTTGACTTTAGAGAGTTTTTTGATATAGAGGCACTGCTCACAGGCCAATCAAAGCTTTCTTTGCACAAAAGGAGGTGTCTGATTGGCCGAGGCGGTTAGAGGCGGGGCAAGGGGCCTCTTAGTGACATCACAAAATGAAGGGTCAGGACATTTAAGGGCCGCTGTAGGTTGAGCGAGGAAAAAGGCCCCGAGCCAGAAGAGTAACGTCTTTGTTCGGACTTGGCGTCAACTGCCGTTGGATCTTTTTAGATTTCCAGACTAATTTTTGGCGTGAATTTTAACTCCTTCCTAAGTTGGTCCGTAATCATTTCAACCCTGTGAAATCAAAGGCATGGAGACATATAATAATGTTTTTAGTAATAACTTTCTCCTCTGCTTATAGGTCAGAACTCGGCCCATGTTACTTCGCCTGCGGCTTGAGAGGATGGGTAGCCTTAGGGGTTGGTTGTTATCTTTGGTTATCTAGCTGTATGAGTGATGTACATTCTTCATAAAGCTAGATAACCGAAAGTAACAAGAATCCCATTACGCTCCTGAAAAGGCATCAAGACCCCAAACGCGACTCCTTCCAAAAAATCACAAACTCTGCCACAAGAAAGGCAACGAAAGAGAAGAAAATGGACGACGTGTAAAGGAGATGGACGCGGAATGCAGCAAAAGGTACGGTGCGTGATTATATGTGTGAGAGTGCATGTAGGCGAGAAAGAGCCACACCACGAGGCCTTGAGATAAACCTGACTTCACCGAGGCTCTGTCCATGTTTTCGATCATTTAGAAATGAGGAATAACGCTGGTAGAGATGTAGACCTAAATGGGACATTGCTGCACGTATCCCCTACAGCTCCCTGCAGCCAGTGGCAGTGATCCATAGCAGTACGGTTGGTGCAACAGGATCACTTTTAATCTAATAAGCCCCATGATCCTTGTGTGGGGGGCTGCATGCAGGGGCTTAGCCATAGTATCACATGACCAGGAGTGACGGGCTCGCTGAAAAAGACCCACACTGATTCACCAAAGCTGGTGGACTTTGACAAGTGGTTTAACAAGTCACTGTTAGCTAATCAGTTTGCTAGCCACTCTGGTCAGTGCTCCATTCACTTGGCTCCATGAATTTCAGCTTTGCTGCTTGCATCTTTGGCATCAAGAGAACATGCAATATGAAAAGAATTTGGGCCTTTCATATCATAGGAGCTGCATACGGTGCTATGAATTATACATATGTTCTGACTTGGATGGGATTGTGCGAGTTAAGAATGCTCCCTCCGAGTTAATCCGGGCTCCCAACTCCCCGCCGGCACCTAAGCGAACAGACAAGAATTTGTTTGAGGCCAATTTTGTTAAGTTGGCCGTTGTTGATTTTTTTTCCTCCTTCCCACCTACTCCTTTCTCCCTTTTGCATGAAAAGATGTTTGATTTGGGGTCCCGGCCGTTGTTTGATTTGACGTGACAGTTGGCTTGGTTGTGAATGGGCCGTGGCAAAGCCTCCATTGCATGAGGTGCTACCATGTGGAAAGGCCTGATGGGATCTCGCTGAATGCTGCTGTGTGTGCGTGCAAGGCTCAGAGGGGGGAGTGGTCCAGGGGCAATCAAGCAGAAAGTGCCCCCAGTGACGAGATCCATGTGCGAGAGAGGGAGAACAATCTCAGCCTGAAGGTTCTCTGCCCAGGCTCATGGTGAGGAGTAATTGGTCAATCAGATCTTCAACCTCAAGGCCTCTGATGGCTGATTGAAGGTGTGATTTCTTTTCTGCCCATCAAAGCCACAGGGTCACTCCTGCTGAGAGGGGCCACTGAGGATTGTTCCCAAGGTCTCGTGGCTTTGGAGCTACAAGGCTAGCAGTGAACCCCAAATGTAATACATAGTCCACACGGCGCTTTGCTGTCTCAACATGGCTCAGCTAAAACGTCGCCCTCCAGTTCGGATATATTCAGCTTGACGTGGTACAAATTCTAAACAGTTGTGCAGGGCCAAAGTGAAATTCCTGAAAGCTTGCGTGGCAACCTCACCTCACAATGTCAATCTCGTCGAGCCCTGCAGATGTATGTGCCTGCCTGCTGCATTGCAGGTGCTGAGTGTGACATTTGAGCTCTGGGCTCAGCTAGCAAGAGAGAGGAACGAGGGCCTTGACAGGAAGTGACAGCCGGAGATGTCACCTTCTTGGATGGCAAAGTAGTACCTGGTTCCCTCTCTACTGTGCTGCTACCGCCGCTGCCTGTGTGTCTTTGTTACAGTGCAGTCTTACGAGCGTGGCATGGTTTTCATCTGTTATTGTAAATTCGAGGTTAGCGATTGTGCCTCACTAATATCCAAGCACTCGAGTATTGGTGCAGGTGTATTTTGCATTTGCGCACTTGTAACAGGTCCAATGCAGGCAGATTTTGTGCAGTGTTAAGATAACTTTTCTCTTTTTGCTTCCTTTTTGTGTCAGTTATAGTGTTGGGGCTAAATGGGAACTGAAGTCTTGGCAGATTGTGTTTATACCCTAAGCAGTGCCCTGGGAGACGCATGTCATGGTGCAAATGCTTTGTGCTGGCTCTGTGTGTGGCACAGTTATATCACTAACACTTCACACCGGGGACCACAGAGCAGAGACTGTCTTAGCTTCTGCCTGCCTGAAAATGGCACGGAGATGGGAGAGTTCCTAAAAATCACCTTAGGGCCTTTGCTCTCTCTTTTCCTGTGTCCCCTGGCAGTGTCTGAAATAGAAAGAGAGCGCGAAGAGAAAGGGTGGAGAAGGAGAGAAGAGGAGGAGGAGGAGGAGGAGGAGGAGGGTGGTGGGTTTGTCTTAGCTTTCATGCACTAGGCAAGCAGATTTAGACTCCAAGTGTCAAATAGAAAAACAGCCATTGTGGCCGGGGTCCTACTTGCCCCCCCACCAGTAGACTTTACAGTCAATAGAGCTAGTCCACTTGTCACTGAGGGACAATGCGCCCCTTTGCCTCCCTTTCACCCCCGCCGGGTCCGAGCAGCCAGACAGTTTTCTGAATAAGACCCAGTGATTCTTGCCCCCTTTTCTCTGGCTCTCTTTCTCTCGACGGAACACACCAACAGGGTTTGGAAAATGGCTTCGCTGTTGGGCCGGAGCAGAGGGCCAGACCTTGTTATTTTCTACGACATCGGCATTCCCTCCACCCACGTACGCTCACAGAGAAATGAATGTATCTCAGGCAGTTGCAAAAGTCAATGGGCCTCCCCAGACAAAGGAGATTAAGTTAGGCAACTTAGCAGTAACAGGTGTACTTTGACTGCGCTCGGACCACACGGGGGTGACTGCTGTCGTCTGACCCGTCGCTCTGTTTGCCTCCTTGTTGGTTTTGACTTGCCTGGAGATAAATATGAGATTTGCTTTGTGTTCTCAGACGACAAGAATGCTTCAGACCCCGTCAACTTGGAAGTTTTAGTCGAGAGTGTGCTTGGCCTAGCTGTCTAGCACTGGCCTCTTATCATTTTTACTGCTTTTGAAAATGTAGCTCAGTTTTGCAACATTTCTTCACTGATTTGCCAAGTTTTCTCCAAAGGGATTCTGCAGATATCTTTAGATCTCGAGCTGTGCTCACCCAGGGGAGCGAGTTAAGGGTAAACAATGCGGGCACACAGAGGAAGAAAGAAATATCAGAGGGAGTGCGGCACAGCACTGAAGCATGAATACATTTTCACATTTAGAACTGAGACAGTGATGTTTTAAGAGGGGAAATATCTTTCAAAGGGAGAAAGAGCGAAGCCTTTTCTATCCATACCTTCAGTATTTTCAGCCACAATAAATCGAGCCATTCGGCAGCAGTATAAACAGAGACGCTCTCAGAGCCAGAGCAAAACAGTGCATGCATTTGTTTGTTTCAGTCGTTAATAAAGCTTTTACCGAGAGCCTCGGTCCTCAGAAAAAGCCCATTCTGGTGAAATGACTTGGCAAAGCATCCGATGGAGGGTCTGTTCAGACTGAAGCTGCTCCCGCTGCCATTGTCTAGCTCTCTCTCACACACCTACGAGTCCAGAGTAAGCACACAATTTCATTGTTGCGTGAGCTGTTAATATCAGAGGCTTCACAATAGAGCCCATTCGCCATATTTGCATAAGGCACTTTTCCAACAAGGACCCAGAGAGGGCTTGAAAGCTGGCCCACTCCAGTGCCAATGGCAAAAAAATGTCAAGTGCCAATTAGGAGAGGTTTGCCACCATTCAGCAGTACCCCACCCCTGTAGTCCTTCCCCTCCCTGCTTACCCACCCCAACTCTCTCACACTCCAAGTCACCCCTGTTTTTATCACCTTATTCCAATTTCAGACGTAGCCATCCCCTACTGACACCCAGAGACAAAAGCTGGCTCCCTCCTCTGCTGGCTAATGGAGGATCCTTTCTGCTGGGCTCAGAGTATTAGCAAAATCAGACAGCGTGCTCTGTTCACCGATTAGTCAGCTTTCTTTGTTGATTTCTTTGAATAGAAGGGTTCATGAACTATGCAGCTAAACCTGCGAGATATAGACTCCACCTGCTGAATATTGAACTTAGCAAGCTGGCTACATTATGTCACTTTGGTTTGAGACTTGCAGGTGTTGCTAATTGTTCGAAGGATTTTGGTGAAGACAGATGCTGATTTCAAGCAATTAAAAATAACCCCTTTTATCTGACATCCCCAGCGGCTGGCCAGCGTTAGTGCTAATAGCATTTAGCTACCTAATGACTTGCTTTAAGCTAGTCCTGCTTATTGTTTTGCACTGATGCACATACAAATGCCTATTATAAGAATGGCTGCAGTCAGAGACTATTTGAATTGAGAGCAGCACAGGCTTTGAGTCAGCTGTTCAGGCTCAAAGAAATGCTCAGTAACACTACAGTCGGATTTACCAGAGCTACGTCAAATTCAAGTTAGCTTAACTGGTGAATGTCAACAGTGCTGAGCAGCTGTTTACAGCTCTACCCATGCTGAAAACGCAGCATTATTTCCACTAATGCTCAAATGCAGCTTTCACATGCAAAGTACGTGGTGACAGGAATGTAGAGCATCATCAGCGTCCTTGAATTTAAGTAACGGAGTGTTTACATTAGGACAGCCTTTGCTACAAAAGGCAGCAGCATCAAATAAATAAAAAAAACCCGGTGTCCTGTAAAATGACGGGGATGCAGCAAATTGAATTTTAAAAAATTAAGTCGTAGACACAATAAAAGAAGGTAATCGTGTTTGTCCAATTGGGCTGCTGTTGTTTTCCACAGAGCGTTTACCTAACTTACCGCCTCCTGCCACTCAAAAGGATTTTTCTCTTGTCCCTTTTTCTCTTTCATTCTTTCATTCAATCTCTGTGTCGAGTTTTTTTTTCTTTCCCACCCTTGATTCTCAGATGGTTGGATCTGATTTGCATGCATTTGCATAATGAAAGTCATTTGCATGCTCAGGGGCAGACTGTACCATGAGAACAGACATGAAAAGGTGTGTGTGTGTGTGTGTGTGTGTGTATACATGCATTCATGTGTGTGCGTGGCTTGCATTCGTATGCTTCTGTGAACTACACATGTGCGTTTTGATGGATAAACCACGTTCTTAAAATTTTCCCTCTTGCCCTCTGATTTTCCCTTCCCCGTTTTCTGTGCAGGCTACCACCACCACCACGCCGCTGAAGGAAAGCTGGCAAAAGGAGACTGAGAAACAGAGAAGGAGGAGGAGGGGTTGCTGTTGATTCTGCCCTCCCTCTCTCCTCGCCCTCCTCTGCATCGCCTCTTCCCTCCTCCTCCTCCTCCCTTCCTCCTCCGCTCCATCCTCAGCAGACTGCCCCTTTTTCCTGTACAGCGAGACGCAGCCCGCGCCACCATCTTAGAGTAACGCTGGCATGAAATGGAAGTGGGAAGACCAGTCAGTGCAGGTAACACACCAAACCCACTGCGCCCGCCATGCTGCATCCTTCCACCGGCGCCACGCCGACCCTCCGTCCTCTCCTCTTCCACCTCCCCGTGCCCTCGCTCCCCATCTCCAGCGGGCTACAGCCTCCGTTTTAATCACCTCGGATATTTTTGCTAATTGCACGATTCGCAAGATGCGCTGATGGGTGGAGGGGAGGGTGAGTCGATGTGGGCGGAGCGTGTGTTGTATGTGTGTTCACATTAAATCACTCTGCTCTCAATGCCTCTCTCAGGAGGCTTTCAGTGGGCATCTGTCCTCCGAAGCGCCATGTTTTCTTTCCCGTTTGGGAATTCTCGTGCCATCCTCACACGCGTGCCCCGACATGGCGGCGGCTGCCATTTTGGAGATACGATGCAAGCCGTGCCTTCTGGACAATACAGAGGCACAATTCAGAACTCGTGTAATTGAGCACTCCGGGATGTGTGCACTACGTTCTGGTCACACACATAAACCGAGTGTTTCTGAATCATGTTTTTTTTGGCTGTAACAGTGAGGACTTTTAGACTCATTCTAAAAAATCTCCTTAAATGAGGTCAGAAGAAATGTCAAGGTGGGCGCATCCGTCGAGTGGAAAGCGATGATATCCATGAGCCACTACTCACATTCTCACACAGGGACGCTGCAGCGCACAACAAAACCAACACAAAGCAGAGAGAGGGCGAAATAATAAAGAAGAGACGGCGGAGAAGTGAGAAGGCAGGACCTTGATAGGCACCGTCTCAGGACTGGAAAGCCTCTCTTTGTGTGAGTGGCCAGTGTTGGAGGGCAGTCGGTGCTCAGACAAGTCGAGTATTGTTCTCCCTGAGCGAGCTCGTTATAGTGCAGCATTATTCCAACCGGGGAGCTCCCAACTTTGAAAACTGCTTAAACCAAAACACCAATTAGCATCGGCTGGGCTTGATTAAGTAAGGCAGCCGGTAAACAATGCACGCCATTGTCCTCGCAACAGAGAGACCTCCCTTTGTTTGTGTCTGTGGTGTGGAGGTCGGAGAGACAATGCTAATGCTAACTTACAGTAGGGTGCCTGACCAAAGGGCTAACAGAGAGACCGCTGGTCCCCCCTGCTGGGTCAAGGTGAGGGAGGAAAAGGAGACTGGAAGGCAGCTCGTCATCCAAGGTTCAAGGTAACTTTAAGACCGAAAATCTTTGAAGAAGTTGAAAAACGGCTTTCCATCTAAACCTCCTTCTCCTTAAAATTCAACACTGATTTCCAATATTTACACAGACTGAACCTTAAGTGATCGCAGCTCTCAAATTAGGTCACGCGAAGCTTTTTCTGCATTTAAATTTTTGACGATGCAGCCTTTAAAGGCGGAGGCGTCGCTTGGCTTTGCTGAGAGGTGCTGCGGTAACTGTGTCAAACCCAAAGCGCACTAATCACGGCCAGGCCTCCATAAACAGGTGGTAGATTGAGCAAAGGGGGCCGGGGCCGTTCTCAATTTACTGTGTAAATTATGCAGAGCCCAAAACAATGCAAACAGTAGACAGTGGAGTGGCTGGCGTTGGCTAATGAGATGATGAGAAGCCTGGGAGGGCTGGGAGCTAGTGGAGATGAGGGGGTGGGCACGGCCGGCAGCTTGTGTCTGGATCTGTGTGTTCGTGCGTGCGTCTCAGTGCGAGTGTGTGTGAGGGTCTAGAGGAGCTTTGGCAGGGGAGCAGACACTGCCCCGTCTGCACAGACCCCATCATCAGCACCCCTCCTGCCCAGACTGAGTGCTGGGGGGGGGGGTTAGCAGGCAGCTGGGGCACCCTGCCCCCATTGCTCTAGCAAGAGCACCAGCCTTGGGAACCTCTGTGGCAGGGGTCCCCCCAACACTGGCACGTAGGGGCCCCCCAAAAGTCTGGCTGCAACCCCCCATCACCACCATCCCCTCCTCCCTCTTGTCTCCCCAACCACCACCACCCCACCCACCCTAATGTGAGGCTGGGGGCCTGGGAAGGACTTCAAGTTCATGGCCAGACCTCCTATTGAGCTGACAGCCTGACTGTTTGCTCAATTCGGCTCCCTATTCAGAGCTGCAGGACGGGGAGGGGGTGTTGCTGGATGGGACACCGTAGCAGTGTGATAGCTATTCATTCAGCAGGGGGAGACGAGTGAAGAGCGAGGGAGAGAGTGAAGAGGGACGGGGGTTCGAGTCGGGGAGCGTAAATAAAAAGTGAGGAATCCAGGCTCAAAGTTTGCTTTGAGCGGTGTGCGCCTCTCTCACACTCTTTTAGACTCTTAATTACCGGCGCCTTCCACTTTTCTCGCTCCCTTTCTCTGACTGTACCCCCCCCCCCCATCCCCGTCGCACACACACACTCATGAACACACACACAAAATCGCAATCATTCTCATCATCCCCTCTATCCCCTGGTTTTATTAGGCCACATGCTGGGGCTGTAAATTTACCATTAACAAGCTTATTCACTGTAGTCCTCTCAACAAAACAAGACCATGATGCCAATAACTCAAAGCGACACCAATACCCGAAACTGCCTTTTATACCACCACCCTGCGCTGTCAGCCACTCCCCCCTCCCCCTCCCTCCCCCCTCCTGAGCTGAGTGCACCGGCGTAATGTAAAATGCCAAGTCTAACGTGATTTTTACTAACAGCTCGGCTAATTAGCACGATGGTTGTTGATTTCTGTCGCTAAGCAGGACGGCTGCGTTATCGGTTCACTCTGCACTCAGTGACCCACTGTAAGATTTTAAGTTGCTTGTCTGAGCTGCTTGAAAAATGTGACAAAAAAAGGGGGTTTGACGGCCTTCTGAAGTCCAACTCAGCCTAGCTTAGGGTGTGTCACATGCTTCCTCTTTGTATTAGCAGCTCGTAGCGTACCAGGCTCCCGTTAAGGCCTTTCAACTTCAGCCCCAATCCCTTCAGCCGGTACATGGAGCTGCGCTTGGATTCAGCACACACGTGAAACGCCCCATAAGTTATTTTTCATGTGTAAAGGAAAGCGAGGACAAGCCTTCTTTTGATACACCAAATTTCAGTCGACCGTCTCAGATAATTGTTTTGGCATTCACGTGATTGGCCTGCCTGTGTTGCACTCGCTCAGAGGAATTGAAGCTGTGTCTTCATGTCGTCTTTCTCTTTGCAGGTGAACACTGTTGGTGCAGCGGGATCCAAAACGGCACACGATGGAGGGATAGCGGGACTCCTCCTTCCGGCCAGGACTAAACCAGGACGCCGCCGCTGATGTCTGACTCAGCGGTGAATCCTGCCGTGACTCTGTGCTCTCTGTACCTCCTCGGTGCTGCTGCGATGCATTGTGGGAGCCAGCCGTCAGGCGGGACTGGCTGTGAACGCCTTGAGGTGTTTCAGCAGAGCAAACATCATGATGGACTGGGACTGAGGTTCTGAAAGATCAGCAGCTTGAGGATGAACTGCTCCAAAATTATGACCCTTGTTTTCATGTTTGTGAGGTTGTGCCACTCGAGTTTGTACTAATCATTCGTACCTATAAACTACTTAAAGGTGACGCAGTATAACGTGTCTTCAGCTAACGTAGGCCTCACTTACCGTAGGTCATGTTTGATGAGATGTAGCCCAAGTTTAGTTTGATTTCTGTTTCGTTATAGTTGCTAGGACTCAAAGACACGTGAATGTGAGACCCACGGCAGCAGTGAATAATACTGCACTGCGATTGGACGGCTCCATGTGTCGGCTGACACAATGGCGAAGGAGTGAGCTGTCGTCTTTATACTCTATGCAACTGTTTTTGTTCGTTCTTTTCATCTTTAAACGCGGTTGGCCAGAACCCCTTTTCATCCTCACTCTGGAGTTTTTATTTTTTGGGCTACCAGCTTATAGACGTTCCTTCATCATGCTGAGAAATGGCTTTTGAGGAGCCCACCTTCCCGTTGTTAATGTACTGACACAGAAATGACAGTGTGTGCGAGTGTGTGACAGATGACAGAATACAGCTCAGGTTCATATGTACTGAATCTCATATTTGCAGCCTTAACAGACTTTGATTTGACTGTGCAGCCATGAGCCACAGTCTGAGTAAATGTGGACTCACACGTTTAATATTCCTGATGGCAGACGTGTGTTTGATCAGCAGGAAGTAGCTGAGCAGGGCTCATGGCGGCGTGTATACAGAACACACCACACTATTAAAACCTTCCCAGCAGGCTGAGCGCGTTGGTTCACTGCAGTTACCTGCTTGGCTGTAATGATACATCTTTGGGTGAGACATGACAAATACATTGGCTTCAAACACTGCCTTAATTTCCTGTCCTTGACATTAACACACACACACACACACACACACACACACACACACACACACACACTCACACACACACACACACACACACACACATCCAAATGCAATAAAGCAAGTACTATCGCAGCCTAATTCATTCTATATTAATTTTCGGGAAGTGGCAAATTTTTTATTACGATTGATAATCTATGCAAATCTTTTAAATATTACTTTAAACAATCTATGTCTATGCAGTGCTTTTGCAATTGATTCAAGGGAGACTATCTTGGCCTAATTTAGAAAATGTATTCTTTTGATAATCATGCACATCCCAGTGCTCAAGACAATTACTTATCTGCCTGGATAAGCTTGAAATTATGTTTTTAATCTTTAGCAAAAAAAAGTCACTCCTCTGATATCAGTCCAGAAGCATGAAAACCATGAATTGTGGTCTAAAATAATTAAATCGGTTGCACTAAATCTCCTTTTTCCTTAAAAGCAGATCAAACATATCTATTCAGCTATGCCTTCGTGTAGCTTATTGTTTTATATAAGCAGCAGTGTTTGTGTTACGCAATCGAGCCGCTGTGATTGAGTGTTCACCGCTGGTGCCTTTGTATGGAAAACTGTGTTGGAATAGTAATAAAGGTTTACATTGAAAACAATGGAAAAACGGCTGTGGTGCATGTTTTGTCACTTTGATCTGCGGCAGGATCCTCCAGCGATCAGTGCAAAGGTTGTAGGTTCAGCGGCCACGTGTGCTGCCGGAGTGTCCCCGAGCAAATCGCCGAGCTTGGTGAGTCAGTGATGATAGGATTCAACGAAATACATGAATGTAAATAACTTTCTATCCGGGGAGGCAGGGTGTAGATTGAAGTTGACTGAAAAACAAAAATCTAAATATACCCAATAGCTGGCAGCTCCTTAAATGTTTTGTTTTTTGTGGCAGTCACGTCTGCAGAGAAATCAACTGCAGTTCAGTTCCAACATTATGTTACAGCCAAATGAAAAGATTATCACAATTCCCCAGAGATCTAACAATTTTCTAAACACCATCAGGGATGTGGGTTTATTTTCTGTAGTGTTTGGCATCGAGCTCGGCAGCCGAGCTCTGTCCTCTTTTAATGTGAAATTAATCAGTGCGAAGACGCTCTCCGTAGTCACCAGCGGAAATCCTGACCTCATTGTTGTCGTATAGATGAGTAATAAGCCAATATGCATCTACACACATGCCATTACGCTTCAGTCGTTCCAAATGTGAGTAAACAAAGACACAGAAACAGTGCGGATTGTGCCGGTCTGCGTGCAGCACCGGTGTCGTGCAGGCCACCGTGTGCTGTGCAGAGCACTGCGTGATTTGCTGTCTGACACCACATATGGCAAATGCGCCAACACCGACATATGGGCCCCTCACAATTCATTAGCATTGTCATGTAAAAGAGGGTAATCCCACTGTAAAACAAATGAAATGTAACCCTTTACAGTACAGGTTGATCACGCAGCTCTTTTCATTCATTCCCCTCTTTTATGAAGTCTCGTGTAATTCAATGAAAGAGGTTTTTAACGCAGCTCCGACGCACCCCCTTGGGTGTCTGCATCCTCGGTGTGTAGCGGCAGAGGCTTTACAAGCCGCTCTCCCCTTGTTTACAGCTGCACTGCGCGTTGAAATGAGCCGTAGTACACATAAACAGCAGCTCCATGCAAATATTACAGTGCCCTTATTAACCAGGGCAGGCTGCAATTACATTATGTCCCAGGCGTTAACATCCAGAGAGCGAGCGCCGGTCCTCTGTGACAACTCCCCTCGCCCTCAGTGTTTCTTGGCGGCGTTATGGCCCTCATAATCTGATTCACAGTTTTTGTCATGCTGCCAAGAGGCAAGTTGCATTAGCCAAGCACTATAGGCCTTAATGAACTGAATGTCAATGTTAAGCACACTAGAGCAAGCTGGAGTGACGGCGTACAACCAGGCTGTCATTTGCAGCCATGTTGGATCACAGTCTAAGTTATAGCTGTTCGCACTCAAAGGTTTGTCAGATCCCTGAGAAAAAAAGAAAACGTCCACGTGCAGAGCGTCCTGAAAGGACAGAAAGGAGCTGCTCTTATGGAGTCAGGGTGTGGCTTCCTTTTGACATAAAGCACAAAATGGCTGTTCGCTGCATCCCATCCTGAGAGCGACGGGACTCCAAGATGGCGTCGCTGTGACTTTAATGTTGGATCGGTTGAGATCATTAAAAAATGGACGGGCCGCACTTTCAGCCACAACGATTTGATGGACAAGTACACAAGGGCCAGTGGCAGGGGGCGTCCAGAGTGGGAAATGGCGGGTTTTGGTGCACGTCCAAGGTCTAGGAACTCGGGTGCTGCTCCTTTCACAAGTTCCTCAGAATCGTCATTGGTATGCAGGAATGCGCCCCTAGTAGGCCATTCTGTGTGATTTTGGAGGGAAACGTGTTTGCAACCGGTCGCTAGGACAGAGGATGTGTGTGTCTTTGGATCCGATCGTGGTCAGTGCCAAGAAAAAGTGGGCGTCCGTCCAGATCTGTCCACCTTTGTGAGCTGCCTCCCAGCGGTGCAGCCCGGCAATTCTGTTCAGTGAGCAAAGACAAAATGGCTTCAGATGCTTTGAAGGGTACGTCGTCCTGTGAAACGCTCCAATTATAATAAATATAGATGATGAATAAAGAGGTGTGTGTGTGTGTGTGTGTGTGTGTGTGTGTGTGTTGAGCTGGATTGTCTCAGCTGAAGATTATCAAGGCTTTCCAGATACTCGATCCTCACAGCGACGGCATTGATGCAGAGCTGCATTTTAGCTCCTTTTACCCCTAAACGTCACCGCTGACCTGAGTAAAGTTGAGGTTTTAGTTTTTCACTCTTTTGAATCTGTTCATTCATGACATGACTGTCGATTGAGATCAGACAACACCTGCACGGAGACGGAGCTGCTTCATTTCTGCTTAAACTGCTTTATCGTTTGGTAAAAACGCTGAAAATGAAGGTTTACCAGGTTAATTCCGATGTTTTCCTGCAGGTTTGGGGAAAATTAAGAAAAATATTCTCAATCCAAAGATGTTTGGCTCTGACACTCCAACAGTGTTGTTACCTGTGATTGGTTTACCTGCTCCAGGTAATTATCTCACCTGACCTTTACAGATTTGTGTAAATTTTGATGACACGTCACAGTCACATGTGACCACTTCAACCAGTGGTGGAAATGAAGTCAAGTCAGCAAGTTCATACAATATTGAGGTACTTATACGTCCTTTTATGTAACTTCATACTTCTTATGTGTGATTTTTATGATTTTACACTCAAAGCCTCCTTCCTTGAAATATGATGCAGCGTTACAGGTTAAACTTGCTCGACCAGCTACAACCCTAAAATTCCATTTACATACTAATTCATGAAAAAAGAGATGAATGTAACACTGATATGTTCCATTCTGTGTGATCAGCACCTTTATTGTCGTTACCTTGATTATTGTTTGCTGATAATTTGTACTTTCACTTAACAAACAGGACTTTTACCTGGTAATGTGGTCCTGTACTTTTATTAGTTCAGGCTCTCAACAGCGTCTGTGTGGCTGCATTCCAGCATGTAGTCAGGTCCTGCTTTGCATTTAATATATTCATTAGAAACGCTGCTGAAGCAATGACTATATTGACAGGAGAAAACACCAAAACTTCAACCACATTTATCCCCGTTTTAGCCTGAACTTCTCGACTTCTGTTGACCGAAACAGTTTTTACTGGACGTCTGACAGTGACGTGAAAAGCTGAGCTAAAGATGCATCATAAAGACTGGTGTTTCCTCAGTGTTGTGATGAATACACGTCTGTCAGGGGAAAAACTCACACTTCAAAATGTCTTTTACAGAAACTTAATATATTTTTGTAGCTTGACAAGCCTGCACTTTCCAGTTTATCTAATGGATTTGGAAGGGTAGCAGAATTGTGCGCAGTGCTCGAGGACCTTCCGGCCCTCAACTTAATTTAAAACATGAAAATCACCTAAATGAGACTGACAAGGTTTCCACCTGACAATGACGATATTTCAAATTCGGGTTTTGTCATTTGCACAGGTAGCATGTAGCTTTGACACTAAGCAACACTAAGCTTAAAATCCACTCACACCCTGAAGCAATTTCTTGGAGCTTATGTATTTATATAATGAAGGAGAAATACTCAGAGAGGTTAGCAAAACTTGCGGCTCAGGCCTGATGAGTTCGACGTCCGGATCACTGAGGATGCTTTTCTTGAAGGCGAGAGAGCCCTGTTGTGGAATGTCAAGTAGTTTGGCCGGGGCGGGTGACTGAAGCGGGAAGTGATTTGACTAATGTTTTCCCTTTCATAGCGCTCCTCTCCACCACGTCCCCCTCCGTCCTCCCCAACCGCCAAAACCTCCCCAGAAAACTTTACGGTGATGTCATTCATATGCAAAACAGGCGTGCTTTCAGCGGCTGAATGTGTGTGCGTGCGTCTGTGAGCGGGTCTGTGTGCGTGTGTGTGTGCATGTGTTGCTTGAGTGGCTGATTCCATTACTTGAAGGACCATTACACTTGCCTGTCAACAGCCAAAAGACCTGAGAAAAATTAGCAGATTAAATCACTCGGCTCCTCTCCTCCTCCTCCTCCTCCTCCTCCTCCTCCTCCTCCTCTTCCTCCTCTCCCCTGCAAGCATCCAGGCTGTTGTGTCGCACCATGAAGGTGTTGTGACAAAATCAAAAATGTAATGCACCTCCTTTGAAAGTCGCATCAGTATTTGATCAGTGACAGGTCCTAATTTTGGCGACGAATCTCTCAAAAATGACAAAAAAAATAAAAACAATCATAATGGTGCAAGACACAATCAGGGCAGAACTCCTGGGAGAGCGAGTAGCTAGGAGGCAAAATCCTATAAACGGGGGCAAACGGGGAGACTGGAGTTAAACGTGCTTTTACAGTCTTGTAGAATCAGATTACGCAGCAGCGCTCGCGGTTCCAGCAGCGACGTGTTTATTGATGCAGTCAGGTGAAAGTTCAAACGTCGTAGAGGGTTCAATGGATTTCACATTAGTTAAAAACCATCGACTCTGTGGCTGCTTCAGTCACCAAAGTCAAGCCACCGACATAAATCTGATCATAATCCTGCAACGATCTCCAGAGGATGCACCTAGCTTTGCTTATCGTGGGATGACAGGAATCCAGCAGAGCTTCTCCCTCCAAAAACAAAAGAATAAATCCCACGTCCCAGAATGTGGGAATGAAACCCCCTCGGGTCAGATTAGCATTCTGGGAAAACAAAATTCCCCACTGGGGCGTTTGCTACAGACCAGATGGGTGTACCCCGAAAATCAGCCACACAGGGGGAAGTGGCTGAAGAAGAAGAAGAGGCTCGGCCCCCGGGGAAGATGGAGGAGAGAGTGTGGAAGGAAGAGGGGGAGGTTGCGAGAGAGGGGGCGCGAAGAGTTAATGCCGACAGCTCAACAAAGGCCGCCACCGCCGCCGAGGGCAGAGAGGAGCACGGGAAAAGAGCTAAGGTCAAGGGGACCTCAGGGGGGTTCAAGTTCAAGGCGACTGTCAGTGTCTGCATTTTAAGAGCCGCGCCACACCCTCCCAGTGCCGATACTTCCCTTTACGACAACAAGCGCACCCCCGTTTACTCCTGAAGCTCCACACAAACCGCCCATTGTCTCCCACAGATCAGGGCCACACGGAGGCAAAAGGTAGAAGCAACAAGGAGGGCGGAGGTTCGTCTGGGCGGCTCTCGCTCTAATGCGTGAGATTCTGGCCTCCGCAGACGAGCCGCCGTCGGGGTTTTTGTGTGCATTGTCGGTGAAGAACAGGAAGTGTTCAGTGACTTGCATGAAATGTGTTTTATTCAGTGGTCTCAGACTCTTTGGAAATGGCTCTGTCTGCTGTTTGGAGGGTTGGTGGCATTTTTAGACATCAAATTCTGAGGCACAAGTACGGAAATGTACTTTTGATGCACCGTCGGAGCCCTAAATGTTCAGTTTACCCCTTTTGTTTCCTCTTAAGTGCTTTAAGGTTGTAAAAATCGTCTTGGATCAGACCGTGTGGGCCGTGCTGGTGTTGTTTAAGAGACACGATTTCTGATCCAGGAAGTCCAGTTGGACTAACAGACTCTTTAAAGTCTCATCAGATGCCTGCACACTTCTGTCCTTTGTGATACTCACAGACGGATTCTGCAGCTCTGGAGCGTCGTGCAGGACTCAAACTGGTCTGAACGTGGTCTGATTCCTCTCCGTCTGACGGGATCTCATGTATACGGTTTGTTCCAGCTCCTCGGTGAAGCTTTGTGATGTTTAATATTCAAACTAAGAGAGTTTTTATGGCTGGACGGATTCATCACATTCAAACACTTTGTTGTCTTTAACATCATTTCATCCATTTCATTCATTGATTCTAGTGTCACCACCAGGCCCAGATCAATATACTGGCTCTTACTGGGCTGTCATTACCTAAATCTGCTGATGGAGGTTCATCTTTTAAAAACACTCCAGAAAATCTGTTAATTTTAAATTTCTTTCCCCACTCAAGCTCCACTTACTCGCTCGTTGTCTTCGGCTGTATCACCTGGTTTACATCAGCAGATCAAATGCTGAACACGTTCAAATATTAGCAGAATATTGGCCTTTTATTAGTCATTATAGAGCACTTATCAAACCGTCTGGTCATGTAAGATATTTCATTTTGAGGACTCTAATATTCTTGTTATGTTCAGCCATCTTGAATGTTTCCATAATGTGAGCATTGAAACGAAGATCCTGCTGCACGTGCAGAACAAAGGCCTAATGAGACTTTTAAAGTCAATTATATCGATTCTTTCTGCCTCTCTCTCATGTCAGAGGCTACATGAAGATGCCAAAGCAATTCAGCATGGAAAGAAGAGATGTTCTCTGCCGCCACCTTGAAAGACGTCGTGTGGCATCACTTACTGTGAGAATCATGGCTGCCAAGAAGTGATGTTATGGTCAGGCAGGTGCACAGACTCAACAGGAAGCATCATAGTTTCTAGAAGACACAGAGGACCAAACATGTTCCGGCCGACGCCCTTTTCCCCACACATGGGACACTGAAGACAAGCTCCATGGACCTATGAGCCAATTAGAAAACTCTGACGTCACATGAGAGTCAGCTCCCTGAACGTCACCGCTGAATGGTGACACAGCGTTTTGATTACTGTACTCTGTTAACTCAACGTTGTCGATGGCATCCAATCAGCACTGATTTGTAGGTCAACAGTTGTCCAGATGTTTCAGTTAAGAGCAGATAAATATGATTGGTGGTGATGTTAAGGCTGCTAAAACAAGCCATGTTAAAGTTAAGGTCAGAGAAAGATGGTGGATTTGGTTAAATATGGAGAAGATAACAACATTCTGTCTGTCCTGAACCTCGACCACCTCTGAGTCTCTAAACAAGGGAAATATGCTGCTGTTGGAAGCTAAATTAAAAAATTAAAAACATGTAAAAATCATATTGATATGAACTGAAAGCATTAGCTGCTGTTGCAGCATAAACAGAATTTCTAAACTGTGTGTGGAAAACATGTTGAGATGCTGCTAAAATGACAAGATGTTTGGAAAACTTTCACTTCTGTGTTTTTGACCTTGACGCCTTCTTGTCTGCAGAGCACCAAATCAGTGCTGAGTGGATGCTCACAGCCTTTTAGGACTTCACCGTGCAGCTGTGAGACGAGTCGCTGCAGCGTCTTAAACTCACAAATCAAGCATTTCAATCCACTTTGTGATGAAGAAGAGCAGAATTCATGGATTGGGGGGGCTGGATGTCCCCCTCTGTGTCTGTATTAGAGTCAGAGTCTCTTTATGTTAACTAACTACAAAGTAAAGCGGTTTGTCAGACTGCTTGAATCCAGATTTGGACCAGGATCAGGAAACCTGCTTCGACCGTGTTCACACTCATAGAGGTCCTGGCTTTTTCCTGGCTTGAGGCCTCAGTCTGGGAGGGGTGCGACATTACATCACTGCTGACTAATCTTGACCACAGAGCAAAGGTTCAAATCCATTTAATGAACTGGAACACCGCAAGTCGTCCCTCGTGATTTAGAGCCCATTGAAAAAAGAGCATATGTTTGTTTTCTTTTCTGTGACCCGGCAGAGGTCGGAGGTCGGGCAGACCACCGCCGCCACCCCATAAAACACAACATCACAGCTGACCCCGTCGTCACCTCCCCAACCTCTGCACAATGGAAGGTCAATGAGTAGGAAATCTGCGTCCCCGGGTCTCTTTGTTGCCCTCAAGTGGACTAGACAAACCACAACATGCCCACAAGCCGACCCCTGACCCCTCAGCCTGCTGGCCACACACCCCCAGATCTGTGGGACGTCTCAGTGAAGAGACGGACGGTGGTGGTGGTGGTGGGGGGGGTATTTAGTTTCCAAGTTTCCCAGTTCAAAAACTCTTGTGTGAGGATCTTCGAATGTCAAGTTTGCACAAAATACAGTAAAACAGCCATTTTTTGTAGCCTGTCCACAACCAGCACCAAGTGATACTGTGTGTGTGTGTGTGTGTGTGTGTGTGTGTGTGTGTGTGTGTGTGTGTGTGTGTATCACAGCCTGATGTGATGATCCTCTTCCTCTGGGCCATAGAGCTCCATTGTTGTCCATTAAAAGCTCATCAGTGAGCCGCCGTCACACCGCTGTCCCAAACACTCATTAGAGCACCAGACGTGGATTATTCCGCCGTTGAAAATAGTCCCCAACAAATACACAATTTCCCACTGTTTGATTAAAAAAGCTGCAATTTTAGGAAATTACTGACTTTAAAATAAGCAAATGAGGTGTTTTCAAACATTTACATTTTCAGTAATGACCAATGAGACGAGGGCTGAGAGCCATCGACAGTGCAGACGGCGGTGAGACAGTATTGAGTGGGACATCGTTGGTTTGGGTCTTTTTATGATGTTTGCTGACAATAAGAAAATACAGAACATCACCGGCCTTAACCTTTAACTTTATAAAACAGGGACGAACAAGCCTGCAGGTTCAGGTTTTGCTGAACCAGATCAATATTTATGGACACATGTGAAGAAGAATCCTGTTGTTTTTTAATTTGTCTTCATTTAAAGCTTTAATATCATAAAAAACACAAAAATTAAGTCAGAAAATAGTCACTAAAAATAATGAAATTCCATCTTAAACTCTAACTAATGGATCTCCAACACAGGCCCACGACCAAAAACTGCTTTTTAACAAATATCTGACAGATTTGTGCAGAAGATCAAGAGACTTTACAGCTCTACACACCTGTCTTTCAGGTGTTTATTACATTTAACAACTAACAGATTCCAGAATCTGAAAGCTGAGTCTGATGAAGCCTGCTCGTTTTAACTGAGTCATGTTTTACAGAAGGAAACAGAAGCTAAAGATGAGGAATCAATATGCCAAACCTCCTCGATCAAAATAACTTTTTCAGTCCAGCCCTGAACTGTCGCACACGACAGCTGGTCAAAGCGTTTGTGTTTCTACCCTCAACACTTTTGGGAGCAGAGCTAAAGACCATGCAGTGTTGTTTGTGGCGACATTCCCAAAAACAAAGCACTGTGTTAACTTCCTGTCAATGCAAACTGAGCATTTTGAAAACACCTAACTGACAAAACATGAGAAGACTTTTATTTTGAAGCCCTGACAGGAAATGCACTGTGTTTATCAGTGAGCTTCACTCTTCCTGCCTCTACAAAACAAGACAGCGGTCATTTTCTGCATGTTTTGACAGCAGGTCAGGGTGAAATATGGCAGGAAGTGATGGAACAAGGAGGAGCAGCCACAGGGAGCCGACAGAGGAGGAGCGGCAGGCTGCACACCTCCAACTTCTCAGCCAGGTAACACACTCTGAGCCCTGCTGTCTGCACACAGCATGGAGTCAGATCACAGAAGGATGGAAAAAGGCCAATTATTTCCTGACTTGTGACCTGTAGATTTAAACTGCAGCTTTTCCGTCACGTCAGTAAGTTGAGGACAAATCCAGCAGGATGGAAACACTGAGACTTTAAGGTGAATGTGAAAACTGCAACAGGAAAGCCTTTGTCACATCCAGTCTGAGCATGTTTGCACTATAGGCCGTATGTAAACTCGCGAGGGGGTGAAAATGTTTATCCAGCCATGAAGCGACATCTAATTATTCAATTTAAACAGCCAAGTGAAACTGGAAAGTAGATGACGCTTAATGGACACAGCATCTTTTGTTATTTACTCATTCTGGCTGTTAATGTCGCCGTTCCCTGTCTCATTATGGGTCAACACAGGAATATGCACGAAAACACACGTTACTGCATCACCTTCACACACACACGCGCATGCACACACACACACACACACACACACACACACACACACACTCACACACAAACGCATGGCAGTCGCTTGTCAGACTGGTGCCATGCTCCACCTCTCCTCACAGCTTTCATGCTAGCTCCTGGTTGCCTTGGCAACTGGCTGTGTGTGTGCGTGTGTGTGTATGTGTGTGCGTGTGTGTGTGTGTGTGTGTGTGTGTGTGTGTGTGTGTGTGCGTGCGTGTGTGTGTGTTGGCACTGTGTCGAGTACAACGTGCAGAGAGAAAAGGGAGGGCATGGAGAGCAGCAAATGCAGATACACACACAAAAACATGGTCAGGAAACACACACGCACAAATTAATTTATGGAGATGTGAGAAGTGCAGGATTAGCATGACGCCTGGTGTTACTACACATCCACTTTAGTGGCCTGACGGGGAAACAGACCACAAAACCACACCGTCAAACCAAGACATGTCGGAGCGCTCTCTCTCAGAATAAAAGCCTTGTTTTGCAGAATGACTCACAGTAAAAAATAAAAACAATAAAGGCTACGAGAAATCATTGAATGACAGGAAATGCACAATCAGTGACAATTTAAAGGCGGTAATAGAGCGTAATTGACTGCCGCTGTCTGTTAAGTGCCTCCTGTAATTTATGGAGGCTGATTGTGTTTTGTAATGTGTGCATATTGTTATGTAAAAATTCTACGCATGGAATGCATTTTACCTATACTGCCACCGTGTGTGTGTGTGTGTGTGTGTGTGTGTGTGTGTGTGTGTGTGTGTGTGTGTGTAGCCTACTGTAACTATAAGAGGTGATAAATGATGTGTTTTAACAGTGTGGCAGATGATATTTAGGAGAAATGTTTGCATTCATGGGTCCATTTGACTTTTTGGGATGTTTCTAAATGAATGTGAGTATTTGACCACGTGTAAACGCTGTGACATCAACACGTACTCAGATGTTAACACAGTTCAACACGTGATCCTGACGCGCTGATGCTGCTGATCGGGTCTGGCTCAGGGCTCCTGCCTCCTGCTGGGAATCCATTTCTTCACAGGCCTGGTATGTTAAAGCAGGAAAGGGACAAACATAAACTGTTAAAAAAGCAAATAAATAAAGAAACAGAGGAAAATAACTGCCTAAAATTCATTTTCAATTCATTGGAAGTAAGGGGCCAAAACCAGGAAAGGCTCAGACCAGCATGGAGCCTGAAGACAGGAGTGGACGTTTAGCTTAATTCAACGTGTGACGTCACATCTGTACTTTTCTGACAGCTGTGCTGCAGTTAAAACAATGAAGATGGCTGCACTGGGAACCAAAATATAGATAAAATAAACCCAAAACTAAAGGTTAAAAAAGGTTAAAATAAATATTCTTCTTGGAGGAGATCTGGACTCCTGAGATCACTGAGCTGAGAATCCATCTTGCCTGGCAGCGTGATGACCGCTCGCTGGAAAACACCAGCGGAACAGATTAGCGTAGATGCTGCTACAGATGGTTCATCCAATCATGTGCCAAGTGCTGTTTGACAGACTTCCCTGACGGTGCTGTGTCATAAATCACCTGCAGCTTCAGGTTAATCTGCTGCACCGCCACCGCCCCGAGAGAAGTCTCAGCGGTCACATGGTGAAAGAAAATATGTAGGTGTCTTTTACAAAAATGAAGTTTTTTTTCAGCTCCCCACACCTCTAAAGATCATTAAGATGAAACAATCCAATGACTTTTGGGTTAAAAACTGCTCATGTCTCAACCAAATGTCAGTCACTGCTCAGTGTGACAGTGTTCATAGTGTTTTCTGTTCAGCACAAAAGCAGCAGTTTGAGCAGAAAATGTGAATCTGTGTTCGTTCTGTTGTGCTGTTGCTGTGATTTTATTGGGAGAGAAGACGCATGCAGCTGATGTTCCACTGATCTAAGACGTCAGCTGTAAATGTCAAGATTGAGGCGTCACTCCCTCAGAATCAAACCGGCTGTTTGAATCACACAGGGAGAGATCTGCTGCAGGAGGCGGATGGAGCACTTTCTCCACCAGCAGCAGTTTATGAAGCGCGATGCAAAGCTGCCTCAGTCCGCTTTGTTTGGCGGCACATCGCACCTCTGCTGCCTCTCGTACCTCCGTTAGAAAAACACGCCATGCTTTCACTATCACTGTCACTCTGTCCACACACGCCAGCAGCTCTGCAGCCACAGTGCTGCTGTTTTTCTGTCTGGCCAGCTAATTGTAGTTAATTGCAATCACCTGCTGGCCCTGGTGTGAATCAGTCCCTAATTAGAGGCTTAGAATGAAAAGCAGCAGGACTCTGCAGCCTTATGACCAGTAATGGCGGTCGGCTGACCTGCACTGCTTGGATCCAGGCTTTCTTGTGTGGAAGCTGCTCTTGTGTTTGACCCGATGTGCTCTGTTCACATCATATGGGAGAGACTGCAGAATCACACGAGGGTTCAAAATATTGTTTGTGGTAAATATAGAGCTTTTCCCAATAAATATGGGTTTAATTTCCTTGGACGTCAGACTTCCTCTCCAGGCTCAAGTGCTGCACTGGATGTTTCAGAGCTTTCAGAGAAATACCCGGTTTTCAAGCCGTAATAGCGACCCTTGATGTTGACGTTTTTACAAGTCAGGAACCAGTAATTACGGTAACTCCCACATGATGTGAATGCAGCTGTTTTTCAGGTGAACTCTGCCGTGGTTCTCTGGCGTCCAAACCTAATCTGACAGCATTAACGTGTCATTACTGAGGATCCGTGGTGCTCAGGAAGGCGATGAGGTGGCCTCACAGGTGACACTCAGCGTCAGCTTTAACGCAGAAATGGTCGCAGTAGAATTAATAATAATGATAAAAAAGCTCCACACACAAACAAACTGAGGAAAAGTCTTCTGAAAATAAAATAAAACACTTTCACTCAGAAAACACCACAAGTTAATGATCAAAAATACTCAATCTTTTGTCTTTAAAGCTGCAGCAGCCTAATCTCCAGATTAAAGCTGGCATTGTGGCTAACAGGAGTATTTTGGATAGCAGGCCCCAGCGTGGGGCCCTGTGGGGCCTCTGGAGTGAGGCCCTGTTCCTGGGAGCGACCATGTCAATTTATTTCATCCCATAAGGTTAGTTGTTATACACCTTAATCCACATGCACGCCTCCTCCCTCTCTCATTCAGGAACTCTGATTGGATTACACCACAGATCAGCCCATACGTGTGTGTGTGTGTGTGTGTGTGTGTGTGTGTGTGAGAGAGACTGCAAATAAGGGCATATGGAAGAAAGGAGGGAGGGCGTCCACAGAATGATATGTGTGTGTGATTTGAGTTCAGCGCCTTTCACACACATCCTTCATTCCCACCTCCACCTTCTGCTAATGGCTTCATCATCAGCAGGTCATGTGATCACGTGAGCAAAATTAAGTCACTTAAAAATCCAAATACCACAGCGTCTTCCAGCGTAAAGGTGATCGTTTTTGATATTTAAGACTAAAGATTTGTCTCAGTTTGAAGTCGGCTCTTCACTGCATCCTAATCCTGAGCAAACTGTCGTCACACCAAATTAAGACCATTAAAAAAAGCTTGATTTTTGTTGTTGACTGACTCTATTGTTGTATGATTTAATGCACACAGAGGACATGCTGGAAGATATTAAAACTAATTTTTTGCAGCGGTGAAACAGCTTCGGGAAACAAGAAAAAATAAGACTTTGGAGAAACATCTTGTGTCTTTATAAAGTGAATTTACAGTCACTTTTCAAAGGTGCAGTTTGACTGATAATAATCATATACACCTTATTTATTCTGTATGAACCAATTTTCACACATGAAATGAGGCTCAATATGCTAAAAATTCAACACATGTTGCTGCCTTACTGTTAGCACAAAATGGTTAAATGTATTTCTTAAATGTTATCAGGGAAAATGTACAGTTAGTGTTTAATACAGAGTGAAAACAGGAAGATTTTAGAAATTTACCTGGAAACACATTTCATCACCTCAAGTCTGAACTGCAGCATCATTAAAAACACTGTAATTTTTTGGATGATCAGGTGCATTTCTTGGATAAAAAGGTACAAAATAAATCTTCAGCATCAATCGTAGCTCGACTATGAGACCTCTCTCTCTGCGTTAGCGTTCACAGCAAAGGGGGGTCGTCATTGGTTTGAGGGTCGTGCATCATTTCCACCGTTAACCAAACATCTGTAAATCACGACTGTGGATTTTAGATTTAAATCCACAGAAAGCAAAGATGAAATTTGAATAATGGCTTTTTAAAATCCTTTTTGAAGGCGGCAGTAAAACCTTTTTCAGTATTAGTGCTAATGCTGCGCGCCGTCACCGCGTTTCCAGATTCCCTCAGATCTGAGATAGTTGCATGTTGGCATTTAACAAAAAGCTTCAGCTGCTAAATCAACTGGACAAGAGCTTCATAAATGGAGGGTGAGGAGGTTGAAGGGCAGAAACAAACAAAATGAGGGCTTCAGTGAACAAACTGTGTCCGGACAGCGATCACACACGATGGAACAATGGCTGAAGGAGACTGAAAAGTTGAAAACTCCACATCTGTAAATGTCGGACTTGTGCTTTTCATCCAGCCTGAGAGTCCACATTTTTTCAAGAGGTCTCTGAAAGATGAAACAAGCAAAAGAACAGCGGTGAAGCCCATAGTGCAGCTTTCCTCCGTGGAAATATAAGTGAATAGGTTGTCAAATGCATCGTTCCTCACGAGGCAGTGAAATACAGAGCGCTCTGCAGTCTGTGATTTCATTTGAACCAAACGTTAGAAATTTGGGCTGTTTGGACAAAAGCCACAAGATGCAGAGAGGCAGCGTGTTTAACGACGCCGGGCTGCTCTGGCTTTGACCTCTGAACCATGACGACATGCGTGTCATCATATGCACAAGCACAATTACTTTCTATTAATTCAAAGAGACTCTTCAGATTCATGGGAAACTGTCAGCAAGTCCTCCAAACGACGGCAAATGAGCGTTTTCCTCTGCGATCTGGCTCTGGTTCACACTTTAAAACACCTTCTGAAGTGCAGATTTTTCTGTATATCTGTGTGTGCGCGTGTGAAACTGAGCATTCAGGAAACAATGACATCATCGCCTGCTCATTGGTGCTTTGTGGAATGAAGATGAAACAACAACGACAGACAAATGGTTAGTTTATGTTTCACTAGTAGGAAGGTGTTCAATAAAAACAAATAAACTACTGTTGTTTGTGTTCTTAAGTTCCACCTCCAAAGGAAAAGCAGCTCAGCATGCATGAAGTTGCAGGTAGGTAGCTTTGACTCGACTCTGGAGACTGTCCATCTCAGGTCCACGTCGTCTCTCTTGTGAAGACTGTCTGAAAACAGTGCCTGAAATGATTGTTGAATAATGGTTGCATACACCCAAACAGACGGTGGCTTAATGTTTTTTAATGAAATATTAGGTTCAGTCTGATGACGTCAGTGTCTAACAGGATCTACAGTCCTCTCCAACCAGAGGATTTATCACAGTCAAGGTGATTTTACTGTATGTGCTGTTGTTTTGAAAGAGATTCAAGGTCACATCTGCCACCAGACGACTTCCCCCGTTAAACAAGAGACGCTGGGCTGCTGAAAGCTACAGTCTGCTGCCACCACTGTTCAGGTACACCACCCACCTCCATGACAGCATCCACCTGTAGGCTCTGAGCGCTGTGATCTCCCAGGGGGGGACGCTGTTTTATCCTCACTACCTGCTGGGCTGAGGTTTGCATTCCCTTGTGTGGAATGACAAGGTCAGAGCCTCGACGGCAAATATCAACGGTGTACATATTCCCTGTGCACGTAATAATCCAGTTATCACCGATCCATTGACAGAAACGTCTGTCGCTCAGTCTTTTAAGTCGTTCATCAAAAGTGCAAAACATTTGCTGCTTCTAGCTTCTCAAACATGAGGATCCTCTGCTTCTGTCTGTATGATGTCATTCTGAAATGAATATATTTGTTTTAGGCCATTTGTCAGATAAAACAAACAATTTGAAAACATCACTGTGGACTTTTTGAACTTGTGATTGTCGTTTTTCACTCGTTTTTGACATTGTACAGATGAACAATTAGTAGATTTATCAAAAAAAAAAAAAAAAAGAAGAGAATCATTAGCTGTAGTTGAAGAGTCGACCTCGAATGGGCCGAGCTGTGATAACACAAGGAGAGAACATCTGAAAGACTGAAATAATAATCAAAAGGCTGCTCAGAGAGCGCAGACCTCCTCCACCAAGGCCAATAATCCACTCCTCCTTTCTATGATACTAGTGTTTCTAAAGTGCAACCACTATATTTCTGGATATATTCACTATTAAAATGTCACATTTATGTGAATAAGATCATAATTGGTTGCATGATATGTGTGTTCTCCCTTCAACCTGCTCACATTCATGGGCATCATACGAACGTGGACCGTCATACGGAGTCATCATATTTCTACAATCGGCAATGAACTGTCAGTTTAATGGATTTTAAGATGTATGGCATTTATTTTTATTTTTTCTGTAATCCTGCCGATAACATCACCAAACACAGCCTCCTTGTCGGAGGTAATACAGTGAACGTGAATGTGTCCATAAGACATACGGAGTAAGTATCCTGTGGATGTTCCAGTGAGGCCTGAAATGATGATGTCTTGTATATAATACATGTACAGCTCTGTGGGTTTATGAACGTTGACACCTTTGAGAGACGTTGGCTTGTGTCTGGGATGTTGGGCCTGTGCTGCTGCTGCAGGCATCGTGAGCTTCTCTGCATAAAAGCGTGCACTAAATGATCGAGGTCAGACCCACAAGGTCACCGCACTTATTTTCAGCATTTACTCTGCTCCTTCCCTTCAAATCAGCAGAAACACACAGTAAGGTCTTAAGTGACATTTCACTCCGGCAGTCATGGCAACCATTTTACTCTAAACCCCACCATTACCTCCTGAACAGATCAGGTCTGAGCCACACAAAGGAAGGTGGACCCCCGAGTGGGTGTTATGTGCATTGTTCTCCCAAGAGACCTCACTAAAAACACCAGGACAGGTCAAGGCCGGCTCACACACCCTCTGACCCTGGAGAGTGGGGCTGAATGGGGGGTTTGCTGCTCTGATTCAAACCCTGCAGATTAGACCTGTGGAGGCAGGAAGAGGAAGGAAGCCTCGGCTCGTCACTTGACCTCTACATGTGCGAAGGACTGTCCCTCTAGGAAAGAGGAAGGTAGAGGGCAGAGCATCTTGATGGCCTCCTACAGCCAGCTGCAGTCTCGTCCAGGACAATGAGCAATCAGGAGTAAGTGTTGGTGATTAGGGACACACTCAGTGCAGACCAGGCCTCCAGTGAACCTACTGAACCTTTACGTTAACACCAGCCTCCAGAAACCTTCTCAGATCATGTCTAAACCTGAAAGTGGACCTCTTCCTAAATCATATTGCAAGACAGAATGTTGAAATTGGATGATTCTGACATTTTTGAATGCTAAATGCCTACTTATTTCAACTCATTTCCGCGTCATTATTTCTTATATATCCATTTATGGCAACTACAGTATGGTTAACTCATAAAATACACACCACTCGCTGCACTGGCACTGAACGCTGGCACCAGACGTTCATTGTGCACTGCATAATTGTCTAATATGAAGGTAATGTTCTTTGAAATACTGGGCAGCTTTTCCGCCTAATTTTGGCATATGCGAAGAAAACCAAGCCAAACAGTTTTCATACCCAAAATAGAGAGTCTTTATCAAGTGGATTCATCAGAAAACGACAGCCTCACGCTTTTCTGGAGACAACGACAACTGAGCCTTTCCAAAACAATGATGCAAGTTATGTGGCAGTAAAGTGAAGAGTCAACACCCTTTAATGGGGCAAAAAATGAAAAAAAAAAAAAAAAAAAAAAGGGATCAAAAACACATTTGAATAATATGGATCTGGGGGACGTCAAGGAAACTCCAGGTGCCCCCATACATGAGCCACAGGACCTCTTTTCCACCATGAAGACAGACAGGAACACCATTCACACAGGTAAGAACACCATTCACACAGCTAAGAACACCATTCACACAGGTAAGAACACCATTCACACAGACAGGAACACCATTCACACAGACAGGAACACCATTCACACAGGTAAGAACACCATTCACACGGCTAAGAACACCATTCACACAGGTAAGAACACCATTCACACGGGTAAGAACACCATTCACACAGGTAAGAACACCATTCACACAGGTAAGAACACCATTCACACAGGTAAGAACACCATTCACACAGACAGGAACACCATTCACACAGGTAAGAACACCATTCACACGGGTAAGAACACCATTCACACAGGTAAGAACACCATTCACACAGACAGGAACACCATTCACATGGGTAAGAACACCATTCACACGGGTAAGAACACCATTCACACGGGTAAGAACATCATTCACACAGACAGGAACACCATTCACACAGGTAAGAACACCATTCACACAGCTAAGAACACCATTCACACAGCTAAGAACACCATTCACACAGGTAAGAACACCATTCACACGGGTAAGAACACCATTCACACAGCTAAGAACACCATTCACACGGGTAAGAACACCATTCACACAGCTAAGAACACCATTCACACAGCTAAGAACACCATTCACACAGACAGGAACACCATTCACACAGCTAAGAACACCACTCACACATTCAGACAGTATATTTTGTCAGACATGATTTGTTTGACGTCTCAGCACAGCACTGTAGGAGTTGAGGTCAGGATATTCTAAATGAGCCAGTTAAGACAAATTTTCTTTAAGGTGATCTTTAAAAGTGTATTTGTCAACATATTTTGAATACTGGTAATCCAATCCAGACCATTAAAGTAGTGATATTTTTCACCCAAAGTGGATGACATCTGCATAAAATCAGATTGTTTTTATGACATAGATCTCAAACATTCACTGTCTCTTCAGGATTAAACTGGAACTGAGGCGTGAAAACCTCCGAATCATCATTTAGACCATCATGGGATGTTAAAACTTTGCACTGAAATCTAGACTAATGAAATTCTTTCATGCATGACCCTGAGTCTGACACACATGTATTCATGCGACGGGATCTAAAGCTCTGGAATTCCTTACTGCATTTATATGAAGAAATGCCCCCCCACACCACACCACACACACATTCACACACACACAAGAGAAAAGAAAAAGATGATGCATCAAAGCAGTGGTTGATCTCTGGCTGATATTTGCCAACATTTAGCCTGAGCTAAATAAGTGGTACAGCCCAAAAACAAGAAGCTATTTGCAAAGTTGCGACTGTTGTGCATCCTGCAAACTTCTGTAAAATCTAAAACCCACAGCTGACAAAGTAAAAGTCTTTGCTGCTTTAAAGGATCCTCGGCACTTTGTCTTTATGATAATTAGGTTTTGCATTAAAAACAACCGCATATGTGGAGCGCTACAAAAATCTGAAAACAACATTGTTGTAATCAAAAGTGCTTTAGCGTTGAAGGCAGACGCGGCGATTACCATATGGTAACAGCAGCACGCTCAAAGACGTTCCCAGGCTTTGATGGTAAAACAGAGGACACCATTGATACTGCTGTGAATGCGATGCACCCATAATATGCTGCATATGTTTCTCATCCCATTGCAAGTCTATGGGATTAAGCCTCCGAAGCCAGACACACATATATACACACATGCAGAGTCTATGGCCTCGTGATCTCAGGGTCCCCCTAATCATGTTCCTTCCATGGGTCCCCCTCTCTTCATTAAAACTCAGACAAGAAAAGGGGGTGCAGACAGGAGCAGGGTGGCAAAGAAAGGCTGCTGAGACAGAGTCCTCCAGCCTGTCTGGTTAAGAGTGTGGGAGCGTGTGTGACGGTGTGTGTTTTTGGAGAAGGGGGGTGTATGGGAATTGACTTTGGTATTAAACGACCTGATAAAGAGACACCCACCCACTGCTCTCCCCCGGCGAGAGGAGCGGAGTGGCAGGCGAGCAGCGAGGGACCCGCCAATAACCGCGGCAGCAATTTGCTGTCTGGGTGGCACAAAGGGGAGGTCAGAGGTCAAATAAGTGCAGTGAGATGGAGGTGCTTTCTCATGGTAATGCCGTCACAAACAAGTCTGCATCATTCCAGGGCTGTTAGAGAAGATCATGATGCAGTGGGTGGAGGCGTGTATGAATAAGATGCGGCGTATAATGGATGACACCTTTGAGGAATCCATGAAAGTGAACAGGAAGTGTTACACTGGGTTAAGCAAGTGGCAAACAACTGTGAATCACAGCCGCTCACGTAACATCCCAGAATGCTTCAGTCCAGCCGTTTTTGGCTGACAGATTCAGATAATATCACCTCTGTGAGTCAGACTCAACTAAATGACTCGATTTATTGTCCCGCTGTTTAAATTTAGTTTGATTCCTTCATTGAATGACTGAATGAATGACAAAACAAAACAGCCAATGGCCAGTAAGGAGCACAAATCAAATGCATCAATTCACCTGAAAACACTGAAGGAGGGACTGTTTGTGACCACAACACATCACACAAATGGTTCCAAAAATAACCTCATGGTTAAAGTTATGGAACGATTGTTTGCAGACGTTGTGTTTAAAGACACCAAAGCTGTGAACAGAAGACAGACAATGAATAACTTCCTCCTTCTAGAGGGTTTTATCACTTGAATGTAAACAGATGTCATTTGAGACACTTGCGGAACATTTGACGCTGTTGTTTTACTCGGGAGGACAATCTCCAACTGTGGAAAAGAGCACTTCACTAAGGTTAGAGGGACCAGAGTCTCTGTGAAAGGCCCTGGAAGGTCTTTATCTAACAGACAAGACCTGATAGACTGAACTGTCAACTGGCCCTAAATTGAAACTTTTCCTGCAAACCAGTACCTGAGTAATTTTACCTGCATTTCTGCTGCTGGGACCTCTTTGTACACTTTCAAAATAAAACTCGGTGAGGAACATTTCGGGTGATGGTCACAGTTTGCTCAGATTTAGCCACCAAAACGACTTGTTTAGCCTCAGGAAAAGTTTGGGTTTGGGTTAAAATAAGTAAAATAGGCATGTTAATGTATGCTACATACGTAAGGTAACTTACCAGCCCAACATCCTCCATACAAAGACTGAGCTGCTCTTTATGCTACGTTCGTCCTTTGCTTGTTGCCCCCTGCTGGTCATGCACCTTCATACGCACATGTCCTCTTGGGATTTTTTTTTGGACGTTTATTCATTTGTTTGTTATTTTTTGGAAAGTAACAATTTTCTGCATCTGTATCAAACCTTCACACTTTTACCCAAAACTTCACTTCAGCTTACCTTTAGCATCATTAGCATTGCAGTGGTTTAATCTCACACACTTCAGATTCAACCACAGATTTCTGAGTTTTCTCTCTGCTCGCATGTTACTGAAACTGTGAAATTTAATTTAGGGGAGTTTCATGCAGTTTCGGCCTGTTCTCGTCAAATGTTTTGTCACGGCCCTCGGAGTCTTACACAGGTGCACAGGGTTCCCTCTATGTATGAGAAACACCGGCTTTCAGCTAACTTTTGCATTTAGCTCGTCCGTCTACGTGAACTGACCGGATCTTCTTGCCGTTTGACAGAAACGATTGTTTAGTTCTGGGTAAAGTTTCTGGGTTTCTGTCCCACAGGTGAATCTAAAAAGAACCAATCAAAAGTCAAGTTTTGAACAGCAGGAGGTGGTGGATCACACCACTACACTCCTCCACACACACGCACATCCACCCTTTTGTAGCTGGCTGGCTGCCTCTCAGGAGGAGGCTGTGGGACCAGGCCTGTCTGACAGGCAACAAGCCTGCAGCACCTCCCTCCACTTTGGTCTGAGGGGCCGCAGAGACAGAGAGGCCCCTCCATGCAGACGTGAAGCATTATGTTTGCAGGCTGCCTGTGTGGCTGTCTGGGTGGAGAGGCTGTTCAGACGGAGGGATGGAGGCAGCTCAGACCTTTTCGCTGAGGACGTCTGAGCTGTCGACAGGCTCGTAACATGTACTCCAAATACCTGAATACTCACTGTGACTCCAGGTGTTTGTTTCATGGCATCTTCACCAGATCAGAGAGGCAAAGTCCCATTTCTAAAAACAACAGGAACTGGAAATAAATCTTAAATAAAACCATATGACATGACCGATCAGGTGGATAGAGGGTCGTGAGCTCTGCTGCCAGACTGTGCTTCACAACTCTGCTGCAGTGCTGCAGTTTAGCAGCTGAGGTAGCCAAGCGGCACGGCGCTAATGGAGAACAATGGCGCTGGAGCTACAGTACATAACAAACTCTGACCTGGAGCAGATGGAGTCCTGCTGTGCGTAAAGTGAAGCTCGACACTGCAGATCATAGTTTTCCTTTATCTCTCGAGCTTGTTTGACTTCATGAGAACTGTTGTTTCTTCCCACCATCCACACAAGCCAACAGCCAGGTGCTCAGGTGACTCATGTTGCATAATTGTGAGGAGCTCCACCATAACTGTGTTACTGCCCTCTACTGGTTTGGGGTGCAAATGTTGAGGAAAAACAATTCTGTCTCGTTTAGTAGTCCTGCCACTTCGAGGATTTGTCTTTTCTTCTCTTTCCTGATTGTTTCTGATGTGAATAAAAGCTAAATCTGCTAATGACGTCTCTTCATGTGCTTAACTCCAGTAATGCTCTGTGACATTTCCACCTGCTTCTCTTCATCACGATAAAACAAATCACAGCTTCACACTGCATTTCTTTATTTGCTCTTCTAAACACCTGATGTGATTAAAGTCTCTCCCACAGATTCTCCGCTGCAGAGGAACTGATTCGCTTTACGTATTTCCTGTTCAGATGTCTGATTCTCCGTCGACCTCTTTGGTGTATGAAGCACAGGTCGACAGAAACAGTAAAAACTGGAAGCCTGAAAATCGCAGCAGGGCTACATGTTTGTTCAGGGTGTTACTGAAATGCATGACCGTGACATCAGGTGGCGGTTAGGATGCGTACCATGTGACCGCCGCGTCCATAGTTTGAGTCCAGGGGAGGACCTTTTTGTTGCATGTCATACAAACCCTCCCTGTTCATTTCCTGTTTATACTGCTGCTGACACTATGGAAGAAGGGCTAAATGCAAATGAAAAAATAAATACTGGGAAAAAAGTACAATTTCACCTTGAAAGCATTCTTGTTCTGAAACTGAAAAATAACCCTACCAGCATGAAAAAGTGTGCAAACACAGTCAGTCAGTACATTTACTCAAGTACTGCACTTAAGAACAATTTTGACTTGCTTTTCCTTCACTTGAGTATTTCCATTTTCTATCTAACTACACTTTAGAGGCAAATATTGTACTTTTTACTCCACCACATTTATTTGATAATTCAGTTGCTTTGCAGGTTGAGACGCTGACGCTTTGATGATTATTATAAGAGATGAAACATTATTCTGAAACAGTCTTTTCTGTCTGAGGAGAGATTTTCCTCTCAGTATTTTACTCTAATGCTTATACTTTTGAATATATTACTTCATCTTGTCACAGAGTATTTGACGTAGTTCAAGTTACTGGTACATGTACCTGAACTGAGTATTCTCATGAGGAGGTGGAGGGGATACTGGTGGAGTGATGACCAGGCAGCAGCTGAAGCTGTTAACTACAGTTTTGGGCAACAGGGAAAAAGCTGCCGCCATGATTGTTGTGACAGAGTGACAGCTGTCAATCAAAAGAACAATGACCGGCTTTAGAAGAGCTTCAGTGAAGTCCTGAGATCCCAGTTTCTTCTGAAAACACGATTAATGATGAGATTATTATTTGTACAGGGAAGGTTTTCTGGGGGTTTCCCAGTCACTTCAATGCGTTTCAGTTTTCTTCAAGCCAACATCTAGTGGCCATAAGTGGAACTGCATCCTCAGGGACCACAGCTGTCAGCCATGACGGTGCCCTCTGCGTTAGTCTCAATGATGTCTAACTTCTTTTCAAAGGAATTTAAATTCTACCTCAAACAAAGTGCAACAGCATTAATTTCAAGTACAATTTAAGAAAATGTTGAGAAAAGATGTGAAGTGAACCGAGTCAAGAAAAAAGAAAAATGTTGGCTTTGAAATGCAGTGAAGCGAAAGAAATGACGATTTAATGAAGTTCAAAGTTTCACTGTGGAGTTTGTGTTTGACATCAGCAGAATTTTTAAAATGTGGAAAAATTTTTATTACATTTTTTAAACAACACAGATTTTCCTAAAGAATGAGCTTGTGTCAACACAACAACAACAACAACAACAGCAACAACAACAACAATAATAATAATAATGATAATAATAATGATAATAATAATAATAATGGCTGTGTAAACCACATAAATCTAAATATTACGTGTGTGTGTGTGTGTGTGTGTGTGTGTGTGTGTGTGTGATGTCATGATCCCCTTCAATCAGATATAAATGGCCTTAAATGGTCTGTGTGCATTTTAAGGCCCAAATTTATTTAATGACAGGACAAAATACAGAGAAATAACAGATTTATTATTATTATTATTATTATTATTATTATTATTATTACATCACAAAATTTCAGGGTCTCACAGAACTCGTCCTCCTTGGATTCAGATGCATCTTATTCATATCTGGTGAGTCATTTGAGCCTAATTGCAATTTAAACCGTGGACTAATCCAATAATAAGCAGCAGCACATCCGTTATGATGGAGGTCTCTCACAGGACCTTCATTCCCTGCATTACAACATCACTATTACTAAATCTAATAATAATAATAATAATAATAATAATAATAATAATAATAATAATAATACAATATTTTTCAGAAATGGCATCAGCATCAAAATTTCACTTTATCCATAAATTGAAAATCGTTTTTATCCACTGAGCTTCATTTTTCGATGTCAGTAATTGTCAGAAAAAAAAAATTAGAATCTGAGAAAAATGAAGTCACGCGCTGACATGAAATCTGCGGTGAAGTTCACAGTTTTGAAGGAGGATTTATCTATTTCACAATCATGGCTGCAATTCAGCTTTTTGACGTGTAATGTGTGGCTGTGAGCTTCATCCAGCTTTTCCAAACCTGCTCCAGGATCAGATATTTTAACTTGAACGTTATTTTCTGAAATCATTTGCATGTTGATATTTTGCTCCTTCAGACTTTTGGCGCACTGGACGGAGCGCGTTGCTTCTACTTGTCAAAGTTTTCTGCAGAGATGAAAGAATTGAATTGCACATCAGATTGTGGATTGTTTGCTCTTTGCTCTGTGGAGTGTCTTAAATCTGTGTGTATCATCAAAAACATGATGTGATCCTATAAATTAAGAAGAAAGCTTCTCCTCTGTAATCTCAGCGGATGTAATGAAAAATGGCCTGTTAATGATTCCACATGGAGGAAGAAGCCTCCTAAAGCTCTCTGTACATGATGATGAAGGTGGTCTAAATCATCCTCATAATATCTCGGATAAAAGTGTTGAAATGAGCCTAAAATGTTCTAAAATGATCCTTTTAAATCCTGCAGATCAGCAGCGGGCCTTGGCCGGAGGCGGCGGCCGGGCAGCAGCTCTCCTCTGCGGGCCTTCTCCTCCTCCAGGCCCCTCTCTCTCCCTCTCTCTCCCTCTCTGTCCCTCTTGTCTTGTCTGTTGAGGGGTGTCTAATCAGGGAAGACAAGCGGCTGACGGAATGACGATGCTTAATTGGCATGGAGTCGTGGGAACGCGTAAACAAACAGCTGCCATTTTCATTTTGCTTGTTTCCCCCTCGTCCCTCTTCCTCATGAATAAAGCCGCCGCGGAGAAGTGGAACAGCAACCTGGCAGCTGCAGGGAGGCTGAACTGAAGGAACGAGGAGGAGAAGAGGAGGAGGAGGAGGTCCGGATTGGAGATTAGCCTCACTTTAATCCGCCCTCCACCTCCTCCAGTGATGGGAGGAAAAACCGCCGCACAGATATTCTGAACAAGAGAAAAATGTCCTCTTCACATGAAGGAGGACACGTTTCCAAGATAAGCTGTGCATGTGATTATCCTCCGTGATGGAGGCGCGGATCTGCTCTGAGGCAGAGCAGCAGTAATCACAGGTTTCCCTCCAGAGTCCAGAGTTACACAACCTGAAGAGACACCAGGCCTCTCTGTGTCTGTCCCGGTGCTGTCCTGATGTCCCTACAGTCCGACACGGGACCCGAGGAGACACACAGTTTAAGATTAAACTTCTGTTTTTTTCTGCTCCATTAAAATTCAAATTTCACACAGTCTGAATACACAGAAAACTTTATTTAAACAGAATGCATCAACATAAACATGAAAGAAAGAAATTCACCCAGAGACAAACGATGAAGAGGAAAAGAGAGAAAGTTCAGCAGATTATTTTTCCCTTCAAAGAAAATGTATGAATCCACGTCAAAGACAGAAGAAGGACCAGGGGTACCTGACATTTGTTGTTTCCATTGATTAATTGATTGATTGAAGTATCCAGAAAGGTTGTTTTGGTTCTTTGAAATCTTTTAGAAATTAAAAAAAATATAAATAAATAAAATTTAAAAAAAAAGGATTTCATGTACACAACAAAAATGTCTACTTATGAAGAGTAATATCTTAACTAAACAAAATGCTTCACAATAAAAGCACAATAAATAAATAAATAAAATCAACAGACAGGATAAACACAAGAGCAACTAAACAGTCTATAAAATAAAATTTATCCAAAAAGCAAAACGTGAGGCAACAACGTGAGGAATTATATGTAGTTTTTGTATTTTATTTTAGTTGAATTGTGACAAAGAAAGACCATAAATTCACAGTGTTCCTTCATTTTAAGAAGACTTTGAGAGGACCTGACAGACTGAGTGACGCCGTGCACAGTTTCCTCAGTGATAAAATATCATTCTGTATTTAAACTCGACTGGCAGCCAATAGAAAGAGGCCGACACTGTCACCGCTGTGCTGCCAAAACAAAACTCTCTTTGTTAAAAAAGGCCAATTCAATAGAAAATATCACCTTCAAAGATCCGAAACAAATAAATCTCAGGAGAGAAGAAGATTTCAGTCCTTCTCTCAACACTTCCTGACTTCCCCGTTCGTGGATCTCAGCTCCAAAGATCTTTGAAAACGTTAAAGTTTAGCTAACAGCTGCTCACTGTAGTTTTTAGCAAACTTTACCCAAACATGTGGAGATTTGTTGGGGACTATTTTCAGCGGCGGATTAATCCACATTTGGTGCTGTAGCGAGTGTGTGTGGCAGCAGGACGGAGTGTGTGTAAACTACAACTTGCTGTTATTATGAAAGTGACAGCAGTGGACCTGAAGCTTCCGGATCTTCTTCTAACCCATCATCATCAGCAATATTAGCAATTTAAGAGGGAGCTAACTACTTTCTCTGTTTTCATGTTTTTTTTTGTGTGTGTGAAAATCCATTGTAATGTAATCATTAACTGAACTTTGAATGATGCCTCTAGTGTATATTTAAGTTAAAATGGCACATAAATAATATTTAAAAATCCTTTTCAGGTCTTCATGTTGTATCTGTGCAGTGTTGACGCGCTAATTGAGCTCTGAAACGTGTCATTCAACAGTTAAAATGAGCCTCCGCTGTAGCCCCTCTGCTTCTTCATTACGTTCTTATTAGCATTTCATTTTCAGCATTTTAATCCGTGCATATGTTACATCAGACGTCCATATACTGCTGAGCAGACATTAAGATTAAGACCTGATTAAAAATGAAGAATTAATTAATTCTTTTGAAGTTGCGTGTCTCCTGATTGGCTCTCTTGGCAAAGCAAAACATATTTCTGAGAGCGGTTGATGGTCTCCATCATGAGAGATGTGCTCTGACGGGGTTCCTGAGGCCGGACAAACAGCGAGGCAGAGCACGTGTTCCTGTCCTGTGTTTACAGAGCAGAGCTTCAGACCTCTCTGGATCACAGCAGCTTCACTCTCAAACATCATCTGACTCCTGGAAAGAGCCAAAGCAGGTGAGAGGGTCCACTTCCAAAATGACCATCCATAAATACACATTTCACCCCGGATTCACTCTCCTCTAACGGTGGAAGAAGGATTTGGTTCCTTTAATGAACTAAAAGCAGCAATACTGTAAAAAATACTCAAATATTACAAAGTAAAGTCTGGAAGTATTATCAGCAAAATGTACCTAAAACATAAAAAGTGAAAGTACTCATCATGGCTGCTGTCAGTGTCATATTGATGTTTTATTACTGGATAATTAATAACTGATTTTCTGAAGTGGGTTTACTGTTTATTTACTGTTTCTGATGTGAAATCTTAACGTGCACAGTGTGACCAAACACAGCCGTCAGATTGATGATTGATCCAACAAAAGCATTCAAGTACAAATACCCCAAAATCGTACTTAAATTAAGTACTTGAGTAAATCTGTTTCCCTCCATTGATTTAATGAACACAGTGTCACTGTAGTGTTCACTCAGTGTCTGTTCTGGAGCTTTCTGTCGTATCCATGGTCTTCCTCAGCAGTGATGTTTATTTTTCTGATCATTTTCATCCAAAGTGTTTCCTCCGTTTTATTTGGAGCACGTTAATGTGTTCATTGTATTTTACCCTCAAATATTCCCACAAACGACGCTCTAATTTTGTTAAAAATCCCAGAATGCATTGTTTCACTTCAGACTGATATTTAATTTACTTCATTTTTTGGCAAAAACAATCAATAAATCTCACATCCAGGTCAGCTGATCATCTATTCTGGAACTTCTGATTGTTTCTAAAACCTTCCTCAGCAGATTGAGTTTTGAAATATATTCAGAAATATTTCCTTTTATTTTTTCTTCCTTGCTCTTTGAGGACTTTGTTCATGTTAGCTTAAAAATTAACCTTGAGAAGAACAGCTGACAAAAACATCTCATCACGAGGTCCATCCGGTTCCTCCCTTTCATCGGAGTGTTTTAGTCATTGTAAAAATCCACACCAAAAAAGTTGTGCTCATAAATTTTTGGATTTTTAATTTTTCTTTTTTTTTTTCTTTTTTTTTGCTAAATAAATGCAACGCTGTCCTGTTGCTCAGCGTGTAAATGATCAGCTCTACACCTGTCAGTGATGGTGCAGATTATGATGATTACAATCTGAACTCTCAGCTTGGAGCTCACTGAAGTATTGACGGGGTAATGAGAGGGTGAATGAGTGAATGGGGGAGTGATTTTGGACATTAGCTGAAGAACACTATAATTGAGGAAGAGGGGAAGCAGCTGAACGATGCTGGGCAGAAATGCTGTTGGGTGTGTTTTGCAGTTCACCGACTTGAAGAAGCTTATTGGTGGACGTGAGAAATGTGTTTGAAATGGAGCCCAATCAACGAGCGACCCCCTCCTGCTTGAAGACAATGATAGGTGGGATGAACGGGGAGGGGCGGCGAGCGGCGCTCCGCTCGGCTGGACGGATTTAAGCGTTCGTGGTACCTTTGATATTTCTCTTTGAATGAAGGGGCGTATTTTCCTTATTTGTTTCCCAGAGTGGTATAATTGAGTACGGCAGCACTGAAGGGACACCTCTGCAGAGCCACAAATTACATCATTTGCAGAGCTGTGTTGTGTTTTCTGCCCATGAGAAGAGGTGGTGCTGGTGGTGCTGGTGGTGCTGGGAGGGAGCAGGAGAAGAAAGCAATATGGCCACAATTGGACCAATGAAGCATATCACGCGCATTCACTTTGCATTTGCCACTTCCTTCAAGACTTTTCTTTCTTTGATTTCTTTGAGGCACTGCGGCACTTCTCACATGCTAATAATAGACTTGTCCATCAACTGTCCCCACCCTTGGAGTTAATTGGCGCTGTGCAAAGGGAGCCAGCATCGCTCTGAAGTCGGCCGTCATTAGATCAGTGGATGCTGACCGTCTCCAGCTCGCATACACCCCTCTGATCTGCACACACTCGCCATCTCTTTTTCGCCGCCCCACCTGCTCTCACAGCACGCCCCCTCCTAAAGAGCAGACCCTCCCTTTCACCGTCCCGTGGCGTCTTCTCAGAAGGTCTTGAGAAGGCCGACCTGCCTGCTTTCACATCTACGCCTCAGACGCCGCTGTGATCTCACTCTGACTAGATATCTCTCCTCCCCGCCCACAGGAAGCGACCGTCCCCACGCCGCAGCTACGTTTTATTTTCACCTCAACGTATCTGCTCGCATCTTTCAAGCTTGCGTTCTGCTTAGATCTCCCTGTGCTTTCACTGCAAGTCTTATCAAATCCAAAGCATTTGTCTCTTTTTGTGCACTAAAAAGCCTTCTTCTCTTAAAATGAGTCAAATCCTCTGCCAGTGCAGTGAGGAAATGTCAGTTTCCCACGTAAATCAACTTGTTTCAACAATTTTCTGGAGTGTCATTTTGCTTGATTCCGGTGCAGCAATTGGCCTCATCCTGTCGTGCTTCTCTACAAAACTTGAATCAAGGTTATTTGGAAACAGATGGAAATCATCTCACTGCGGTGGAAGATGTTCACCTGTTCAACAAGCTGAGGAGATTTTGTTTTTAGTTTGGACCCTTTTCTCTAAAAGGGTCAACACACAACCACATCGGTTCTCAAATGGGTCCAAGATGAAGACAAACTCCCCTGAAATCCGTAGAAAATAATGAAACGCAGGCAGTCAGAGGGCAGGAGGGCCAACGGGAGCCGAAGCTCAACAGCACTGACTGCCAACAGGCTCGGTGACCGTGTGCATGTGCATGTGAGGCTTTGGTGCATGTAAACACATGTACTGTATGTTCATGCCAGCGAGGGCTTCTCCTTGTTTTCTTCTGTTATATTCTTCTGTGTACATCACCGTTAGTGTTATCATAAGCAGGGAAATGCAGCAGAGGCCGTGTTGTCCACAGGAAAGACGGAGCTGGAGCAGATTCAGCCTGTAAATCCTGCCAACAACAAACAAAGAATTTCATTAAAGAAAGAACTTCGGCGCCTCGTGTGGGGTCTAAATTATTTTCAGATTCTCTCACACACATCTTTTTCTTAATCGTCAGCAAATCTGACAAAAAGACCAAAACCAACAATAAACTGATCCTACTGACAAGAGTGTGGATCTCCACCAGGTGTGTTTGTGGGAATGTGGGTGGAGAACAGGGAGCGCAGGGCGGGCTGTGTGTCCGTGGACGTATGCGAGTCGTGGATTGAAGGGGAGACGATAAACACCAGTGATGTGAGACGTCAGTTTTACTGGGTGACGCGTTCCTTCATTAACATGAACACACACGATGTGGAGAACAAACGCACGGCTTCCTCCGCTTTGAGTAACGTCTGCAAAAAAACACAGATCCCTGCTGTTTGAAGAAATTATTTAGCCTTTTTAAAAAGTGTATTTATGTGTCGCCCACATTTAAATATGTAAATCATGGACATGGAAGGGAAGTGGGAAAGTTCAGAGAGAAAGACGTTTTGTTGATTTAAAAAAAAATAGAATATCATCATCTTTATCCTTTAATATGTGTGAATGTGTTTGATCATTTTGGGACACGGAGTGAATCTATATGATCTGTAAAAATACTGCAGAATGTGTGTGTGTCTTGTTTAATTGATGCACTTGTGGCCTCACGACATTTTCCGTAAGTCAACACTGTATTGAGGCAACCAGCTGATGTACTTCCTGTCGATGGGCTCATCGTCGGCGACGGTTGAAGAAAAATTCAAACAGAATTTTGTAACTGCAGAACAACAACTCGACAGTTATCGGTAGAAAATAACTGTAAGTTGGAGTTGAAGTAATTTCACCAGCTTTGGAAAGCGTGCAGCAGCTGAGCGCTGGCGTGCACACGCTCACGTGCGTGCATGCATCACTTTGAGTGCGTGAGAGAATAAATGTGTCCTTTTGGGAGTTTGTGTCTGTATGTGCGCAGGGCAGAAACACAAAACGCCACCTCATGCCCTCTCTGCCCCCCCTCCTCTGCCCTGGCAGCTCTCCCATGATGCCCCTGCCCCCGGCTTCCTGCCTCTAATGGCCGTCTCTGTGTGCCATCTCGGGAAGCCTGACATCCCCTCCAGAGGCAGAGGGCCCGGCGTTAATGGAAGCCATTGATGGGCGAAGAAAGGCTCCTTTGTGGCGCCGGGGGCAGGCGTGGGCACCCGTTTGCTCACACACAGCTTCCCCTCCGCACACACTGGGCCGGCCGCTCAGAACTGAGTGCCAACAGCGGAGATCGAAAGACAGGAGCAGCAAAGTGCCCCCTTACCGGGGAAATGGCAGAGAGGGATGGGTAGAGCCGAGGGAGGGGGAGGGTCGGTGAGAATGAGAAAGGGAGGGTGAAAACGACAGAGGGGCGAGTTGGCAAAGAGGGGAAAGCAAAGAGGAAGGGATAGGTGGAGATAGGCCACGGCGAAAAGAAAGGCAGAGAAGGAGCAGAAGAGATTAACCGAATAAGACAAATTCAATTGGCGCATAGGAGGAACAAATAAAAAAAGGGATGTGAAGGAAATGGGGTACAAACCTCGCAACCAAACACTGAGCGCCAGAGAAAAGGAACCCCGGAGAAAAGGGAAATTGAGCAGGAAAAACAAAGGAACGGAGGTTGGGATCGCCCACGTCAATGACGCTGGGTGGCCCTGGAGGATAAAAAAATGGTGGCAGGGTGCTGGAGGTCTCCCTCTGCCACTGTACAGCCTGTCAGCCTCTCGCTGGCTCTCTCCCCTTTCGGTGATTTATAACACCTGAATTGTTCTCTTTTAACAGAGTTGTGAATGGGAGAAGAAGAGGGGAGCTGCCGGCATGCCAAACAGTCCCGTCGTTATTGATAACCAAACAGATGTGTCCAGTTTGGAATGAACATCTGACGCTAAATCTGGCCTAACGGTTTTTGTTGTCAGGGAAATACTGTACGCTGGCAGCCGGGCGCTCAATAGAGACGTGGGCTTTTTGTGTGTGACGTTGTTTTCATTCACCCTAAATAAAAAGTCCGCTTCCTGGCGCCATGCTTTCCAGGTGACATCCCTTCTTCTCGTCATTGTCGGCCGTGAAAAGGCTTCATCAGAACTCCAAAACACACCTTTCTGATTACATTCATTGAATTACACCTCAGGTTTCAATGCCCGTTCTGAGGCTTATGGGAAGAAAAAACAAAAGGAGTTGTTGTACAGCCCTGAGCTTGCTCGTCTCAACGTCGCCACCTACTGGTTTGACATTGAAGCCGTCAGCCGCCCCTCGTCTCCCTGCTGCGTAGCACGCAGCCTCCTGCATTGTTCGGCCCGCTAACTCATCCCAGCAGCTACTGCTGCTAATTTCCAACCGCTGGCAGCGTGCCATGGCCGGAAGTTGCAGCGTGCACCGCCTGTATCCATGCGCCACCGTGGGAGAGCAGCAAGAAAGTAGTGCCATATTTGTCCCAGTATGTCATCTGTTTAACACGCCTGATTGGCTTTCACACCATAGCCCCTAATTAATATGCAGAGGCCCCTCGCCCCGCCTCTCCTCGCCATGCCCTAAGACAAAAGCGTATTGTGTGAGCACCTCCTGTTTTAATTACGCTCAAAAGGGAGCCGTGTGAGGGGTTTCTGTGTGTGTGTGTGTGTGTGTGTGTGTGTGTGTGTGTGTGTGCTGCATTTATGAATGCATGAGCAATGACTGTGTGTGTGTGTCTGTGTGTACGTAAATGTATGATATGTGCACTGAGGGAATCATAAAACAAGCACATTCATCGTCATGTCATCCTGCACATATGCTCTTGTGCATGTGTGTGTGTGTGTGTGTGCATGTGTGTGTGCGTGCGTGTGTGTGTGAGTCCTAAAACAAGAAGAATTGCGATGCCATTGCGAGGGGAGGAGCTGCTGCTGTCCTATCCCACCGGAGAGAGAGAAAAGTGTTGTTGCTTGTTGCCTTTATGCAAATTGGCATCCGATAAAGGTTTTTTGGGAGAGCCACAAAGAGGGTTTGTGATCGGAGAGCTGGGGAGAATGGGAGAGGTTAGGAGGGGTTATGGGGAAAAGACAGGGACAAAATTCCCATCGGCGTACCCGCAGCCATCATGTTTCATTCCTCTTTTCTCCTTTTTTCCCTCCCCTCTTTTCATCCCTCTCTTCCTCACATCCATGACCCGGTTATTAATTTGGTCGAGATTAGTCGCTCGTTAATTAACGCATGCCCCCCATCTTTTCCTCTTGCCGTCTCTTTCTCTTTCGATTGTATCGGATTCTGGGTATTTTCTCCTCGGCCTTTTATCAGTAGCCTTCTTTTCTGTCTTTTACGCTGATGAGAATGAGGTAATGTGCAGAGTGAAGGGAGTCAGAGAGGAGGATTGGGTGGGTCCCCCTCGGGTCCCTCGGGGACCTTTTCAAACACAGATAGTGAGGGCTTAACGGCTGAATATGACGCTCTGAACGGTTGACGGCGGATTCATCATTTTACGCCACGTGCTCAGTGAAGATCTGGATTCAGCACTGCTCTGTAGATCGCTTCCAAACAACCTCGGGCTGATTCCAGATCCGTTTAGTTCTTGCGGTTTCTGGAGAATATCAGTTTCAATCCTTTGCAGGCCTGGAAATGATTCCTGTCTGTGCTATTTGTTTATGGTTTGGTTGAATGTTGAGGAAGAACTCGTCTAATACGAAGACGTCCGGTGCAGTGAAGTTCAGTAGCTCCAGTCTCAGCGCTGCTGTACGATCCAGTGTCATCTCTGACGTGGATCAGGCTCCTCACTGGATGATTTCTGCAAATCAGCGGCTTATGTGTAAGAACTGGTCAGCCGTCGAAGGTCACTCTGCTAACTGCTGTTAGCTAGTTAGCTCAGTTAGCCGTGCAGCTAGCCGGGACAGAACAGGAGTGAAGCATCAGCAGCGTGCAGAGCCAGAATATTCTCACAAATAAATGAATTAAGGGTTTGTTTCAACAAAAACCAGAGTTGATGATTGTTGGAACAGCAGAAAAACAAACTGAGGTGGTTTTGGTGAGTGTTTTGTGTTTTTGTGTTGTGCGTTTGAAGGAAATGTGTTTTACGATGAGCTAACTCAGCCATTAAGCTCATCTGAGTTCATAAAAGAGAGAAACTTGAGACTTGGAAAATGGGTGTAAGAATATTTCCTTTCTGTACATTTTGTGAGTTTATTTTGTTTATTTGTTAGAATAAAACAGTTGAGAGCTTGTGAAGTGTAGCAAACTTGTCTCTTAGCAGAAAGTACAGTGAGCTGCAGACTATCGCCCCCTGTGGTATAAACTGGTATTACAGACAGGACGGGCTGGGCTAACTGGTTAGCATGCTAACTTCAGTAGATATCTCTGCAACTCAATACACAGACGTATTTGACACAGCATCAGAACTGTTATTATCCCACAATCTGTCGAGAAATTTCGTTCATTTTTCAACATTTTAAGATAAATGTGTTACGCACGTGTTCTGGTGACAAGCGCACGATGTATGACATGTAGACTGTGCGCTGCCATGATTATATGAAGATTACGTGAGTCTGTTTTTGGAAGGTCAACGTTGTCTTTATACAAATAAAACATCTTGGGTTGAAAGATTGGGATGAAGTATTGAGAGAAAGGCTCTTCCAGTGAGCTGGAGCCTAAACGCACGTCACTGGAGATGAAGCTAAATCAAAGTCCGAACCTTCACATCACTTTACAGCCAAACTGCTTCCTGTTTCTCCTCATGTGTCTTCCCCTGCTGCCATCCTTTCATCAGAAACAGACTATTAGTTGAATGGGAAAAGTACTCAGTGAGGAGTCATCTTCCTGACATTTTACTTGACTGAAAATAAAAATACTGTTGTCAGTAATTCTATAAAACCTTTGAAAATCACGATCAGAGTAAAAGCTGGAAATTCTGAAAACTGAGTACAAACAATCGTTTTCTTACAGTGGAGGCAATAAAGTTCAAGTATCTAAAAATATACAGTACAGTAAAACTTAAAACTACAGTTTTTAAAGTCGTGTGTGAGGAATTCATTTCCAACAAAACAGTAAATTAATAAATGAAATACAGATTTAGAATAACACTTTAGTTGCAGATTTTGAGTAAATGCTGTTCTTTGCTGGTCTTTGCTGCTCTTTGCTGCTCTTTGCTGCTCTTTGCTGTTCTTTGCTGGTCTTTGCTGGTCTTTGCTGTTCTTTGCTGTTCTTTGCTGGTCTTTGCTGGTCTTTGCTGTTCTTTGCTGGTCTTTGCTGGTCTTTGCTGTTCTTTGCTGGTCTTTGCTGTTCTTTGCTGTTCTTTGCTGCTCTTTGCTGCTCTTTGCTGTTCTTTGCTGTTCTTTGCTGGTCTTTGCCGGTTAGCAGACGGAGAACAGGCCTGAGTGCTGCTGTGCTCTGTTCAGTTTTCTGTGTGCAGCAGCACTTTTAGAGCCTGCATTTCATCTCATCTCGGAGCGTGGAGGAACATTCAGGCCGTCGGCTCTCTCTGCGTCCTCCCTGCTAGCCTAGCGTGACTTCTGCTGCTCCCCTCCGTTCGCAGCGCCGCCTCGGCCTCCGGTGAGGCCCCGCTGAGCCACATGCTCCCTCAATGGGTTCGCTCAATTAAGAGGCCACGAAGGCCCCGACCTCTCCCGACCTCCGCCGACCCCCTCGACTCACGCACCTCGGAGGCATGCGTGTGGTTTGGGTCGGTGGGGGGATTCGGGGTGGAGGTGAGGGTGTGAGGGGACGCGCGGTGGTGACGGGGGGAGGTCGGTCAGTGCTCTTTTGTTCCGGTGCTGTCCAGCTCGCCCCCATTCACCCCTGGTGTCTTTCATAAGGAGTGTGTAATAACTGCCTTTGTTGGTTTTTCCTCTTGTAATGGGTCCGGTGGGAGGCCTTGTTAGCGCACGGGGTGCTAAACCAGGGGACCTCGCAGGAACTCTGGGATTAGAGTCTGCCCCATTCTGCCCTAAATGTGATCCTTCCCTGTCACAATGGTCATTCAGCCAGCGGATGAATATGATTTCTTCAGATCTTCCTAATTGCAAAGCTTTTTTGTTCTATGTAAGGGTCTTAAATTTGGGTTTGCTTAGTCATCTAAGGCAGCATTAAAGGCCCAGTATGCAGTTTGAGGAAGGATAAAAACAAGGCTGAATTACAGAGAGGCACATCAATGATATTCTGACCTCAAGGAATTAAAGACACCCTTACAGTGAAGTCTGAGGAAAGCTGCTTATTAAGGAAGAAAGTGGCAGAACTTGACTTAATGTTTCTTTGGATTTGTGATAAGATGTTGGATATGTTTAATCTTTAATCTTTAAGGTTTCATTTAGGCAAAACATGTAGCTCAGTGTTAAAAGGACGAGTGACTTTCAGCACATTTTTGCACCTAATTTAGTAGAAAAAGAGGGTTGCATGAAAATATATTAAGATTTTTAAATGACCCTCCTTTGATTTAGAGGAGGGTCCGTCCTGATGTCTCAGAAGACAACAGCGTTGATTTGACTCAACTTATTTAATCTTAACAATAATAAGATCTTTGATGCTTGAGTGAAATCTGAGGTGAGAGAAATTTCAGATGACCCTTCCTATAGCGAAAAAGAAAAATACATACAAGGATAGAGGCCATCTTAAAAATCATACTTCAAATCTTATATTTGTTTTTCCCACTGTAGGAAAAAAAAACCTTCTGAAATGATCATTTTCTAAACATTTCTGCATAATTTGGGGCACCATGTGTTCAACAAGGTATAATTTGTGTTTAGGAGAGGATATATTTTGATAGCGTCCTCGTATCTGTACCCATATTTGTCCACTCTGGACCTGAGGGGAGGTCCAGGCGTGGCCGGTCGCTCTCTGCTTTCACACCAAGAGTTTGTCGACCAGGGGCGAGAAATGAGGCGAACATTTGAGGGGCCGAAAATGAACACTGCTACTACTTTTGTTGATTTGGCATTCACACGGCTCGCCGTTTTTCAGGAGGAAATTCAAGTGAAGCACTCCCAAGCACTCATGGAGCACTGAAGGCAATTTCCCCTCAGTCAAGTGGCTGAAACCCTCTCCAGCTGAACAACTTCCTGCATTTAGCCAGCGTCCCCCACCGACACCCCTGCTGCATCCTCGCCCCGCTCAGCTGGCATCAGTCACAACCTCTCAGCGGGGTCGCGGCTCCGTCTAGAACACTGGTGACGAGGTTGTGACCACAGCTATGGTTCCTGATACGATGTGGAACTAAATGCAAAACTCTGAACACCACAGCCGGAGCTGGTGATCCGCCGGCGCATTGTGTGCATAGCTGCTACCTGAGCAGCTCAAACAAGACGTTTCCAGATCTGCAGATTCTTCAGTGATGACGGTTCACAGAGTTGATTGGAGAGTCGATGCAGCTTTTGGGACGACTGTTCAGACTATAATGAGTGTTAAATTAACTCTGATGAGTGTGCACTTGCAGATGCACCGCCAAAGTGTTGATATTTATACTCTGAGTGATTTTTTCTGTGAGGGATCTCAGCAAAAACATAAGCACATGGAATAATTATGCAATCAAAAGATTATCACTTATGTATAAAGAATGCAGATCTGTAAAGTTACAGCGTGTAAGTACAGAGAGGAGGTACTTTTATTCAACTCTGTGGGGTTTTTACACTTTCTTCCACTGTATTTATATTTATATCAACGCATTTACTGCAACAAAAAACACTGTTTGATATAATATCTTACAGAAGAAATACTGGGAGCTTCACGAATGTCATCACACTCATGATGTTACGGCTCTTGGGGTCAGACCTAAGGGTAATAAATCCCCCTGGTGGAGTCAGCGTGGATCACATTTATCTCCATATTCAGCAATGAAAAGATGAACTTTTGTACAAACGAGTATGAATCTTATCAGACTCTGACGTCCTGTCAGCGTGTCAGATCCCCACGGTGGTTTTAGCTTCGGCCCATTACGGCCTCCACTGGGCTGTGAGCCGGCTGAGGGGTCCCACAGGGGACCAGGAGGTCCTGAGGGAGCCTATTAACCCATTATGTTCACCTCCAGAGCAGTGTTACGCACAACAATCACATACAAGCTGGAGGCTGAGCCGCAGGAGGCTACAGCTGCTTAGAACGCCGCCGTGTAGCCTGAGGCGCCGATCAGCACCATTCCCATGTCGTGCCTTGCTCAAGGGCCACATAGAGCGGCGAGGCGATAAGCTCATGAGTGTAATACAGCCTCTTAGATTTACATGTCATTTTCCATTTAAGTGGGAAATCATGTATAATTACAGCATGATCAAGCAGGGTCACGGCCGGGATGTTACAAAATATTTATAAGAAGTGTCGGTTTGCAGTAATGTTACTGCGTTCATTTCCAGACATATTCCTTAAGTGAAAGGCTCTTATTATGTTAATGTACCGTAAATGTTACTCAGAGGAAACAGGCCCCTTAAACCGAGCTGAAGTACTGGATATAAGACACTGTTCGACCGTTTTCTTTCAGCCACACCTAAAAAATAGACAAATGCAGTAATGGTGAGATATTACAAAAGATATGACACACTGGAGCCTGAGCCTAAATTTCAAAATAAAAGTCAGCGTCCCAGCAGATCACTTCCACACTGAACATCCCCCAAAACTGAGAGATGCACATAGTGACAGACTGCAGCATCCTTATGCAGACAGTAACGAGGACGTGACGTCAGCGTCCGCAGCTCAGAATAATAAACATCAACCAAACACGCAGATTTTTGTACTTTTCATACACTTATTCTAACAGCTCTACCCTGAAGGATAATTTAGGTCAAATTCAAAGACAGTTTCCTCTGCAGCTTTTAATTACATGTTATTATTTCACTCGCTCACTCTATATCTTAAACAATAGAAATTAAAACAATTAACATTTCATGCAGTGTAATTACAGCTGTGGTACAAGCTCCAAGGCCACAGAAAGACTTCTATTTTTATTTTCCTGAGCCTTCAACATATTGCAGGTATGATGCCAAACAAGCACATCTCCGGAAGACGTATGAGACAAAAGAATAATTACCATAATCATGATTATTTTTCTCTGCATTTTAATTAGCCCTATGAAGCTCAATTAAGCTCTTCAGTATGAGCGCCTATTCAGTAAACAGCTGTCCACCTGTCTTCTCCTTCCTGGGAAAAGGCTGCGGCGCCTGTTCACGCCGAGGTACCATCACTGAACCGGGCGGGGGGTCAGACGAGGCCCCTGCAGCCTGCAAGGGGCCCTCGGTATGAGGGGCGATTAATGCCACAGAGAGGCAGCCAAACAGGAAGGACATCATTAAGGTAGGCTCACTGCTCGCTCACCAGTGTAAAAACTTGATAAAGGAATTGATAGAAGACAGACGAATGATGTGTGATGAGAAACTGCAAAAACATGAAGGTTTGAGGAGGAATATGTGTGTGATTTGTTTTCTTTGTGTAACAGACGTGACGATCATTGAGTGTATAAGAACTGCCCTCACTTAACACGTGATAACATGAATGTTCCAGGTTACTTTGTGCTCAGTTTGCCTGTGTGTCTGAAGGGTTTCAACCCGGGAAAATATCTGCTTGTAAAGGGACGGCTGGAGGGTCACAGCTGCAGGGATGTAAGGACATGTTGGTGGGACATCCTGAGATTTATTCTGTCAACAAACGTGTCGGAAAGAAACAAAAATCCAAACTAACTGTCGTGGATTTTTGTTCCTCGTTCGTTTGTCTTTTTCTTATTTTTATTTCCTTTTTTAAATATACATTTTTAGGATTTAAGTTTGAGTTTTGGCACCACAGGTCCTGAAATGTTTTGCTTGATGTGCTGCATTAACTGCCTGCACTTCCTGTTTGCACTGTCACATTGGAACCAAACGTCACCCTGGATGCTGAAGGAAAGTCCGACTTTACTCGTGATTCCTTCAATCTAAATGAATGGTTAGTTGTTGATGGTGCTTCCTCCTCCTCCTCCTCCTCCTCAGTGGCATTAATCACCCCTCATACTGAGGCCCTGAGGAGAGCGAATCTTACAAGGACACCCGCTTTCTTCTGCTGTTTGATCCCTGAAAGTAAAACTGTGTAAATTACGCAGTGAGAAACAAACCCCATCTGGATTACAGGCATTAACCCCTTCAGCCGTGATTGCTACACAGTCATTAAGCCTTCAGGAAAAAAAGGACTAATGATGACTGGTCTTCATCATAACAAGCGGAGACTTGATTGCACAGCCTCTCTCCCACATTCTGTAAAATTACTGAATCACTGTAATAACAGTAACTGACTCCTCAGGGGGAGAAGAATGAAACTGATCAATTATTTCCTGAAAATGACGTTTGTTACTGTCGATACTGACGTGAAATGTGGTTTATGTCTTCGATTTTTATTCCACTTTCCCCCTCGTCACAGCACAACACAAACACTTCAATATCACGTATTAAACGAGACAAACACACTTGAATTTATTTAGCCAAAACCTAATCCAGTGTCGTGTTTCACAATACTTTCAATTCACAGAAAATTAAACAGTGAATTCACCTTTGAGCAAATGATTCAGGCCAATCTGAAAAAGGTCCAACATATAATCAACATAAAGGTACAGAATAGTGACGTTTCTATTCTAACTAATCAAATACAGTTTAATATGAAAAATAAGATCACAGAAAATCCCAAACCTAAAGTATCAGGAGATAATACACACGTAAAAAACATCATTATGCCTCTGCATTATTTAGCATGAAAAACCTTAATTTAAAATATAGAAAATAGTAAAAACAAAACTGGTTTGCTGTGAAAATGTGATCCATTTTTTATTTTCATATTTCCAGAGACTCTGTGTGTTGAGTGGAGGTTTCTGGCTCTGAGTCTGTTTGTCTTTGGCTTGAAGCGGCTGCTGATGTTCAATTCTCTAACCTGGTTTCGGGAACAATTAGACATCATCTCCCATCAAATAGACACATCATTTCCCAATGCAGTCCTCTCACAGGCCTGAAGCACAGCGTGACGCAGCTCTAGATCGGCCTCTAGTGGCAAAAGCTCGTAACGACCTCTAAAAGGGACTTTAAAATGGGAAAAAATGAGTTTTTACACACAAAAACAGACATTTGGCAGTTGACATGGGCGTGATGCAGGTTCACTTTTTACAACCTAAAGGACGTAATACTCAAGTGCTAGGATGTTAAAACCTCAGTGTGTGTGTGTGTGTGTGTGTGTGTCTAACTGTTGAGCTTCTCTGACTCCTCTGTCCTCACAGTGGTCAGCTGACCCTCATGACCCGCCTCGTCTCCGGGCACCTGGGACACACAGGAAGAAAGAGAGCGAGATAATTGAGTTTCTGGACTTCTTCGACCTCATCTGGCCTCAAACACGCTTCCACTTTCCACACTAAATGCAGTCTGTGGCTTCTCCAGGCGCACGTTCGCAGCCTCTTCCTGGTTTTATGTCATTAATTTGTCTCTAAATGTCAACATGCTCCAGATCTGAGGCGCTGCACGCAGAGTGCTTTTGTCTTTGGTTCCCCTTTCAGATGTTTATGAACATGATAAAATGGAAAAAGATGAAGATGGAGCTCAGGATGGAAAACAGCAGCACTGAGTTAATTATTATTTCCATGTCATTTACGCACAAAGGGGACAGATAATCAATCGAATATTAATCAATAAGGCTAACAGTAAAAGGGGAACAAAAACCATTTCAGGGGATGTGAATCTTCTTTATTTTTACCTTAAATGTCTAAAACTGAGAATCACACTATTTATGAATTAACATTTAAAGAACCCTTCAGTATAATGTAAAGAAATGTTTTATTTAATTCCTTCATCACAAAAATGAGAAAACTTTCCTTTTCTTTCTGTAAAATGATCAAATAAATCACAAAAACAGGCATAAATGTGTCACTCTGCAGAGTGCACAGGGTGCGATATGAAGCGTCGTGTGCAGGTAAACCTTCACACACAGAAACCAACGCACGGCGAGCCACGGACATGTTGCATTGTGGGGAAATGCGAATGACGTCAGCCTGAAGTGAAAAGGTGTGACATCATGCGGGAGAGGTTGTGTTCCTGTAATCCACCTGGCTGATAACATGGTGCCGTGGTGCATTTGCTCCACCTGGTGGTCAAACGGCGTTACTGTCTCCTCTGACAGAGATCAGCAGCGTCACAGCGGCTGATGATCTGACCGTCAGTGTGGCGGCGCCATCTTGTGGTCGTAAGATTTAATTCTGCTCTCTTTTTCAGGAGGAAACAGTAATGACTGGAGAAAATACCATGCTGACATCAGCTGACCTGCTGTGACTGAGCACATTAAACATTATCTAAAGTTTTACTGCAATTAATGGGAAACCAAAATGATTTGGCTCCTCCTCCTGGGAAACTATTAGGAAAATATGACCGTTTAAGATAAAGTGAAGCCGATGAGATTACAGCGCTGTATCATATAGGTTGCCAATTTCATAATAATTTCATTATAATTTCCTAGTATGTTTCAAAGAGAAGAACTACGGCATTATAGGAAAAAATCAAATTTCTTTGATATCTAAACAAAGAAAAATATTCACTTATCAACAGAAACCTCTTTACAGTACGCTGTATTGTCTGCTTGTCTGTACATTAACGTCACATTTCTGCACGTTCAGTCAGAACCTTGTCTCCATCGTCCCTGTCATCAGGGCCAGATAACAGGATTCTTCCCTGGAAACTTCGTGTCACCTTCCTGTTTGGTCAAACTCACCTCCCAGTAGATGCTGTCCTCAAAGCAGATGGTGTCAGGAGGAGCACCGAAGATCGGCAGCTTCAAAATGAAACCTTATGCAAGAGAAGAGAGCCTGTTACTGTACACTCATCAGTGTTTAAAATAAAAAAAAAAGTACTTTGGGATATGTGTTGCACATGTAAACATCATATCCTGGTTTCAGAAATCTGGATAAGCTCGATGTTAAAGTGTAAAAACAGGGATAATGAAGCATGAAGACGCCTGATGTTTGCAGGTCCTTCCTCAACTCATTAGTCGTGAGTCAGTAAAGCTAACAAACATGATGATAAACAGCGTGATGGTGATCATTTCGGACTGGAAAAAAAGAGTCTCGTACAGCACGATCTCGTCTTCTGATACTGAAGCTCAGATGGAGAAGCTACGTCAGCTGCACACAGGCCAGAACTGAACCGGGTTCAACTTGGGGGACAAAAGAAACGACTGTTTCAGTGGATGAGGAGGACAAACACGCACTGATGAAGACTATGGGAAACCTGCAGGCATGTGAAGAGGGACAGCTCGCTCTGCCTTAAACATCTGCTCATAGAAACAACATTAGTCATTAGTTTGGGTCCAACTCTACGATCATCCCAGTGGAACTGTGGGCATTAGGTGACGCCAGCGTTAGCGATGTGAGGATGAAGCACGCCTGCTGATTTGGGTCATGTGACGACAGATTTTCCTCAGCTGTAAATGAAACCCTCTGAAGGAAGCGCCTGAAAGTGTTGCGCTCAGTTAAATGTGGCCATTCAGGCATAAATAAAGCTGAGGTTTTAATGAAGGTTCGCCCTCGTTCGTCGCTGGTCCTCCTCGGCAGTCATATGTGTCGTTTTGGGAGTCACTGGCAATCAATCAGTGTACGAGGACGTGTTGTTTTGAGACTCTAGAAATCCAACCAGCTGAGGAAGGTAACTGTTGAGTGAGTCATTGGTGTTTGCCAACAGCACCTGCATGGTCAGCGCAGGATCAAGGGCAGTAAATCCCGGACAGTCCTGATTTGTCTGGATGTCTGATTTAATTACAGGCTGAATTGGCACAGTTATCGAGATGCTGATCAAATAAATTTGAACTTTTATCCCAGTTTGAAGCCAGAAATGTGGACGTCTTCTGACCTCCACATCAGTGCTGACTGTGCTTCTTTGACTCAAACGACAGTCCAGTTTAAGAGATATGAGAGTAACTGAGGAGATGAGACACCTACCGACAATAAGCCCTCCCAGCAGGGCGATGCCGAGGGTCACAGCGAGGGAAATGGCCTGAAGACCGCCCTGGTAAGACGCTGCAATGCTTCCGCTTGCCACATCCGGGAACACGTCATTCATTCTGAAACACACATTTTGCAGAGACGTGTGGACACGGTTAGGCTTAGACCTGCGTGCTGACTTTTCACCTGATGAGTGGGTTAGGTTTGGTTAGGGTTAGGGTTAGGTTAGGGTTAGCAGCCTGAAGAAAGCTGAGATCCGTCGGTGGTCAGAAAGATGCTGTCACCTCACACATGATCTTAGTCAAAGAGAAAAATGTGGAAATTCAGGACGAGCCGCCGCTGCTGTTTTCGGTCCGTCAGCTGAAAGCAGTCGAGCCAAAGCTTCACTTCACTCTCACTGCACACATGCTAATATCAGTCATAATCCCCATTAACAAATACATACAGCATGTAGTTTAGAAAGCAGAGCCAAAGTTTCACAGCTTGGTGTTATAAACTTCTTATTCTGCCTGTTCAGAGGATTCAAGTCTTGCTTGCAGCCACTTTTTTTTATTATTTACACCAAAGATGTTCCCAGCCAGTCCTTCTAACCCTCATCTTTTTCATAGCGCTGCATGCCTGAGGTGTTTGTAGCTACGCCAGCACAAACGAGATGTTTACCCGTCTCCATAAACGTCTTTGGTTGCCACTGCAGCAGTCACCGCTCCCACAATAGCGCCCAGGATGCCGGGCATGCCGTGCAGGTTGTGAACGCCGCAGGTGTCCTGGATCTTCAGTTTCTCCTCCAGGATGGGCTGAAAGGAGGAAAAGATGAAGAGACGATCATGTGGTTTCGACAGCTGGAGGAGAACTGCACATTTCATCTACGGCTCTTTACAGCCTCATGAACACTAACAGGTGGAAACAGATCCCACACTGAACTCACTGTGGCTTTGTTCTGTCATGAAGATGATGCATGATGACATTTCTCTCTAAAATATCCCCACATGCATTCACGTGAACGGGCTTTCCAGGTGCACTGCTGCCTCTTTTTATATTAAAGCATCATTAGATTTGATGATTTTAAAACTATTTGACAGCAGAAGCAATAGAAAATACTTACAGTCATCTAAATTTACTTCTCTGATGAGCTGAAAATGTTTGAAGCATCTAATTTGCACAGTGTCCTCCCTGCCTTAATCATAAAAGAGAAAGTGCTGAGTCATCCTTACTGAGAGGTACTTGAAGCCCAGAACAGAGATGATGCCGGCCAAGAAACCGACAATCATGGAGCCGAAAGGTGTCAGCATCATTTCACCAGCTGTTCCCGCTGCGACTCCACCGGCCAGAGCAGCATTTTGGATGTGGACCTGCAAAGAGGAGGAGAAGGTTGAGATTTCATCTGCCACGTTTGTAATGAATTTTTTAGCATTTTGAGTTTAATGATGTCGTACACATGATTCAGAATTTAACAAGAGACTCTGAAACATAATTCAATGTACTGAATGTATAATGAACAGTTTACTGACTAAAATCCAAATAAAATAAATGTGCAGACTTCAGTTAAAGACAAATTAGCTCATTGAAACGATGATGAGCTTCACATATTTAACAATCAGCTCTTTCATGTTTCATGCTGCACATGAGTGTGATGTGAGATGGGTGTGGTCAGGTGTGGTCACAGGTAGAATAAACCACGTCATGTGGCTTTGTACAGCGACACAGAGGCAACAGAGCATGAAGCGGCCCCTCAGCAGCAGAGCAGGCAGGACTATGAGTCAGGGTGTAGTTACTGCTCAAACCTCTGGGGGCAGTGTGAATAACATGAGGTAAAAGAAAAGGAAGCTAAAGAGCTGCTGCAATGTAGCTGAGTTAGCTAAGCTAGCTAGTTAGCATGTGTTGATATATTTGTATTTCTGGTCGTGCACAGAAAAGTGTTTGCTGCTCACACGTGAACGCTGATTGGACGAGAAATTATTATTATATAAGACAAAGAATATTTTAATTTGAGCAAAGAAAAGTCTGTTCTGTGCTCAGCAGGTCTTTGCTTCTTTGCACAGGAGCAGACAATAAGAACTCTCACTCAGGTTTCCTCATTTGGCCTCTGAGGGCTTTCAGGTCTGTCAGCATTCCTTTTGCTCGTGAGTGTTCAGCCGCTCTGACACTTACTGCACTAATTTATTGAGAATAAATCATCATTTTCTCAAATTACTACTATCAGTATTTTTTTAAAAAAAAAGAGAGAAAGAGGCACATGTATGACTCCAGTTGTAAAACTTGAAATCTCTAAATGTGCAAAAGACAAACAGTGAGTCTCTCACCTGCTGCAGCCTCGCTCACGCATGCAGGTGAAGCAGCAAACAGGTGGAATGCATCAGAGACAAGCTGACTCCATCAGCTGATTAGCTTACTATCAACAGGCCACGCGGTATGTCCACTCCCATGTCAGCTTACTGCACTGAACTTGATCGTAGGTTTGATCGCTATCAGCTCAGGAATGTCTCATCTTCCTATCAGGGTGATTTACCGCTGACAGCTGAGCGATGATACGCTGCTCGAATCCGTGTGAATCAGCTACAACTCACATTTTTTGGGGGGGTGTGCGTATTGTCAGGTGACACATTCATCAGCTTTTATCTCTGGAGTGACTCTGTCATGGGTTTCAAACTCTGATCCAACCTGCTGACAGGAAGATGTTGCATGTTTGCTTGGATTCATGTCTTCACTTGAGCACGACCTGCTGTGTGGGTGTTTTTGTTGTACCTTTAACCTCTGCAGCGTTCAATCTGATTGTGAACTAGAAGACTTTGAGGAAGTGGAAGCTGGAAGTTTAGGGTCTAATTCCCGAGCTCTTATAACTTTTTGTTCTTGATCTGTTTTGACTTTGGAGACCACCGTTCAGTCCAGCGTCCTCACCATGTCCAGCTTGCCGTCGTGTGCCGTGAGGGCGGACATGCCGTAGGTGGACAGAGTGCAGGCTGCCAGGGAGTAGTAGGTGTTCATGGCTGTGCGGTGCTGGTCGTCTCCGTGAGCCGTGATGGCAGAGTTGAAGCTGGGCCAGAACATCCACAGGTAGATGGTACCTGAAGAGCAGGACAGCAGGACAGCATTCGATTGGTTTGTTACTACAAACGAGGTAAAAGCTGCCCTGGGTGGTAGCTCCAAAGAGTGTGAACACGAACAACATGCAGCACGCGCACGTTTACCAGCCAGCCATGAAGTCAGGACTTATTTTGGTAAATCCCAGTTAAAGGGAATCAGATTTGTTGCAACACATTTACTGTTTCTGTATTTGATCAGATTTGAGAAGACCTACAAGTCCCAAGTGCTAAACTTTGTGTTTCAAGTCCGGGACGAGTCTTTATGTGCACTTCATCAAATGTCCCTTCAGCCAGAGCAACCTGACTGGCTGCTGGCTGATTGATTGCACACCCTTTAAAAACACCATTTTAATGTTTGGGATCGTAGACGACATTAAATGTGAAGTCAGGAGTCACAGGTGTTAAAGTCAAGTCGAGTCATTATCAGCAAAGCTGCAGCGTTTACCGATCATGGCGAACAGGTCAGAGTGGTACACTGAGCAGTTCCTGTGTTTGCTCTTATCCAGCGTCGGCCGGTAGAGGATCCGGGTCACCATGAGGCCAAAGTAGGCTCCAAACGTGTGGATGGTCATGGAGCCTCCGGCGTCCTTCGCCTGAAACAAAGCAAGCCACAACCTGGTTTAAAAGCTTAGATATATGTGATGAGTCATCGCTGTTTCGCGCTGCGTTTATCACATGAAGTACGTCACATGGAGGTCTTCAGGTCAACTCACCCCCAGAAGACTCAGCAGGATGAACTCATTGACAGCAAACAGCGTGACCTCGAACATGGCCATGATGAGCAGCTGGACGGGGCTGGTTTTACCCAGAACGGCTCCGAATGAGATGAGCACAGAGCCGGTGCAGAAGTCAGCGTTGATCATGCTGAAAGAAACAGAGTTTAATAAAACACATTACTGCAGGAGCTTCATAAAAATGCTCTGTCGGAGTGTTGTGGTTTGTAGTGTTGTTCAGCAAATATGTTCATGCGTGTGTTGTTAATGCAGGTATCCTGTGTTTGGTCTTTGTGACATTGCATAGTTTAAGATTTAAGATAGAAGATTTAAAGCTGCACTGATCTATAGTTAATATTAGCAAGTGTACAGATTTTGCATGTTTAACATATTGTTTATGTGTGCGTGCAGTCGTACGTGTACAGTGTGTTTGCGTTACCTCTCCACCCCGATGTGGATCGTGCCTCCATGCATACCGTGGAAGAAGCCCTGCATGAGCGTGGCCCACTGCAGGGCGAAGGCTGCGATCAGGAAGTTGAAGCCCACGCTGCTGAAGCCGTAGCGCTGCAGGAAGGTCATGAGGAAGCCGAAACCGATGAAGATCATCACGTGCACATCCTGGAAACCTGCACGACGTAGAAAACAGTGAGTAAGATTATGGAGATCGTGACCCTGGGAGATCAATGCTTTTTGCTTCTTTTCTTTGTTTTATGTGTGGAGATGCAAAATGAACTGACGGCTGGAGGGTTCACAGCATATCGACCCAAACACGGCAGAAAAAGTAGATTTATAGACTGATTATGTAAAGAAACACCTGGTTTGAGAAGCTGTGGGTCTTCTGAGCACCCAGTACTTCAGTGCAGCTTCTCATATTAGTGGGTTGGAAAAACATTAAATGTGGAGTCCCACAAGGCTCAGTTCTGGGTCCACTGTTTCAGCTATAACTGCTTTCAATACAACTATTGTCTTTGCTGTGCAGGTGTCACCTGTCAGATGAGTGACAGGTGACCTCAGGCCAATCTATGACCTTAGAAAAAGCATCACTAAAACCAATTTGAGGGTGACTCAAAATTTAAATTACACCTCAGAACTTGACTCCAGGGCTGCAACTAACAATTATTTAGATTATCAATCAATCTGCCAATTACTTTCTTTAATCATTGATTATGATGTATAGAAATTGGCAGACAATTGTGAAGAATGGCCATTTAACTTCTGCAGAGCACGTGTCTTCAAATTGTTTGTTTTTAGTAAACTTTTCTGATCTGTTTTTAAACTTCAAGACGAGGAGTTAATATATCAGAGTTATTAAAAATGAGCTTCAAATGTTCACCAGCCTGTTGGACGACATTAAATCCTTTTATGCCTCCACAATGAAAAACCTTGTGGTGGAGCGACTCGAGCACTTCAGCGAGGATACCCGTCACTTCAATCAACCTCATATTTGCTCCTCAATAAAACCGTCCAATCACAGCGGAGGCACTCGAGGGCTTTGTCATTGAAAGCGGCGTGTGAATGAGCACAGTTACATAAGCTTTGGTTAACGGGGCCTTTAGGTTCAGCCGTGACTCTGAAGTGACTCTGGAAAATTTGTCGCTTCGCTCTTCAAATTCATGATATTCATGTTTAGAAACTCGGCGCTCTAAAAACAAAGATCACAAACTCCCTCAACTCGCAACCTGATGTGTCCCTCAGCCTCATCGTCCCGGTTCACACAGTGTGTGTCTCACTCTCCTTATTTGTCCCAAACTGACACACACAATATCGCACTGTGCTGCGGCTGCTGTCGCCATGGCGACCATCCATTGGCATGGCGGGCCGGAGGTGCTGCCAGCGTCCCCGTTGGCATTTTGGCCCAGATACATGCAGAGACATCAGGAGGACACCATGGAATCACAGCAGGGACAGAGTCTGCTGGGTTGAATTAGCACCTCGCTGTCATCTGTTCGACGTAAAGTCAAATTTTCTGCTGATGTTTGCTTCAAATTTTGAATTCCTCAAAACGTCCGACATTGATGCTAAAAAATAATAATGATAATAATAATTCACAGGCAGCTGGTTCTTTTTTCATCAAAGCCATTTTGATGCTCCTAAAAGACACAACTAGTCCAATTTCTCATCAGGGACACGTCAGCGGCAAAGATTTCCTGCTGCAGGGATCAAACCTGTGACCTGTCAGATGGCCTCTTTCATCACATGCCCTGTTCACCTTCAGGTGATCTGTTGCACAACAGACAGCTGACACGCCATCCTTATCTCACAACTCACAGGACAACAATGCACTGACTGTGCGACCACCGACACGGTGGATTTACAGGCTGCACATGACGCTGCTTTACACACAGAAGAAGAAGCCCGTCAGGCGTGTTTGCATGTCTCTTACTCGTCCTATAGATGACCTGCAGAGTGTGAAGCTGTCTGCTCACTGCAGCATTTGTTTCCAGGGGTGTACACACACACACACACACACACACACACACAGCACTGAAACATGAAGGTGAACTTCTGTTTCAGCTCCCGTGATGGTTAAAGATTATCTGAAGTCATTAAATCTAATGGACCTTTACTCTCTGCTCTTATTGTTCTAACCTCAGACAGTCTGTCAGGAGTCAAGGCAGCAGTAGCATAACGTAGCTGCAGTAAAGGTGGACAGTTTGGTCAGATATCAGACTTTAACACAAGCGACTGCCGGTCACGTCTTTTCTTCTATGAGCTGACAGCACAGGTTTCTTTTAACCATGTTTCTCTAACGTTGACCAAGAAGTCTGAACTGACTAAACCAAACCTGAGCCCAAACCGGTTGTGGAAAAAACTTCAGAATCATGAGCTCGTGTTCAATCAAACAACCCTTTTTCTTGTTGTTGCACAATTTGTTGTTTAAGTTGAGTGACTGCAGTGATTTTCAGCAGGAGTCCTGACAGTCTGCAGCCACGCTAGCAGCTTCAAACTGTGCTTTTGCATGTTTGGCGTAAATGCTAGCATCAGCATGCTAACATTCCATGCTGGTGTTTACCTGCCTACCTGAGGATCCCAAAACTGGATTTGCACTGTGTGAAAAGGTGACGCACATATTTCTCAAGTAGTTACTAGAATAACAACTAAACCCAAAGGGAAAAGCTCATTTTCATTTTGGATGTTAAAGTCATTCAAATGACTCCAACAAATCAGGTCACTCTGGAAGCTTTGATGTGATCCTGAATTTCGTGTTTCAGGGCTCCTCCCACCTTTTATAGCATTATTAACTGTCATGTCAAAAGCTTAACACACACAATCACATCCTGAAACTGTGTCAGTAAGTGTTAGAAATACTATAACTTGTCTCTGTGTGCCAAAAGAAAGAAAGAAAGAAAGAAAGAAAGAAAGAAAGAAAGAAAGCATTCGGATGCATTTTTGCACTTCGTGATTCGATTTAGATTGTTTTAGATATTATTTTCTCTTTCCTTTCCCACATTTCTCATCTCCGCCCCACACGGTGGACTACAGAAATGTCAGCCTGAGCAGAAACTAATTGGGTGAAACAGTCAATAAAGAAAAGAGTCAAAGTTAAACATGTGTCTGTTAGCAGCTCCAGTCTACCTGTGCGGGTGTTTGTTTCAGCCTGCAGAATCCTGCAGGTTGGCTGAGCCTCAGGTGAGATGCTATTATTTTACATAACAGTTCAGCGCTGACAGGAAGAGGGCTGGGTCACCAGTACAGTTAGCCGCCTGCGGGCGGGAGGAAGGTTAAATACTGCAGACTTAAGCATTCGTCCTCTACGTTCCCATCATTCTCTGCCATCCCCCGGGGGCACGACCCCACACACCTGAGAGCCAGAGGCCCAGGTAAACCGCTCAAAGTGTCTGACTTGTTAGGATGCACCCACCAGCCTCAGTCATGTTGCTTAAGGTTGATTTGTTAAGGTGGAACTGTGAGGATATGAGTGGCTCAGTGAATTAGAAAACAAAATGTAAAGTTTTGACTGCTCATTATTTATTGATAAAAACATAATTCCCAACATTTGAAGTCTGAAATCAGACACAAATTTGTCAAACAAATCACATATTAACACTACTCCGCTGCATCAGTTCATTGTAGTGATTAGTTAAGTTTTGTGTGCAGTAAATGTTCAGGGAGCAGTAATGAGCATTTTACAGCCTGTGTTTCCCCTCCTGCCTGGGAAGGACGAAGGCTTTTATTCTACACCATCAATCCATACACATCGGGAAATTAACGATCAACGGGTCTGCCTCGATGGGACGGCAGCGGAGTGGAAGAGAAAGAATGAGACCTGTCCAATTAGGGACTGGAGCTCAGCATCATCATCGCTCTGCACAGAACACAGCGTTTCCCTCACGGCACAACAGTGCTGACAGTTAATGTCCACAATATGGAGGTGATCTGGGGGTAACATGCAAGAATGGCATACTTACAGGTATGTAAAGACCTCTGAGAGAGCATGAAAGAGAGGCAGAGTTCTGGTGTTAGAAATCACATGAAAGAGTCCACAGCCAGAAAACAACAGGCGCCGTTTGGTTCACCTGTGAGTTCAAGCTTCAGGTGTGAAGAGGATGAAACCCTCCAATTTCACAACTTTGTTAACCTTCTTTTTTTTATCCTAATCTTCATTAACAGCTAGTAATTTAAAGACAGTTATTGGTTGCTTAACAATCTGCAATGGTTTATCATTTGAGACCAGTGAGTGTTGGAACAACATAGAAATCAGCAGCTGTTTATCTCATATGTTAGCATGCAAGGGGTTAAAGTTCACTGACTTTCTTTAGCTTTTACACTCGACTCAAAAATCAGTGTGTTCTGCATTTTCCACACATAACTTTTCTAAATACAGACAAAATCAAAGTATTTATTTATTTTTGGCGACCTTTATTTAAAGGAACATCTGACTTTGCAAGTTGCATTTAAACATTTGCTGGCTTGATTTTGTTCCTCTATTCCTCAATCTGACATTAACCGCATGTCCTAAAGAAGAAGGTAGAAGAAGAACTGCATCATGGGGCTTGTAGTCAGTGTCTATCTTCAATAAACATGCAATCGATTGTAAAATAAGGGTAAATTAGACAGATTAGTGGTATTGTGATTAATTAACTGCAACATAATCAAAGCATGATAATATCTGACCTGCACAATGTTACATACAAAATTTGCAGTATTTTGGTATATTAAAGCGCCCATCCCTATCAAGTTTGCAGTATGAGTAATGAGCTTCATCCTCTGAACCTGCACCTCACTGTAACCTCTGACCCTCAACCTCCAGACCTCCACAGGACACTCACTTGGGTAGCGGTAGTAGAAGTCGTTCTCATAGTCATGGTGAGTTGTGTTATGCCACTTCTTTGCATCCGTCTCATAGTCGTACTGCACCAGCGTGCCGAAGAGGATGATGAGGATGATCTCCAGGATGAAGCAGGTGACCGGCAGCTTCAGCCGCATGTTGGTTGCCGCGTCTGTCATGTTTTCTTCCCGGTGAGACGAGGAGGAGACGATCAATGAGGCTCGATCTCAGAGTCGGGGATGAAAGGGATTAAAGATCCAGCACACAAAGTTAGACCCACTCTCTCACTCTGTCCCTCTCACACACACCCGGAGGTGTCCTCAGTGCAGAGGCAGGAGGCTGATCTGTGTGTGTGTGTGGGTGTGTGTGTGTGTGTGTGTGTGAGAGGCTGGAGGAAGAAGCTCACAGACAGACACAGAGCTGCTCTTTCATGTGTGTTTTTGTTCTGCTGGGTCACACCTACCAGATCTGCCTCCTCCATGAATAATGCAGGGAAACTTTTGGCTCCGCCCCCCTGCTACTGTACTTTTTAAGGTGGTCTGAAGAGCCGGAGCTCACCTGATGAGTCAGTAACAGGTAATCATCCATTACTATGTGATAGGAACTGTCTTTGGTAACATGTGTTGAGGGTCTCACCAGGCGGTGGGCTGTTCTGAGATCAGTTCATCTTGGAAAAAATGACTGTTGCCAGCAGCACCATTTATGCTAATATGGTAACCTTTGGATGGTAACCTAGCTATTGACTGACAGCTGTCATTCTGTCTGGAAAGTCTGGAAATGGTTTCTCTTCTCTCTGTTACTGACCTGCAGTGAGCTGATGTTGATTCTGCAGATGCTAAATCAAACGTTTCTGCTTGTTTCATGATAAATGCTTATCTTTCAAGGTAGCCGGATTCACAAGATCTCACAAGATCACGCGAGCCGAGAGTTCGTCATGAGAGGCTTCAGTTAGCAACCGTGGCCAAACAACAGTGGATTGAACCAATCAGCATCTTATGAGGAAGCACTGACAGCTACAGGTGTGGTTTAGGTGTGTTGACAGTGAAAGAAGGCGGGAGAGGTTGGCGTCAATGCTGCTGTAGCATCAGAACTGGAGACTTTCTTCACTGAAAGAAGAGAAATGAACAGCACTGAAGGCTTTTCTCCATGGAAGAGACTTTTCGCTGGCTTCAGCAAGAGTTTTGCACTTCTATGTCACATGGTTTGCTGATCTGATTGGTGGAAGTTAGCACATGATGAATGTCGATAAATAAACGGTGCATCCAATCAGTCCAAATCAGACCAAACAGTCTTTTGAAAGTGTCTCCCGTTGTCCAGTTTCCATGGACGACTTCCGAGGTGGTTCTGTGCAACAAACAACCAGGTTTGATAAACTCGAGAGCAGTACTACGCTCGCAGTGCTAGCATGGTTAGCTAACAGGACTATATATTGACTCCACATTGGGTCTGTTTGTAACACAGTGTTTTTAGTGTGTACCTTTGATCAACAGGTATTAGTGGTTTTACAGCCGCTTCAAGAGAGATCTGACGTTTCGAGCTCAGTGGGTCTAGAAAGTCTCTCTTGGGAAATATCCTGTGATGTTAATATTCTTCATGAGTCTTTGTTAGCACAGCAGCATGAACCATTTACTGCATCTGTCACCGTCACAGCAGAGGGAGGATGCAGGCACGATGGCGGCGTTAGACCAAGTGACACTGTGGTGCCTCCTCCTCTTCCTCCCGTAACGTTTGATAAGAGGTGTCACTCACGCCTGTATCTGCGTCCTCCATCTGCAGAGACACGGTTTTCTTCAGAAAGGTGAAAGAACTGGGAGGAATGTTGTTATGATTTCAGGGAATTTGAAGTATTATCTGTGGAGACCGCAGCCGTCAAACAGAAACTCAGCACTGAGCGCTTCAGACTGTTCGTCTGCACATCGGCCTCATTACGCTTCGCAGCAACCCCTGAGCGCATACTTTTTATTAAACCACAAACTAACAGGTACACTGTGTATCTGCCTGATCTTCTTCCTCTGAGCTCCATTAAAACTCATCAGTGAGCCTCTCGGTTGTTCCTTCATCACCATGAACACACACACCGTCCTGCTGCTCACTACAGCGCTAAATGTGGATTCATCCGCCGCTGAAAGTAGTCCCCAATAAATGCACTATTTCCTCCTGTTTGAGAGAGATTTGATAAAAACTACAGTGAGCAGCTGTTTTCTAACTTCAATCCCTTGTCTTTTTTATTTTGGGGAGTTGTTTTTAAAGGACTTTAATGAGGACCAATGGGCTGAGAGCCACAGACAGAGGAGAGAAGCCACAAGCATTGAGACCAACGATCGCAACACGAGAACAAGAAAATAGACAAAGTCTGTCAGTGCAGCAAACTGTCAGATTTGCATTATTATTTATGTATATATATATTTTACTTATATTCCTTTTCTATTTGTATTACGACTGAAGTCCCAGGCCGGACTCAGATATTGCGGTTTATGGTCTTCAGAATCAGTTTTACTGTCCATTAATGATGTCATAATGTTGACCAGTGATGTAATAAAAGTTTTTATGTCATCAGTGGTGCAATTTTTTTTTTTTTTTTTTTTTTTTTTTACTGCATCATCTCCTTTGAAGTCACGTTATTGATTTATCAGGGGTCACTCGTCGTGCACGTACTACAGCGACAACCTGAAGCTAAAAGAGGTCAAACTGTGGTCGGCTGCAAAAATTCTAAACATTTTACTGTTCATTTTTCTGCATCATCGACATGTTTTAAACACGTTTAGTATCACAAACAGGTTGCCATTCGTTCTAATCCTGAGAGAGAAATGCTTGAAAAGCTCATGAAAAATATGGATTCTTCTCATTTCATCACGTGAACTCATGAATTCATCTCTTGTACAGCTCAGGACAGGAGCTGGTTCGTACAGGTGCTGTCTTGTTTTTGGGAGAAACCCATTAGCTTATGTCACATCTCTGGATTGATAACTTACAGGAAGGTGAGACTTCATGCCATGAGGACGTCTTTCCTCATTCACGCCAACAGGTCTCATCTTGTCTTTTCCACTGGTCTGCTCGCGTTCCTCATTGCTTCATCTCAGCAGTTAGAGTTACAGGTTTCACTTAAGTCAACAAACCGTCAAGCCAGCTCAGGTTCACACACAAACTCCGGCCAGGTGAAAGTCAACAGGTGCAGATTCAACTGCTGCTGCTCACTGTGTAAATGACACCACAGGTGATGTACCTGTGTGGCCTCAGCAGATCTCAAAGCGTTGTGTTTAGTTATGTTCCAGTTTCAGTTATGTTTGTTAAGTGATTCTATCACATCTATGTTCGTTCCCTCTGAGGAAAACATTTAATGTCAGCGTAGCCTAAAGTTCGTTGTGGGCTTACAGTCAACGTCTCCTCCTAAATGATCATTTGTGATGTCTTACAGCTTATAAACCAACATTAACTCATCTGGCAAACACTGAACATAATTCACTGCTGATTTTAGCTGCATGTGAAGTGAATAAAGAAAATGCTCGTCTGCCTTCATGATGCAGTTTACACATTTTCTCAACTGCTGATTTATCAAGCTGGAGTCTTGCTGAGTAAAACATGATGTTGAGTTTGGCAGAAGACCTGAATAATATATAAAAAGTGCATTTTGTCAAGTAATAAACAGAAAGCAGAGTGTGACCTGTCCTATAATCCATCACAGGGCACATTGATAGAGGAGCCCTTCACAGGCCGCCACGCAAGGATGATGAGCTTTTTACAGCCAGGAGAAATATATTACTGAAACACTGACTAATGTTTAACTACGACTGAAATGTGACATCAAACCATTTACAGTTTAGACTGAGCTTAATTTAAAAGTCCTGTCAAATCGAATGCTGGTGCGATGACTGATGCTCTGAAGTCAATGAAACGAGGGCGTTGTTGTTAGAAACAGAGGCTTTGTCAGAAATCAAACATCAGAGCGATGCCATCATGGACAAACCAAACAGAAAAAGATTAAAACATTGTGATGCTGTTGTGGATCAATAAACTGAAGCTCTGAGATCAAATGAACGATCTGATGAAGTCAGTTTGTCTGATGAAGCAAACTGTACTCATTAGGCACCAAAAAGAGGGATTTGTTCTAATCTAAACGCAGCTGATATCAAACAGATTACATGATTGAAATTAACAATAAGAAATGAGAAACATTTAAAGTGATCAAAATAACCCAACACCAGTTCAAATACAACTTTATGTTTAAATCCAGCATTTCCATGAGGAAGCAGATCGAGTTCAGTGGAAGCTCTGCAGAGCGTCACGTCGCTGCGGCGTCCTCTGGGACTGATTGCAGTAAGTCGGTGCAGCTGGATGTCGTTGACTCTGTCTGCGCCTCCTCACCTCAGGCTCTCCTCTTCTTTCTCTTCGTGCTGCCTTGTTTTAGTCTCATGCTCTGTTTTGCACCTCGCACCCTTCACTCATCACATCACTGGTTTCACTGATTTACACACCCCATGTTTCGCATTCAGTTTAGTGTTCTTAACTTTGAGTTAATGAAATATTCCTTAATTGTTTGCTTCCAGACTTTTGGCAAAGTAACTGCATGTCTTGTCATGTCTGGATTACTTTTGATACTTAAGACACGTCTGTTTTCTTCTGACTTATCCTGCAGCTCTTTTTAATTAGTCTCGATATTTGCAGCAGTATTTGAATGATTCATGTCTGATTTGCCTCATGACTCTGAGAAGAAGAGATAAAATCTTTTGACGCAAACTTTTTCGTAAATTGTGACAGGAATCCAAAAATCAGCCCTTTCTTAACACAGAGGACTGTTGATGCCTCAATATTGGGATTTCTAAATCAGTTTGTAGATAAAAATTTCTTTAAAGTAAATTATCTTTATTATTTTTCTAGTTTGGGTGTTTTGATACAAGCGAGCTCCTTCATAGTTTAATTTTCCATTCAGACAGGAGAGTTAAGTGTCGTTAAAACCAACAAAAATAGCTGAAAATATGCCCACAGATGTAAAAAAAATGATGATTTAAATACCAAATATCAGCTCTGTCGTTCATCCATACGCTCATTTTTTTATCCTTTTCCTCTTCGCAGCTTATCAGATACGATCATTCATTCCTTTGTCGGGCTGATTTTTGATGGACTGGTTGGATTACAGGGATTGTAGTTCATTTGTTTATTTTCTGTTGAACGTCATTCCAGAGTTCACTCAGCAGGAGAAACATGCACGAGTCTCGTGGTAGTAAAAATACAAAGCGCCCCAGTCATTCTTGACAGATGTAGATAAAACTAACAATTCCTAAAATACTTTCAATTACAGCGGGAATGTCGCAACGCAGCTAGTCCTGTGCCAGTGGTTGGTAGATCAGAAAGTGCTATATAAAAACATAACAAGTGTGGAAAATCAAAAGTAAAGCAGGATGTGTGTGCACAGAATGAATAATTCCAGTTATTAATGTGTGTACAAAAACGCGAACATGTCATCAAACACTTCTTTGAACAGCTTCATGCAGAGATGACACAGCAGGCAAAGCTGCACCGCAGCTGAAGTACATCCACATATCTCCGTCCAAAATCAAAACAAAACTGTATTAAATCGAGCTGCTCAGTTAGATTCAATTGTCCATGGCCGAACAACTTTCACTGTTTATTTCTCCCCTGGATTAAGCAGCAAGCTGACAGCAGTGAAGGAGCTGATCAGCGTCGCCGGAACAACGTCCACGATCAGACATGCATCAAAAAACACGGACAGATGTCAAGACTGGGACGGTGACATCAAGACGAAGCTAACACGCTGACGTTTGGCAGGTAGCCTAATGCTTACCATGTTCACTATTAGCATGTTAGCAAGCTAACACTTGGTTATTAGTAGACATGATGATGGCGCTCGGAGAAGAATCAGGGAGAACCAGAGCTTTTCACCCTGACTGGAACATGAATGTGTGAACAGGACGATGATTCACTGAGATATTTCTTAAAAACCCACATATTTCAACCTGCTGGTGGCGCTAGAGGAAAAGTCAGGAGATCACTGCCGTCACCGCAGAGATATTGAACCAAAATGTTGGAGGTTGACCTTCTAAAATATGACATTGTTCCACGTTGGAGTGCTCATACAAGGCAGTTAAAAAACATTAGCTCCACCTCCAGCAGCCACAACATTAAAGTGCTTCCTGCACCCTCATTCCACTTAATTACACCTTAAAGGAAAAATAATACAGAAATACAATGTAATGTATATAATAAAAAAAAAACTATGACGACATCCTGTTAACACTTTACTTGCAGGACTAGAAATGAAGTACCGTGTCAGCGTGCTTTTGCTCGGTCACAGTCGTGGATGAAGTATTCAGGTTCTTCCCCCACTGAGTTCTTGAGGACTTGTTGGTTGTGTCTTGTGACTCTCATCTGGGACTCCACAGGTCCAAGTGTGCGTGCCACTGATTTTTTTCTGCCGTGGACATGGAAGCTTCTTGTCAGTCCATCAGTGCAGCAGGCTGGCTCCTGGGCCCCTGTGATAACACAATCTCCCAATCAGAGGTGGCAGGGCATCAGTAGTAACACCATGGAGGCTACAAGAGGCCTGGCACCAGATGACATGAGATACGAGCAAGACCAAACCTGCCTGTTATGTAACACAGAGATAACATACATTAGGACGCTGCACAGGTATTTCACACTGAACTTGCTAATGTACAGTGGAGCTATTATGCTGCGATGGGGGGGGGGGTCTGCACGCTCATTTCAGAGAGAGTATCTGAGCAATGCAAAGACATGTCATCCACGGGGTCATAGGAGCCTCTCGTTTCTAAAGATATGTGCCCAAACGGAGGGATTTCATGATGGTCACACTAAAACTAAATAAAACTGATTATTAAATGGACTAAAATAAGTTATAATTAAGATTTAAGGCATGAATGTCATTTTTCTGTGGAGATCAGTGTACCTGCAGGTGTATCTTATCACTTTTTTCCCAGGAGGATATAAAAAAGTGTCCTTGTTCTAGGAGACTTGTAGATACTGTAAATATTCACACACACACACACACACACACACACACACACACACACACACACACACACACACTCTTGTATTGTCTGGAGGTTTTGTGTGCAGAGAAAAACAGCCCGAGCAGCTCCAGGCTAAACAGAGTAGGACAGGTATGTGAATGTTGACTTATCTCGTTCCCGTCTCAGATCTCTATCTACCTGTGTGACACGTGGGGCGTCGCCACGTTACAAAACTAACTCAACTAGTAGGTGATTGGTTGACGAGCTTCAGGTCAACATGTTGGCTCTCCTGTTTTTGTTAAAAGACATAATAAGTTCATCTGCATTAATAATATGTTTTTCACCAAAACAAGAAAAATAAAGTTGAAATAAAGTCACTGATGAAATTCATAACACCTGGCAGGCAGAGCGGCCAATCAGTGACGAGCCTGCATGCCCGCTGGGAGACTGGCGACAGTCACGTGCCACACGTCTCACATGATCATCAGCACACCGTGCCACCCCCCCCACCCCACCCGAACATTTGAACGTTTACATAATGATTCGTTAAAGCAAAAAACTTCTCTCTCACCAATTACCAATTTCAGTGTTGTGTTCAAGACTTTGCTGTGTTCTAGAGTATCTGCTGATATGAATTATTATTATATAAGCGTCATTTTTAGAGAACAAGGTATGTCAGGGTTCACTTACCCAGCATTCATAGCGTGAAAGGACTCCTGAATGCAGCTGGTGAAAGACCCACAAAGGAGAGAACAGTGAGGGAAGGAAGGAGTTCTCCTGGACTCCTTTTGTTGAAGTTCTTCTGGAAACACAAAGATCTGCATCACACACTGATTGAATTTTCATGACGGTCACACGACATCTTTCACGCTTCTGAGGAAAAGAGTGCAAAACTGTTTTCAGTCCCATCCTGCTTATTTGAAAATGTTCATTGTTTGCTTTACAGCGAGGGGTCAAAGGTCAAATCCGGGTCCAACAAAAGGTACCCGCACTCACCTGCATGAATAGCAGGGGATACAGGTAACCCTCGCTCAGACGGGGGGCCTCTCCGAGCTGTCAGGAACATTTGCTTTTCTAAACCGAGAGAGGGCAAATCTGTCACGACGCTCAGGCGCTGTCACTCTCAGCGGGGGCTTCAGGAGACGGGGCATCTGTAGGAATGTGAACAATGTTCGAGGGGTAGCGTGTCGTTACAGGGGGAAGAGGGAACCTTTCAGAGAGGTGCATACTTTCACCCACGAGGCCGCCTTCATGACCCCGCCGCCTGTCACGTCTTTCGTCAGGAGTCACGCACCGCCGCACCACGCAACGGCATCTGGGCTGCAGGCGGAGCCGACCTGCCTCGTATCAGCCTCACTCATCTACTGTACATGAATGTGAGAAACATTCAGTCGTTTAGCACTTCAGTTTCAGACAAACGGCCGGTTATGGCAGCATGAATCTGCTGAAAATAAGAGAGGCAGATCTTAAATTTCTGTTCTTTTCAAATTAGTGTGACACAAACCTGAACAGGATGAATTAGTGATTCAGAATTAGTGACTGGAATAAATGAGTCAGAGCTCCGCTCACTGCTTCAGGAGCGTTACCTCAAAAACAACTCGCAGGGCAGCGAGAACAAATCCATCAATCAAATGGAAATGAAGTGTCAGAGCTCACCTGCAGGCTGGATGAGTTAGTGAGAGCCTTCAGCAGCTGCAGAGGAGAAGGAAATCAGTCAAAGTGAGACCTGAGAGACAAGAACCTCAGAAGTGACTGATCCTCATTTTCTCTGAGAGAGAACAGAATCTGTCAAGGCTTTCATCGTCCCCATCGCTCAAGCTCAAGTCCAACTGACTTCAGTTCATTATGAAAGAATACAGTGAACATTTTGCACCACAGAATTTGTGTTAAAGCTTCCACACGATGCCATGATGAGAACTTAGTGTGTTCAAAATAAACTGTGTGGTTCTCAACATACAGCTGAGCCTGTTTAACTTCATTTAAAAGAGTTGATGGAATCATAATATGAGATTTTCACCCTGGTCTGTTCAGCTCATGTTTGACCTCTGACCCCACTTGTTAAGATTAGAGCCAGTGTTAGAATAAAACAAGTATGAAGGCCTGAGGTTCATTGGCAGTTCTCAGCATATTTATACAGTCCACACACAGCAGAGGGCAATGTTTGTTCTGCTTTTCACTAAGATTACTGGTGCTGATGATGAAGAGAGAAGAACGAAGCAAAAGGAAAAGATGGAAAGGTGTTGATAAATGACTGGAGGCACAAAGAAATGTGACGGCTGTCAGCTGAGAATATGAAAAGAGACTGAACAGAAAACAAAAGTGTTGTACCGCAGCTCTAAAGACGATATATTGATACGAGCTGTCTGATGTTTGGCCTGATGGTGGCAGTAGAGAAAAGGTCAGCAGGGTCACCACGAGGAGTCGCCCTCTGGGGGACGTAATGGGTCCGCTAATGTCACAGGACGTTGTTGAGATATAATATGATGCTCTGGACCCACAAATTGACCAACTGTTACAAAACATAACGAGACGAGAGAGATGAAAAACTGCAACGTAAGAAAACACGTGAAAACAGACAAAACACGCCAAGACGTGTGAGTCAGTGCTGGAAAATGAGCTGACAGTAAGCATAACGTGCATGTTGATCAGCTTTGGATGCTTTGGACAGACAGATGCAGTGCTGCAGAGACAGTTGGCTGTTTTCACCTAGAGGTGTTTGGGTGAATACTAATTGGAGGGTAAGAAAGAGTCCCATTGATGACGGAGCACAATGGAGCAGCAACACAAGCAAAAACAGAAGAATCCCATTATTTCATCTTCTTTCCACATTGGCCGGTGTTTGTGTGACCGCCGCCTGCTGTCACTGCGTGGAGACCGTGACCGTCACAATGCGGCCCTTGTGCCCGGGGGCCACGGCGGCAGAGGAAACTAGAGCCGACACAGCTTCCTCTCCCACTGCCCCCAGAGCCGTGTGGGCAATAACAAAGATGGCTGAATGCACACTATAGTCCTCTTTGGCAGCAGCGCTCTGGGAAAGGTTAGAGGACACAGGAAGGCTTGTTGTCCGCAGGGTTCAGTGATGGCTCATCGTCGTATGCACTGTATGCCACAATATGCTGCTCCACAGCAGCAGCCAACATGCTAATTTGACTTTTTAATTAGTCAAATGTGTTTAAAAAACACCTTTTAATTGTACACTTGTACAATCCAATATGATCCAGTACAACAACTCCGCTGTGACCTTACCTTTATAAAGATTCTTTTTGTTTATTTATGATTCTAACAAATAATAACATTTCTTTATGTTTATCACCGAGGTCGTAGTGGTTGGTGGGGTTTCTAATATTTTGCCTCTCTCATATATGTATATTAATGGGATGGACGGTTAAATTCTCCGGCAGTGTCAATCAAAAGTGAACATTATTAGCACAATGCAAGACTCCCTGTCTTCCTGTCTTGTCTTATGTGCGGTTCATGACACCCATCCTCACATCCTCTGGACAACCTAAATCACAACTTTATTGACAGAAAGCAGGACACAGTTAACAAGTTTGGGGATGCTGAACGGAGGACTGAACGTAAACAGTTGCACGCTAACATATAAAAGCACCAATCAGAGGAGACAGTGACATGTCAGCAGAGTGGATTAATGGAACCAAACTTCAGGTTTGGGTCTATTTTTCTGATTCACAATCAAATATATGACACCCAGTGAGACAACGACACAATAGTGTGGTCAGTTTGTTGCCTTAGTCAAGCTAACAGGCAGTGATGATTTAAAAAAGCAAAAAGAAAGACTCGGGTCTGAGGTTGGGTCTCATGTTCAGAGTCAGGTGGTAATGATGCAGGTCCAGGCTGGGTTCAGGTCTTCCTCTCTAACTGTGGAGTCACTTATTGCTCAAAAGGCTGACGAGATTAAAACGTTTGAGCCATCAAAAGCAGTGCAGCTGCTGTTCTCAAAGTTTTCTAAATAAAGATTGGTCCACATTTCAACAATAAGAGTAGAAACTGATAAACTTCTCTTTTGATTTTGTCTGACTTACGGAGAGGAAATGAGAGGAAACTAGAGACAAAGACAGCATGTCAGACGTTCATATGGTCAGTAACATCTGGAGCGGAGAGGACAACAATCCTGTTTACACACTGTTGACAACAGACTGGACCATATGACCAGAGTGAGCAGAGGGGGGGGGGGGTGAGGGTGAGAGAGAGATGAACTGGCTATGACAGCTCAACATTCAGGTCTGGGACAGACGACCAACAGGGATCAACTGTAGCTTCCACCGCCCGAAGTTATGAATCATCCAAGAATTCGGACGCTTTGAAACATGTGGGAGAACGCAGGAGGCTGACCGGACATCTGCATCTTCTCAGCTTCACAGGTTTGAACTGCTGGTTTTCTTCTTTCACCACAGCTGAACTCAGACTAAAGAACAGTTTGTAAATCGCTTGCTGACCAGGAATCTACCAAGTGTAAACATCCTTGGATTATTGTCAAATTTATTATAGTACGACCACAATTTACCGCAGCTTACACCAAAGATGAATCTCAGTAAGAACTCTGCACTGTTTTCTGACGAACTGCAGGAGCCGGAGGAGCGACTCCCTTCATAATGAACTGTGCTGTGATTCTCATCTTAACATCGAGCTGCTTCACCTGGTCCTCAGCTGTATACACCCCCGACAGAGCAGGTACAGCAGTGAATGTGATGGATGCTTGTCTGCTGCTAATGAATGAATGATGGCTCAGGAAGGGACCATCTAACTGCCTCTGAAACCTGTTGTCCGAGCATATCCAAACGTATGTCACTTTCTGATATGCAGGGTTTGAACTTCTTACTCAAATTCTCTGTTTTCATTCTTCACTCGTCATTTTTTTATGTGTGAGCCTCCCGTGAGTGCAGCTCTATGAAGGCCTTCGCAGAGAGGCTGTCAGTGTGTACTGTTATTCCCATTTGCTGATTTATAATGTCAAGACTAAAATGTTGCAAAAGATGCAGAATTCTTGGAGAGAGATCAGGCAGCGCTCACATGTAGAGCCACACTCCTGCTGATGCTTTAAGTCAGTCTCATGGCTGAAATAAAGGAATAAACACCTTAAAAGGTAACTTCTAAGGTGAATTACACAAGGCAGCGAAGCGTTGCTCTCCATGCATCGTCGGCTGGGTGTGGTCTCACTCCAGTTCAGTTCAAAAGTACAACGTGTGTCATTCAGCACTTTGAACAACACAGATGCAGCTTGTTGTGTCTGAACCCAAATGGAAAACGGTTCTTTACTGCTGTCTGTCAGAAGCTGTGAAAAGTAAGAGCGTCTCCTCGACCTGCAGCTGTTTGGTTATCAGCTGACATCAGTTCAGCCTCATACCTGCACAGAGAAGTCCAGCACGAGTTTACTGCTTTGTGTCATTTGGGTTGAATTTATCCTTTAATAAATCCTTTGTGCTGGAATCACCTTTGATTCTAGATGTTCTTGTTTCCATATATTAAGTTTGTCTCTAAATTTGCACGTGTTAATGGTATGAATAGATCCATTCTTTTTTATATATAGTTTTAAATTATGTCTGGTAATAATGGCTTTGAATAGCCTTACATAAATGTCATCATGTTCAGGAAAAAATTATCCTGTTTCACCTGCAGCATCCAAGAAGTTAAAGTACCTCCTCGAGCCGCCTGTGTACGCTGAGGTCGTTGGCCGGAGGGGAGAAAACGTCACCTTGCCGTGCATCCTGAGAACCAAACCAAACCATTACAAAGTGAAATGGACGAAGCTGGAGCCGCAGCGCGCTGGGCCGGAGAACATTATCATGATTTCAAATGTACATGCCTTCAAGCCATACGGCCATCTTGGACCGCGGGCGTCTCTACGGAAGGCTCACACCATGGACGCCTCCCTGCAGCTCAGCCTGCTTGAGCTGGAAGATGGCGGCACGTATCGCTGCGAGCTCGTCAATGGCATCGAGGATGAGAGTGTGGTCATTACTTTGAGGATTGAAGGTAAGTGAAGCGACAAACCAACAAGGTGTGTTAAATCCAACGACTGTTAAATGACGTGAAACATGTCTGAAGTGTTCCCACACCTTCAGTTGGGTGTCTTTGATGATTTGATAGGACAGCATGTAACACAAGTACACAACCAAACATTGACAAATGGCTTCTATTTCAGGTGTGGTGTTCCCATATCAGAGTAAAAATGGCCGCTACAAATTCACTTTCCATGAGGCTGAGGAGGCTTGTGCTGAGCAAGATGGCACATTGGCTTCATACAAGCAGCTGTACAGAGGTACCACATGCTGTGCAGAGTGTGTACTTCCAGCCTTTAGCATGCTGTCTCTATCAGCTGTCTTACATGAGCATGTCTCCTCCTGCAGCGTGGACGGAGGGTCTGGACTGGTGTAATGCAGGCTGGCTCCACGATGGGACCGTTCATTACCCCATTATTCATCCTCGACCTGCCTGTGGAGGAGAGCTGCTACCTGGCATCCGCAGTTACGGACCAAAAGATAAGAAGCACGACCGGTTCGACGCTTTCTGCTTCACCTCGCAGGCGTCTGGTAAGCTTTGAGCAGCTTGGATTGGGTCAGCGGGAATGATAGGAGTGATTTAGACTCCTGACCACCAGAGGGCATCACCAGCTATTGTTCCCCCCTGTAAGCTACACTTCCATTGACTCGGTTAGACAATATGATCTGATAAAGACCCACATGATGCTGGACGTGGACGTTAACGGAGCTTCGCTACAGCAGTTAATAAATGATCATATGTGATGAACTCTAATTTCTCCAGTTTATATCAGAAACATTACAATCATGACGATGAAAAGTCTTGTGCCACCATGAGGTCAAGAGAGTTAGATCATAAACTGTGGATGGGCGTGGTCAGAAGTGTGTGCTGCTGTATTAGCCACGCCCAGCAGTGATGTCACAGTGTCCTGGAGTACACCTGTACGTCAGTTAAACCACTGGAGGTCAACAAAGACAAGATTTATGGAGGTGCTGCATTGATCTTTAAAGATTTTCTTAAACTCGATTGATGCACCGTAACACAGATTTATACGTACAAATGTGCTGAGAATCATTTGACTGACGCTGCTGGTGTTTATTTTTAGTAATTTCATGAGCCGTTTGCTTCACCCTCAGCGCCCACATGGCACTCTTTCCAACCACTCATCTTACCGTCGTCACACAATGTGGATTTTCCTGTTAATGCCAACAGAGCAGCACTGTGTAGTGTTGCATGAAGAGACGAGTGTTAGCCGTGCAGATACGAGCTGACCTTTAGCAGCTACAGTGTGAGAGTGGGACTGATGGTAGGCTGACGGAGGACAATAAAATCTGTTGGTGAGACAAGCCGAAGAAGTTCATCTGTGGGAAAATACTTGGCTGTTTGAGTCCCTGGAAAGTTCCTCTCTGGCCAGAACAATGTGACTAAATGAGTTAAAAATGAAGGATTTTAGAGCAGTTTTTCCCATTTTGGACAGAACTGTCAGAACATCCTGCTGATAACAAGCCGCTGGGTTGAAGTTCTCCATGTGTGTCTATAAATCTCTCCTCTCACAGGCTCCCTCTCCTACATATCGGGCTCTTTCTCCTTCGAGCAGGCAGAACATGCGTGTAAACGTCAGGGCGCCGAGTTGGCGTTGGTCGGCCAGCTTTACTCCGCCTGGCGCTTCCAGAAGTACGACCAGTGTGACGGCGGATGGCTGAAAGACGGCAGCGTACGTTTTCCCATCAGCAGCCCCAGAGAGCGCTGCGGCGGCATCCCTGAGGCGGGGGTGCGCTCATTTGGATTCCCCGACAAGATGATGCATCTTTACGGCGCCTACTGCTATAGGTAGCCAGAAACACAAAACACAGGTACATCAGAGTCTCAGCAGAGCTGTGAGTGTGAGTAAGGAAGCCTGAGAGGCCCAGAATTCACTGCACAGCACAGACGGCGAGATCCACCAGAGGATAATCCTGAGCAAGAGACCTCACTTCTGAGGCTACGGACATTACCGACAGTGGGATTCCTGGTTCTATTTGATTGACTGTATTTTCAAAAGTGAACTCGCTCTTTGGTTTAGTCACTGTGCCGGCAAGTGTTATTTATTGAAAAGAGGGATTTTTGAGATTAATTACAAGTTTAAAGGCCCCATTTCCATATTAGCTGGTGGCAGAAGCTTCTCCAGCTCAGAAATAATTTCGATTCATAGAGCGTCACGCAGCAGCTGTAAACTCTGATTTCCTCAGATATAAAGAGAAAAGTACTTTTTTCCATGGGGCTTGTGGCTACTGTCCAGATGCTGGTAAAATCATCTCCAGTCTCAGTGTCTCAGACTTACTGGTCAGTAAAACAGAATGTGACTTTATGTTCCACAAGGAAGAATCGGCTGAATGGAGGTAAATGGTATAAAACGTCACACACACCCTGTCTCTTGCACTAAACCTGTAATCATGGCTGACATTTCTGCACGTTTGGTTAATTCGGGGTCGATCGCTGCGGCTGCCAGCGTGTCCATTAACACCAGACTGAGCTGCTTCACTCTGGAATGTAAATAACATGGTTTCACTGGAGGATGTGCTGGTTTATCTGCGTACATTAATCACATGTTATTCAGTGTGTTCAATAAAGATATATCCACATATCAGCGGATTGATTTGACTGTATATTATTTGTGCGTTCGGCTGTGTCGATCCAGGCAGCAAATGTGATAAAACTGCTTTTCTGGAGAGGTGATGTGTATCCTGAACATATGCTCACCTGTGCAGACGCCACCAACCTGTGGGATTTTACATGAAAACAAAAAGGTGTGACAACACCTGCATTAAATGTCTTCACGTTTCTGCATCGCGTAGCTCGTCCACATGTTAATTTTCAACTTCATGAATACGGACTAACTTCACTTGTGGTGCATCATTAATATTAACAGCATGTAATTCAGCAACCGAACACAAAAGAGCTTCAAAAGAAGTTTGCAGCCGTGAAGACGCGTTTGCCTGAGAAAATATTAAAGCACCTCTGCGTCAGATTTGAAACTTTATTGCTCTGGCGACCTCTTGTGGTAGCATCAAATAAGACGGTTTGGTTGACAGTTAACGCACTCGGTCAAGAATTGTTTTACCTTGAACCAGAATTCAAGCAGAAACTGAATCAGAGGAGGTAAAAATCTGAAACCAAACGATGATAACTGCAAACTTATTCTGAGATTTCAAACTGCTTAAGAACAATGCAGAGCCAGTACAGTCATTATGATCGGACGTTTTACTGTTAGTCATGTGATCATGGCGTATTTTACAAACGTATTTTTACAAACAATTTGTGTGTATTCATTTCTACACAGGCAACATGGAACAACAGTAAAAAATCAGACTGTATTTAAAAAATGCATTTTATTTCTCCTTTTTCATTGGATCCATTTTTACTATATTATTTCTACTTGTACATTTATTTAGTACGAGTTCATTAGATCAGCAGTTAACATCACCTGCATTGTTACTGTCAGGGTCTATCACAGTACTTCCTTAAAAACTAGAAAAGACACAGTCGATGAGAAAATATCTGCTGTCATCTCAGCGCAGAACAGCAACGCACGCACATTTCTGATTAGCATACTGTGTTCTAATACACTGAAGTACAGACGCTACAGTACAGTACAGTTCAACAGAGAGCGACACCTGAATAAAAAGCACCAGAGGACGAGCAGAGTCAGCGATCTGCACTCTTCAAAAAGATGTCACGTGAGGCTGAAATCTGCTCCTGTTCGTGCTTTCTCTTCATCCGCAGAAATAATAATCATTATAAAACTGAAGGTGAGGGTGCAGACTCTTTCAGCCGAGGCTCAGTCTGATTAACCAAATTAACCTCAGCTGTGATCAGTGGCAGGACTCCACCTCCTACAGGTGACTAATTAGGTGTCTCATGGAAACAGTGAGTGAGCTTGACACAGCACCAGCTCCATAAATACACCTCGTTTCCACCTGCTATTAAAATATGATCTGTTTCTGACAACAGGAGACTCTTTAAGGGCCGCTACGCTGTGCAGACCAGGGTCACATGACTGACGGAGGTGGCTGAGCTAGCACTAATGCTAGCAGGCGTCTCCACTGGCTTACTGTCTGACACATGTGCACAGTGATTCCAGCCCTGCATGAAACGACACCGCCCGCTCATTCATTTCAATGGAGCCCCTCCAAAAATGCACAGTGCAGCAAAGTCTGCAAAACCCATCTACTTAATTTACATCCAGATGACGACGCTTCCTACAGATCACATGTTAACACCAGCTGGAAACAGGATCTGAGACGTTTGTGCCAAAAAAACTGTGTTTGCGTCGAGGTGTGATGTTTCCACGTGCAGCAGTGCTTTTCCTTCTGTCCTCTGAAGCTTGATGCACATTAAATGAACACGTCTTTTTCAAGAGTGTCAGACCGGAGCAGCTCGTCACATCGACACAAAACCCTACGAGAGCAAAAAGAAGGAATCTTCCAGACCTTAAGGGGCCGGGCTTTAGTGAGAGTCAGACCAGCTGAGGCTGAGGATTAATTAACTGCAAACAATCAGGAACAGAAACATGTTAAAGTACTAAAACACAGCGTGTGCAGCTGCAGCAGTCAAATTCAAGAATTCAACTTTGTCATTGAACAGGGTGATTTTCACTTGAGCGGTCCTGAAGAACGGTTACGTTTAGACAGAAAATGGCTGCTGATTATGAAAGTGAAGCGCAGCACAGTTAGCGTTACTTTGTTTGAGTGAGTAAGTGAAGTGAGTACGCTGTAAGAGACAGAACTCTGTATGTTTTCAATACTAACCCCTCACATTCTGTCCGGGACATTATTCTACTTGGTTTACATAATAATCTGCATTTAATTTGGTTTATTTAGGGTAACACAGCTGATCAAACGTACACGATTACCTCATTTTAAAGATGATCAGAACTGGCTCAGAAATATTAACATATTCTGATGTTGATAGAAATGAGACTCTGCAAAGAAATAAGAGAGCTCAGGGTTCATTTGCATTTTGTTAATCAGATTCCAGGTTTTTTCTATTCACATGAACTGTGTGGAAGTGAAAAGATAAGAGAGGTCCGGAGCGAAAAACTAGAACGTTTTATGAGCAAACAGAAAGCTTTTTAATCCAGAAACAGAGACGGGTGTTGAATTAAAGGGTTGTTGTTCTGGACAGTGTGGAGGATCCTCTCTTTTCTCTTATGACAGAGATACAGATGGAGAAGCTTTCAGGTTCGGATGTCTTTCTTTCTTTCTTTGTTTCAGTTGGCTCGATGGCCAAATTCACCGGAAGCTTCAGCTTTAATGTGACGGATTTGATTTCTACAGTTTAACTAAAGGCAGAAAACAGACTGGAAGACAGAAGAGGTGGAATATTGTTCAGAACAAAGAAAAGGCAGGATGGCTTTAGACGTTCCACTTAATGTCCCAGAACTGTGGAGCTGCTTTCTCTGTGGCTGCGCCCACGACCTCCATCACCTCCATCACCTCCATCACCGGCTCAGGCTGGTCAGGCAGAGAGGTGACTGGGTCTGCTTCCATCAAATGGGCTGGAGGAGGGAAACAAACAGAAAAGTACAGGATGAAGGATTATTCCATGTTTTCTTATACTTTACCCACAATGCAACTCGACCACCAACAGTTCAATTTAGGTGTGTTATGCTAGCCGCAGCTAGCGTAGCCTCGAGCAGGCGTCAGAGGTCTGTAGCTTCGTTCTTTCTTCTTCACACCCTCAGATATTTTACATTTTCAAAGTCAACACTGACCTCAGTTGAGGCAATCTGTCATAATTAAAGTGTAAGCACACTTTAATGTGTAAAATTGAGTTTCCCTTTAAAATCTCCAAGCTTGACAGATGATGGATGAACGGCTGCACTCCGACAGCATTTAAAGATTTTACTTTCAAGTTTAGTTTGTGTTTTTGCTGATATGTTTCTTATTTAACATGAACTAAAACCTTCACTGGACCTGAAGCAAACCCTGCTGTCAATGTTTCACTTCTCTAACTTTAGCAAAACATCTGACCTTAAACTTTAAAATGGATGTAATTGCAGTTGCATCCACTCAGTCACACGGTCAATTCAAGTTATTCTCACAGTATTTCACTTTGCACTGCAGGAACATCATGTTGTGTTTGATATTTACAGCGATTTTTGTTCCAATTTCACAAAGATTGATGAGATCTTGCTCCAGTTTTTGTGATTTTGCCACAGAGAAGTCCTTAAATGCATTCTGTGTCTATCATAAGGTCTTCCTTTGAGAAAGCATGAAGTCATTCAGACCACATTCCCTCATGAGCTTCAGCTTGTGCTTGATTGTGTAATGATACCTGGCAACGGTCAGGTTGGCGGAGAAGTCAGGTGAAGCTCTTACTTGGCATGCAGGTGATCAGCGGCTCCTCCCATTGGCCGCCGGGCAGACATGTGATTACAGGGTTCAGTTTCTGCACAAAACCCTCCTCACAGTAGTACCGCACCTTGGTGTTGGTCTCATAGCGCAACCGCTTCTTCCCAAACACCTTCGTGTTTGGAACCTTGGGGGGTTCGCCACAGGATGCTGTGAGAGGGGAGAAAAATGGAGAAACGACTTCTCAGATCTTTACCATGAAGGCGGTTTTAAGAATAAAATGTTAGGAAAGATGTATTTCTAATACAGCGAACTCACAGAAGCCCTTCTTGCAGGTGTAGGACAGGTGGTAGTTGCACGGCACATCGCTCCAGCGGCCGCCGTCGTGCCAAACCATCACTGCACAGTCCTCACCGGACAGGAAGTAGCTGTCCGGCTGGCCTCTGTACCAGTTCTCGTAGAGCTGAGGGAGAGCAGAGAAGATTGGAACAGAGTCACCGAAGGAAAAGGCTGGATGGAACACAAGTTTAGTGGTTCTGTCAGCAGGCGAACAAACCAGGTTCTGGACTCACCAGAGGGTTCCCATCAGACCAGCGGAAGTCTCCCTCAATGGTTCTGTCATTTAGTCCAATCCACTGATATTCTTTGTATTTGTCTGTAAAGGGAAAGTGGTCACTGCATCGTAGCTACAGACAGAACAGTGTACATACAGTATGTAAGTATTTTAAGTATGTAAGGTAATATAAAATATATAAAATATGTCCTCACATGAAGTTTTTACTGACAATCGTTGATTAATGTTCGCACGCTAAATACAAGACCTCAAGTGTGACCGTCCACAGATGGGAGACGGCTCCAAAGCTAAGTCTTGACTTCAAAGGCAGCAGATCTCCACTGCAGATGCATGACTATAAAAATTAAATCCCAAATCCAAGAATTAAGGATCCTGAATTGGATGAGAAGCCTGAGTAAAGAGATCAGCATCAGTGTACACGATCCATGGCAGCTGCCACACAGCGAAAAACAGCCAGCAGAGGAATGTCAGATCACTATCTCATCGCCTTGTTACCAGACTAAATACCAACAGCGACTTCAAAACCGTGACTTTTTCCAGGAAAATCCAGATTCCATAAGAGCGAAGACATGAAAGCTTGTTGTGTCTTTTGGCCTCGTTGTTAAAACAAACTCATCACACACTGAACTTCTCAAGAGTCTCAACCGGAGGAATGTTGAGACGAGATCTCTACTTTGATACCTGCTGCGAGAAATATGTTGGTCCCAGTTGACAGTTACCTGCTGAGCAGCAGCCAATCAGCTGGAAGAAACAACCAAAGTCACACAGCTCTTTCACACCCTTTTATATGTTTTTATTTCACGATATTGTAAAGGTGAATGATTCGGTTCATTATTATGTTCTGTTGCGTTTTGAAATAACTTTATATTCCACAGTGGAAACAGTTCATAGACTGTGCCGGCGTCTGTCACGAGTGTCTGACAGTAAAACTTGAAGCTTGAAGCACAAAACGATTCATTTTCCCTGATGGATTAAAATATTTTATGGCTCTGCAAGCTGATTTTCAACAGCACGCTGAAACAGGAGGACAATGCAAGCCTCAGTCTGTGGTGTGGTGTGCTATTTGTACAGTCTTCATCAATAATCAAACGCTCTGAAACGTGCGAACGCCACCGATAAATGGGAACTGTCATTGGTTGAGTTAAACCTCAGTGGGCTGAACCTAAGAGCTGCTCTCTTACGCCTGAAATCATTCAGTGGAGAAGCTCATTTTCTCCACATCTACTTGCTGACCAGCTGTGTTTCCTGAGCTCAGAGAAATTCCATTTAACTCATGAAACGTTTGAGTGTTACCGTTGATGTAGTCCTGCTCCTCGGGGGTCATGACAGACAGGAGGTGTCCACCACACATGCGACAGTGCTGCTCGGCCGCCTCCCAGCTCTGCCTCTTGGTAAAGTGACGATAACAAAAGCCCTGAAACTTCTCCCAGCCGGGCTCGCACGCCTCCAGGTCTGCACAGGACGGACACAGAGAGAATGAAATCATCAATCAATCAAGATTTTGGCTCCATATGTTTACCAGAACGCTGATACTGAACCTGTGTGGCACAAGTCTCCTCCATAACCAGGCAAGCAAAGGCACCTTGTTGGTTCACCGTCGACACAAGTGCCTCCATTCAAACAAGGGTTCTCAAGGCAGGAGTCTGCAGCTGCGTGAAGACAAAGGAACCAACAAAGCAAATCAATATTTTTTATTATTGTTCATTTCATGAAATGTATTTGTAAGGGACCGTGTGTACAAATATTCCTGAGTTTCACTTCCAGGACTGCAGTCAATCCATCAGACTTGATTTATTTATTAATTTTGAGTTTTGAACTCCCATAAACAAATTCAGGAGTCTCAAAAAGATCAAATAAATTTTTTCTGACTGATTTCTATCCATTTTTTAAAGGTCCACTTTCCAAATGAAACTGCCTTAACAGGAGTCACCAGCAGAGGGAGCTGTTACATCAGGTATGGGATCTACTGCTGGGTGACTACATGTTCCAGTTTCATTGTCAAAAAACAATTTATATGATTTTACAATGTTTTAAGAAATGAATAATCTTTTAATAACTGAAAAAAAAAATCATGTTATTTATGCAACAATACAGAAAGTGTGGAAGTTTAAACAGCCTCTAGAGATAAATGGAATCACAGATCCAGTTTTCCTCTCAGCATTCTTCAGTTCATTTAAAGTAAAGAAAACACTTTTTAATCATCATTTTAACACCTAAATATATAACAACATAAAATACTTTTTAAAAGAAATACTGAACAGAATAAAGTGCCTGGGTATCCTGCATGTCTTTTTAACTACAGATCAAGTTCGCACTGCAGCAGAGTCGAAGACTATCAGGTCTCTGAATGTCAACGATAACTTTAATCAGTGTTAGTGCTGAGACTGAGAAACTGGATTTTACATACTATTCTCCATAAAAGAGGAACAATGTGCAGAAAAGAGAGCTTGAACAAATCAAAGCAAGACATTTTTTAATTTGCAGCAAGTCGTTTTTGTCTCTGGCCTTTTTGACTTGAAGAGTCTAAAAGAATCTTGGTCGCTTGCTGTCCAGTAAGCAAGCTAACACCAGCTGACCTTCGTGTTATCCGACATGCAGCGCCTTGTTATGGAGTACAGCTACCTGGAATGCCTCCTTGCCTTGCAGCGGACACTTTGGCAGCAGGCAGCGAGGCGGCCATGGCGGTCTGCTCCTCGCCACCTTTCTGAAAATGCTCTGGGACCACGGTGGGAGCAGTGATTGTCACATCACTGGTGCCGGTGGCGAGCGTTGGACCGGTGGTTTCCTCCTCTTCCGGATGCCACGTGCAGATTTTAACTGGCTCATCAGTGCTGGTCTCCTCTTCACCTCCCTCTGATCCAGCTTCTGTTCAGACAGTTTATCGTATGATCACAGGTTATTTCTAAATGCAGATAACTACATTTCATGTGAGAGAAGCATGTGACCATATTGACAATTTCAGGTCATGCTTGATGCAACACAACACAAAACTTTTCAGAGACACTTTGAAAGCTCAGGGTAAGTGTTTAATACCTGAAATAGGTTAAACTCACCATGGATTCTGCTGCTGGTGATCTCAGCCACGACCTCTCGCTCCTTCAGGACGTCATCTGATTCGTCGGTGACGGGAGGCTCGGCACTGTATTCCCGATCGGAGCGAGACTCCTGCGGTGCAGAGGACGAGGGTTCTGGTTCCCAGCTGGGTGTGAGGGTCAGATGACGAGGGATCAGAGTGATTTTCACATCAGATGGAGGAGGCGTATCAGTGCCAGCCTCATGGTCAGTTCCCTCAGAAGTGTGCTCTGTTGAAAGAGGTGGATTTGTTAGCAGGAGTTCTGCTTTCACCTCTGGACCTCCTCCAGACGATTCACCTGATCCCTCTGTGGCATGTTGTTCCCTCCCCTCCGCTTCAGTGTCTGTGATATTTTGGGTTGTGCTGAGGAAAACTTCAGGGCTTCCTCCTAATCCCTCCTGCTCAAATTTGTCCTGGATGTCCTCCAGAGGTTCGGCCCCAGATGAAGCATTGCTTTCAGGTAGGAAGGTTATAATCTCTGGGGAGCTGGCTTCAACCTCCACAGACGGGGTTACAGATACAGGGGATGTCAACAAAGTGACTGAATCACTGTTTAGGATAGGAACTTCCAAACTGGAGCTTGATTCATGAGTGACTGTGATGACCTCTGCTGTTGGGATTTCAGCAGGATGGATGTGTCCACTCTGCTCCGTCAGATCATCTGGCTCTGCCTCCTCTGAGGTGCTATGTGGCTCCTCATCATCATGATCAACCGGGATGGAAGAACTCACAGTTACACCGAGGTGGTCTTGAGTAGGATCATAACCTGTCAAGAACAGGGATTGTCTGAAAATATATCTTAAAAATATATATCCTTTTGTAAAGCACCACCAACTCATTAGATTTTCCACTTGCAAAGCAAAGTGTAAATCTACACCGTCATCTATACTTACCAACCTTTAGTTTGAGATTAACACTAGAACAGCACTCAAATATGCTAATAATAGCAATTAGCATGTTACACCATCATGCTTTATGTTACCATGCTACTAAAGGTTACATGCTAAACATTAGCATGTTAACATGTTTACTGTGCCAAAGCAAAAATTAGCATGTTATCATTGATGAATAAATCATTGTGTGTTGACTATTTAGCATGTTAGCCAGTCAGCTAATATGCTGATTTAGATTTATTTATTTTTGCGAACAGTGCTTACAATATAAGACGCGTTCAATTTCACTAGCAATGGAGTAACTTCTAAAATGGCCCAGATGTCCAGAAAACTGATGAAAGCCAAATATTAGGTAACTATAACGTCCTGACTTCAATACTCACTGTATGCTTACCTGCATCAGACGTATAGACCAGTTCAGAGGTGACGGAGGGGTCCACACCAACCAAACTTTGAGTGACTGAGTTTTGTGTTTCCTCATCTAAAAGAGGATTTGCAGTCTCCTCTCCAGACTCCTCTCCTGTTGGATGGCTCTCAGGCGTACTGTTGTCAAATGATGGCAACAGGGTGGTGGAGTGAACACCTGCTCCCTCAGTGTGGGGTGAGACAGTCAGCGCCGATATCTCCTCAACAGTACCAGCGCTGGCCTCTTCTGGCTGTCCTGAATCGACATGAGAGGTGCTCGAGTGGTCGAGCTCAGTTTCAGAGGCGTGTTCCGGGTGGACATCTGGAGTGTGGTCCTCTTGTAAAACGGGAAGGTCGCCCTCCTGAGGAACCTCTGGAGAGCTGCTGAGGAGCTCATTTGCATCAGCTCCAGATGTTGCAATTTGACCTGGTGTATCCAGGCTTTCAGTCACAGAAATGTGATGCTCTGTGGTCTCCTCGCTCTCCGCAGATGATGTTGCATCAGTTGTGGGTAGAGTGGAGTCTTCACCAACAGTTAGTACACCATCAGCCTTTGGAGAACCTGTTGGAGGTATGTGAGACTCGTGATCTGCGTCTGGATTTTCGTCAGGTGCTGGCTGGTAGGACTCTGGATAGCTGGCCTTCTCTATTAGCTCCAAGGTGTCTTCTGTGGGTAAGTGCTCTTGATGCTCAGATGGAGGAGTGACAGACTGGTGAGGGTCTACCGTCAGCACTGGTTCCTTGTCATAACCCAATGTTGGGGACTGAGCCTCCACCGGGCCTTGCTTCACAGGATTGGCTGTCTGAGCATGGTGGACTTCGTCGCCCCCCTTTGCCGTCACCTCGCTCAGGCTCAACTGCTCCTCTGAGGGATTAGTTAAGAAAACAATGTCCTGGCCAATGTCCTCTGGCTCAGTGGCAAGAAAATCCAGAGGGGATTCTGTGTAAGGGCCATTATTGCCTAGAATAAAGAGCAGAGTTAAAAAATGTTATGTTTAAGGTCCAGGATTTGCTTGGATCTATTCCTAATGCCACCAAGGAAAAACTGCCTTTTTAAAACACTTCAGTTCCTCACAGCAGAAAAGAAAAGCAGGCTTCTCCTTTCCTGCTGAGCACAGTCGATTTTGGCAGCTAAATATGTGTAGAAAGCTAATGTAAGCTAATGCTAATGCTCAAACTCTGTGAGTCAGCTGAGAAGTATGTGTCGTGTTGATGTTTCCATGTGACACATTTTAAGAGAATAACCCAAATAAAAGGGTCTGAGAAGGTTAGAAGAACAGCATCAACACCCTCACCAGTTGGCGATCCATGTAATGTCTACATGGGTGCAAATGTAATGGTATCAAGTTTAGCTGAAATTGCTTGAGTGTGAAAATCCCCAAAACAAAGAGCAGGACTGGGCATTGAAACCCCAACAAATAATGTAGAAAGCTAATAACATGCTGACTGCTTTCAGATAAAGCCGTCTTGGGCACTACTGTAGGCAGTAAGCTAGTTAGCCAGACTTGCTAACATTTGCAGCTCACGTTGGAGCAGATAAAAGTATACTTTATTCCTCACGTTTGCTCTTGTGCTTTAGGTTTTTGAGAGACTGTTACTACGCTATGATTTGACAGCTGCTGTTTGGAGGAGGGGTTTAGTGAAGGCTCAGTTGGACCATTCTTGGCTAAATGTGGTCTTTCAGTTGGAGCAGTCCTTGTACCGTGACTGATGGTGCTTCAGACACAAATACAGACAAGAACACAGACTGAGAAAGGCATTTTAAGTCGAGAACAGTTCTAAGACTGTTCTAAGTTCTTCTAACCTTCTCAGAATGTGTAAGTTGGATATTTCTTAAATGAGGCACAACCATCCAGTATTTCCCAACAAAACCCCTGACGTTTTATCTTGTGAGACCAGCTCCGGTCTCAGAGAACTAGGCAGGATTACAGGTGAGCTCTTACTTCTGAAGCAGTAGACGTCATGTCGAGTGTGAACCTCTGGGAAGCCCGTCTGGTTGCTGTAGCGATAGACAGTTCTGACCCCGGGTTCGCCACCTCCACAGCGCTCTCTGGGGGTGACGATGGGGTAGCGCACGCTCCCGTCCGCCAGCCACCCCGGACTGCAGTGGTTCAGTCCATCATTCCAGGCTGCGTACAGCTGAGCTGTGGAGGTCAGCTCGGCACCATGACTCAGACAGTAGGCCTTGGCCTCCCAGAAGGTGAAACGCTGGGGGGCGGAGCCATGGAACACTTCACCTTTATGCAAGGGGACAGGTATCACTGAGCAGTCAAAGTAGAATAGTAGATGATATTATTCTTCTTTACAACCTCATATTAGAAGTTTTCTCCTCAGTTCTATTTACTGAGCTTTACTGTTGTCATTAAGTTAAGGGGATGCAGTTTTAGGTTGTAAACAAATGCCCAATAACACTGATGTTGCTTGTACCAATTCCCACAATTAAAGTTATAAAAGTACATTTCTTACCATCGATATTCTCCACATAACAGTAGACGTCATACAGCTCATCAGACTCTAACAGTCCATAGTTCCTCACTCCCGGCAATCCATCCATGTCCCCAAAACAGCCCTCTCTTGGCATCTGAATGGGATATCTGTGGAAGGAAATATTGCAGAGCACTGAAACTCTGAGTACCTCTTCCTCCGTAATGGCAGCACTCCAAACATCACACTTGTCTGAGCTCTTCTTTGAGTGAGTGTTGAAGTGGGGAGAAATGTTTGGTTTCAGCTCAGGTGAGTGCCTCTCAGCTACTTGATGTCGTGATGTGCGGATGCAGAGAGGATATCAAATGTTAGCTGGCTGAGTGGTCCAGTATCAGCCCTCCAAACCGACCGGCCCCCATGCTGGATGCCCCCTCAGCCACGTGGACGGCGACATGTCGACGCCAATTTAGTGTTGTTGTTTTTGTTGAACTGCATGAAGGATCTGGACTGTTGCCAAATGTACACTGAACACCTGAGAGCCTCTAATCATAATTCTACATAACATGAAATGCACAGTTTTTAAGCTAAGAGGCCACTTGATCCAGCGCTGAGTGATGTGTCCTGTTTGACATTGGACCACGTTCTCCTCGACGCTCACCTCACCGAGCCGTCTGAGAGCCAGCCTGCATCGCACTGCTCGTATCCACTCTGGTAGGCGGCCAATAGCTGCTCTGGAGTGGCAATTTCAGCCCCGATCTCCTCGCAGGCCTCTCTGGCCCGCTCAAAGGTAAAGGCGTACCGACTGGATGCATCTCGATAATGGAACACCACCCCTGCAAAAACCCCAAACAACAGATTTATGAATTCTGGGTCCTGTCATGTTTTATGTGATCATTCTGCAAAGATGCACTAGAGGCAAGGTGACATGCAGAGAGTAGGTGTCCGTGGCTTTGTTTTTTATTGAAATATTACAAAAGTTTGAGGTAAAATTCTAAAACTTTGCATCAGTGCATGTTTCCATCGAGGAGGACAATATTACATAACTAAGCACCAACAAGTACAGATAATTCTGGCTTCTGTGTTATTTTCTCTCTTGAAAAATGTACTCAGAAACCAAATTTCCTGCCAAACTGTTGGGGAAAATCTTTGAAATTACAGCAGCTTCAACAGCAGTGCCGCAACTGCACGCAATCAAAAGCTTTCTTGTCACATGAGCAGAGTCCTGCACGGCTCCTCTCTAACTGCCGCCCACGGGGAAATGTGCAGTGCCCTGTGATCAGTTAAGCCTTAAAAACCATCACTGTTTACGTGAGTGTGGAGACCTGATTTACTCAACCTAAAAACACAAACCACGTCGTATAAAAGCATCGTTTATTGGATAAACAATAAACAAGTCTGTGGTCACCAAACTGCAGCTTCTACTGTTCATATTTAACAGACATACTGGAAGCACCGTTCAGAGCCTGATTCATTAACTCACAAATGACTGTGGTCAGAGGATCCATAATCTGTTACTGAGTGAGGACACTGAGTGAGACGACTGTTCATCACAGATGCTGAGTGTGTATTGTGTTGTAACGGTGCAGAAATATGAGAGACAGCAGCGTTGTCTCTCGTCCAGAGGTGTTACAGCTGTCAATGTACCCCAGCAGACCCCTCTGTGCTCCCCCCTCGTCTCCTGTCTGTCTCTGAGTGTTGACATCAGTGTGGTTCCCCTCCTCGCCCTCACCTGCTCACACGCCGCCTATCAGCTCATCTACCTGCAGTTTATCAACCTCAGCTCTTCATGGATTCTTCACCTGATCATTACTTAAACCTCAGTGGATCATCTCATCCCTGCAGCTGCCAGATGTCCCCACCATTAGCCCCAGGATGAGTAACTCTTCTGCAGTGTACTTTTTCTGAGCCAGCACGACTCTGTCCTCGACTTCAGCACAACAAGTCAGTTAGTCTGACCTTGATTCTTTTCGTGACGTCCACTGAATGTCAGTGACTCAGAGCTGACACGAACACACATGTCTGTTCTGTCAATGCTGTCAAACCATTTTAGTTATAATTTTCTGACAGCAGAGGTTATTTCTTGTAGAAAGCAACTCGTTTATGTTGGGTCAAGTCTCACTGCTTTCTGTATCAAAGCCAGACATTTTTAAATCCAGTGCATGAGGCATCAGGCGATTATTTCCAGTTTTATTTTTATTCACTCGGCTGTATCAGTCTCACCTTTGACCTTGACCTGAGCCACGTCGTCGGCGTCCTCCAGGCCCTGCTGCACCTCGCAGCGGTAGAAGCCGGTGTCGTTCTGCCTCAGGCTCTCCAGCCGCAGGGTGAGGTCGGCGGGGGAGTAGGCGTAGTTAAGCAGCGAAGCTCGGTCTTTGTAGGCCTCGCTGACTCTCACCCTGTCGCCTCGGGCCACCAGGATCTCCGTCTCTCGGCCGTGAGTCAGAACGCTCCATTTGACCCGGGGCAGAGACAGCACGGCGTGGCGTCCGTTGGTGGACGGAGAGGGCGGCGGATGGGCCAGAGACACCAGGCAGGGTAACGTCAGAGAGCTGCCCAGCACGGCGAACACGGGCGGGGTGGTGGGGATGGTCACGTGGAGAAGCTTCGAATCATCTGAGGAGAGGCAAGCTTTAAAGTAAGAGGTAAGACTTTGAGACATGTGCTGATACTGTTCGCTGTGGAGTGAAGATTGAAGCCACTGTCATCTCTGTGTGTGAAGATCCACACTCAATCAATCATATCGATGAAGGGGTCCCAGATTCTCCAAAAAGAACTCACAGGAGCCCAGAAAGGACAAACCAAACACTGACTCCAAAGAGTGTGCTTCGTGGTTTCAGTTGGTTGCAATGTGCAACTGGTCCTTTAAAGCTTTTGCAGCAACTTTTGCACCAAAACTACTGATTAATTCCTCATGAATGGAGCTAAAGGCACATATGTGATAATGTCGTGAGCTTGTGACATCTGTCTGTTGACACAACTACAGGAAAAGATATTCAGCTGCATCCTTCAGCCATCAGTTAACCTTGATTTTCTGCAGGGACTCAAACGGCCTCAAGAGCACATGTCAGCAAAAACAAGGAACAACAGGAAATGATTAAAGAGCACCCCGCTGCCCTTAAAAGTCAGAGGTCGTGTATGATTTAATGGACGTCGGTGGTGGATGGTAGCGGTGAAAGAGACGGGGACAGAGAGGCAGGGTGCGTACCTGACTCGTGGTGGGGGGTGGAGGACGACGGCAGGGCGAGGAGACAGATGGCACACAGCAGCACGGGCGGAAGCACATCCAGTCTAAAAGACAAAGGGGGGACAAAGGGTTTGAACTTGAAATGACAAGAAAGGCTTTTTAAAGCATCTCATTGGTTACTTGACATCACTGCTCATGTGCAAGTGCTGTTAACTTGGTGAAACTGCAGATATTTAATATTTTCTTATTATTATATTTTTGCCGCTTCACGCCATTTCTAAACTTTGTTCTGAGTGAACGTAGATCTCATTCCAGGCGCACATCACATTTTGGACAACTTAGATCTACTTCCTTTATATCCTGTTGGTGCTTTAATCTTCATCAATGCATCAGATTCTATAAGATCATCATGTGTTTGCAGCGCGGCGTCCTGTGAGAACCATGACTCTCAGAAAAACAGGCTGTTTTCAGCTTTGTGACGATGATTTTCAGCTGATCCAAGAGGCTTTTTAAAGACTTCATTGAGCTGAAGAAGACATGAAGGAACTCTTCATCCTTCGGCTCAGCACAAACGGCAGAAATCTGCAGATCGAGACGCTGATTTATTAGTTTAGTTTTGACTGCAGACGTGAATTCAGACGCTCACTGACTACAGAGACAAAAAAAGAAAACAGATATTAAACTCCAGTCCGTCATTCATCAAACTCAGTGACGAACTATCCACCATCCCAATAACTGATGCTGTGGATTTCTGTTTTTGCTTGAAATGAATCAGTGATTTTGCATTTTCAAATTAATGCAGATAAAGTAAAACTTCATTAATCAGATTAATGAGTAATAATCCTTCGTTCCAGCAGCTGTCAGACTGTTCACCTCTTTTCATTTACATGCTGTGATTCTGACATGTGATCAAAAGAAATAAATAACGCTGATGATTTTGTTTGATGACGTGAAACGATGACTTTTAAGTGTGTACATGTGTGTGTGTGTGTGTGTGTGTGTGTGTGTGTGCCCATGTATTACTCACGTTGTGGGGACATAAATCTGCTCACACAGCCAGGCAGTTAGGCAAGTAGAGGTTATGGTTAAAGTAAGTCTCCAGGAAATGAATGGAAGTCTATGTAATGTCCCCACAAGTGATGAAAACCTAACCTTTGTGTGTGTGTGTGTGTGTGTGCGTGCGTGCGTGCGTGCGTGCGTGCGTGCGTGCGTGCGTGCGTGCGTGCGTGTGTGTGTGTGTGCGCGCCTGTGTGTCCTTGGATCTCTCTGCTGTGATTCAGACTTCAGGAGCTGCAGAGTGTGATCTGAATTCTGATTCCCTCCAAACTCCCCGGAGGGTCGGACTGAAGCTCAGCCTCCAACTTAAGCAGATTTACCGTCATCGCGGCTCCTTCTCTCCTCCAGCCGCTCGCTGCTCTCTGTCCTGTTTTTCTTTGTTTTATCGTAATCCTGCTTCCTCTGTATTTCAGCGCTGCTCCTTCAGCTTTCTCGTCTTCTCACAACAGCAGCTGACAAACACGCTGAGCGACCGCCTCAGACTGCCTTTAGAAAGATCTGACAAGAGAAAGACTTTCTATCAGCAGAAAGCTGCAGGACGGCTCTCAACGGCAGTGAAGAGTAAAATCTTTACTGAACGCTGCCAGGAAATCTCTGAGTCCACACAAGTTTGTCCAACAAGACATCAGCTCATTTCTACTGTGGTGGTTTTGGGAGTAATACTGTACACTTCTGTTTTCTTAAGGCTTAAAAGAAAAGTATTCTTCGTGCATGTTTGCTTGATTGACAGGCGTATCAACCTATCATGTGTCGTTGATAGTTGAGCTCCACAGTCTTCCTCCACTTTCTTTAAATCTGGATTCATTTATTTTCTCCAACTCCACCCACACTGAGCGTGCAGACCGACGGGAGGATCCTCCTGCAGGAGGCGTCATGAACTTCATATCGAACGAACTCAACGTCTGAGTGAAGCTGATGTTTGCAGCGACTGAGTTTTCCTCAAACTGGAGGTGGACTCAGGCTGTGTGAGGGGCAGAGGGCACCAGCGGGCCAAAAGTCATGATGGATGGATCTGCATTGTGTTTTCTCCACTGGAGGGGAACTGTGGAGGACGCTATCATATTTATCATATGTGGGGGCACCACGCGAGCCACCACTGCCTCAAACTATTTTAGAGCATCACACACCGTTTACGTGACGCTCTGCTGGTCCCAAGTCTGCATTTCTGCAGAACAGGCAGAAGTGAACAAGACAAATGAAAAATAAATAACAATCGAGCCGCAACCTGCAAGTAAAGGCGTTTGTGTGTTTGCAGATGACAGAACACTTTTTGTCAGTTGAAGTCAAAGCAAAGAGAAAACAGCTGCTGGCCTCCGACGCCTGCAGACTCCTTAAAAACAAGGACGACACCGTCAGAGGCCTGAAACCACCCGGAGGAAGCAAATCCAGACTCTGTAATCTTTGATAGATGCTCTTTTACAAGAAGCCTGTGGAGAGCAGAGACGGACTGAGGACCAATCAGAGACGTTACAGGGACTGTCAGAGTCCTTCCCTTTGACTGAAGGGAGCGTTAAACTGAAACGACGAGGAAATGAAAGTTTGCTCTGTGGGTCTCAGCAGAGACACATTTCTAATCAAAACAGGATTAATAAATAATCACTCAGAGGGATTTTAATGCTCTGTCATTTCAAAATGAAAGCTTTGAAGAAATCACCGGGGATAAAGCTGCCTGTTCAAATCACTTCACAGAGCAGAGACGCAGCCCGCCCAGATCCATCAAACGTGAACGTGATGCTACTAAATGTCTTTTCTGTCGCTGTCATACGATAATCAATACAACACAACACAAGGACTATCAGTCATAACGGCCAGTTAGATCCCGACTGGATGTCTGAGGCTCGTACAGATATTAATGATTGAGAGTCGGATCAATATTCATGTTCACATAAATCACATCAGCCTTTACATAAAGTTTGGTTTTAAAGAAGAAGAAGAGGAACTAAGACATGGATGAGGCGAGCGGGACAGCTGTAAAACCGCCTCGTCAGCGCTCTCTGGTGGACTAACTGTGTCACACAGACACAGTTTCTAAATGACCTCAAACACATCTTTGACATTTCTTCTTCTACTGATACGATATTTGTGAGGATCGAGTCACTCTGATGAATTCTTCAGGTTTTACTGTAAACAACAACAACAACAAATGTTGGTGGTTCCATTCAAACGTAGGAGAAATGATTTCAGACATCCAGGTTTGTTTTATCAGCTGAACCAAAACCGATTGAGCAACTGTGTCAGAACGTTTCTGATTCTTCGATGAAAAGTGAACCGAAGGCGAGAAGAAGTCAAGTACGACTCTGAAGACGCATCTTGGTGAGAAACATCCAGTCACAAATTTCTAGCAGCAAACTGACGTGAAGATGACCATCTCTGACAGTCTCAGCGGCTTCTCCTCCACAGCTGAGGCCTCTGGGTATCGCTGCGTTTAGAGAGCTCATATTTTATTTTTCTTTTTATTTATTAAGCTTCAGCGGTCTCATCCACAGTCGCTGCTTTTCCTCTGGTGCTGTTCATGATCGCAGCTCACAGCGGTGCATCCTCAGGGGCAGAGAAAATAAAAAGGACACCTGTTGCATGCGGGAGGGCACCAGCACGCTGCGTTCATGGACCGGCTGCTTTCAAAGGAAAAAGACTGCTGTGTTTGCGGCTCACAGCGGTGTGACAGAGCAAAACGAACCCTGCACCTGAGTGTTTGTCTGTTTGTTAGCGGCCCGTTTCCTAAAGTCAGACTGATCCAGGAGCCTGAAACAGCCAACAGCCTCCACTGATGTCTGACTTTTCAAATCTACCGATCCTTTCATCTCAAACTCATCGAGTATGTGTGTGACTCACCCTTTCACTCTCTAACAGGCACACACACACATACAGGTTTTCCTATGGGGCAGCAGAGCAGGCAGAGATGCATCCCAGGCAACACCAGAAGTGCAAAGAAAGGCATCACAAGTGGCTGAATAGTCAATGACTTCACCTTGAGGGAAACGGCGGCGGGGCCAGCGGAGAGGATGTTTGACCGAGTTTGCCAGAAAAGGTCATTTGAGGTTGGGGGGGGGGGGGGGGGGGGGTGAGGAGGAGGAGGAGGAGGAGGGGGTGAACTACATTCTTAAAGGACTGCAGCAGCTTTGTGGGTAGGTTTGGCCCATTTGTCACTTTAGCCAGCGTGTGATGAGACTGCTGGTGCTCCAGCAAATAGCCCGATGCAGCACGCTTTAGCATCCAGCACAACGCGTCCTCGTACCTGAACGACAAAACCGATCAGTCTGATCAAGACCTCGATCAGCTTTTCTGCTGGAGGAAGGACTGAAGGAGTGAAAAGCTGAGGATGAAAGTTCGATCTTGACCTCTTAATTTTGGTAGATGTTTGCTCAGCTGTCATGATGAACCATGAATCCTCTGTCATGTGATGATATCTGGACACCCAGCACACTCAGGGGAGGGTTCCATTCAGGTTCAGAATACAGTACTGCATTAAAACACGGAAATGCAGCATTCAAAGTACTTATACACCTTTCACACTGGACAAAAACACACTAACATCTGGCTTTGTCTTCAGTGGGAAAGGGTCACATGACTCTGCATTAGTCACAGGTAGCAATCAGCTCCAGCTCCAATTGGCTGTGACAGAAACATGACACCCAGGTGGACGTGTTCATCTCAGTGTCATCATCATCATCATCATCATCATCATCATCATCTACTCAAAGATGTAAAAAAGTAGGTTTTGGTCCCTACAGCTCACTCCCTCGATGACAGCGGTGCGGCGGTGAATCTCTACATAACTCACTCATTTAAACGATGACGGTCCACAGTGAATATTATCTGACAGGGTTTGATTTGATCACCAGATTCTCTGTGAGACTCTAAGTCAATAAGTGCAGACTGGTGATCTGCACTGGGACTCTTTCACACACATCCGCAGAGCCGCACACAGCTTCCATCTCCTGCCTTTCAGATTTGAGTTTGGGTGCACTTGGATCAACTGTACCCCTCCGCTTTCTCATGGCAAGGACCCGAGGTGTCGGACGGGGGGGCACTGAGTATACAGTACAGGTCCCTCATGTGAGGAGGGCCCACAAAGAGGCTGGAATGAATAGCTGCTGATTTGGGGAGGGGCCCACAGAGAAAGCCTGTATACAGGGTCCAGACTTGTGTGCTACACCCCTGGCAAGGACCACCACCACTGCACTGCTGCCCCCGGGCAGCTCCTCCATCACGCCGGCCCACCAGTCCCACATCACGTCACCTCGAATGACTCGGTCTGCCCATCTCCAGGGGCAACCCAAACCCCCCTGACAGACGGAGTCTGACAGGAAGCGAGGAGCGGCCGGGGAGGGCTGGAAGCCACGGAGGCCTCTCAGAGAAAAGAGTGGCAGAGAGGAATAAAGAGGTTCAGAGAGAGAGACGTCGAGCTCACAGGAAGGAGCTCAGCTCACCAGTCGGCCTCCAGCAGCAGCCGTTAGCAGTTAGCCGTTAGCTGCTGACTGTGTGTGCAGGAGGCAAAACTTTTAAAGAAGTGACAAAAGCCATAAGCTACAAGACTCTGTGTGTGTGTGTGTGTCTGCGTGCCACAAGCTGATTAGGTGGAAGTGCTTTGAGATTTAAGGGCTTATACTTCAGACAGGGTGAAAAAAAAAAACAACAGCAAACACAGCACTGGTCTGCACTCATTTAGCTGGAGTCACATTTCAGAGGTGCAGAGGGAAACTCACTGAGAAGCTGCACCTGCAGAAGCTACGCACAAACAGAGCAACCTGCACGACCTGCTGCACCCACAGAGCCGACTGAGAGACCACCTACAGTTTAAACACACCTGTCACACATGTGGCAGGTCTCACTCAGTCTCTTTAATATTATTCTACAGGACAGAAGTTGTTGCTCAGCGTTAGCATAATGCAGACTCAGATCTGAGCCTCTGCAGCCACAACAAGACGAAAACGAAACCAGCATCTTATCATCTCACACCAATGACGCAGCAACACTTTCACAGACTAAAAGATGTGGAACGCTCCAAAAACACCTGTTTAAAACATTCCACAGGTAAACGGGCTCGTTGGTAACAGGTGAGAGGATCGTGATTGGGTATGAAAGGGGCGTCCTGGAAAGACTCAGTCGATCATGGAGGATGGAGCGAGTTCACCACTTTGTGTGAAAGGTGTGTTTGAACATGAAGGATGAAGGAGATGAACACATGAACTCAGAGACACATCGTCAAACTCTCTTTTCATCCATTAGTTTCTCTGCTGCACTTCACTTTCCTCTTTGGGGGATCGTGTTTAGGACTTCAGGATTTCTGAAAGGATCATCTTCACACTCATTCATTCAGCCTTCCATCATGAAAACATTCAGCCTGTTGGGCACAGAGCTCTCTGTACGTCGACACGTTCTCCTCTGCTTCAGCTCTGCTCTCTATAATCAAACATTTGCAGTGAGGTTAAAACTCTCACTTTCTCTTTTAAGGTTTCAGGGTCACCTTTACGTACAGAGTCACCCCGTGTTTGGACAGTGCAGGTCAATAATCCCCGCTGCTCGCTAAATATGGACGCAAACATCCTCAAATTAAACCTGAACGAAGCACTTCACCTTCATCCCGCTGTGGTTTTATTTTACTTATTTAAGTTTAATGTGCTGACTGTCAGATTTTGCAGCGTATATGTGTGTGAGTCCTGAACCTCTGCAGACTGTGTCCTCACAGTCTGGATCTGATCGTTATGACTCATTCTGACAGTGATATTCACTCTTTATATTGTTTACTGTGTCCGGCTTTAAACAAACCAAATGATTCAGAAGTCAAAGTCTGAGCTTGAAGTTTATTGGTTGGATGAATCAATTCATTGTATTTATGGCTGCAGGCGTCATCTTGCTTCTGTAATAGTTCAGTTTAAAAAGTAGATTTTTCTAAAAATAAATAATATTTATTTCATCTCATGTTAGGATCCTCTCCAGGTGTGTGTCCACAGTAAAACATCTTGCCATCATATTCAGTTCATGCTCATAACATTCACTGTTCAGTTTACGGTAAAAATCATCTGCCAGGCTTTGTGGTGGTTTGTTTTCATGTCTTGAATAATTGAAGCCACACTGAGTTGAAATGAGCTAACTGCTCCGTATGGAAGGCTGCATATTTCTAAAAGCTTAAAGAGCTCAAACTCAGGTTCCTTCTATCAACGTGTTTCATGACAGCATGATTTGGCCAAAACTAACATATATTATTATTTCACTAAACTCTCCCAGAGACACCTTCAGTCTTAACTTGGTGCTCAAAATGAAGTTAATTATGATCAAACTTTAACAGACCTTGAGCTTCACCTCATTTTCTCAATAAACAGTCATTTTTGATGCACGAGTGTTTCCATTTAATGCTGTTTTTAAGTTCTACTTCACCACGTCAGACAGAAATATTGTACTTCTGTAGATCTGTTCCAGATTCTGAGCATTGATCACCTTTAAAATACGATGCGTTATTCTATCTGAGCAGTTTGAAGTAGCTCCACCTCGACCAGCCACAACATTAAAATACCCACAGGTTCATGCTTTCATGATGACTAACACAGTGCATAGTAACAGTCTGAAAGAAGTCATTATCAGACCACAACGCGCGCTTTTCTGCTTTGCTGCTGCTGCTGCTGCTGCTGATGATGATGATGATGATGATGATGATGATGATGATATCAGGCTACAGTCTGATGTTGGTACTTTTACTGACTTCTCCTCAGCAGCTGCTGACAGCTGATGCTTTCACTGTTACTCGCGCGCAGCCTGATCATCACGCATCTCTTCGTTTAAAGGTTGTTTTCAGTGGCTTGTCTCTGAAGCTGCGCGTGCACGGTTCAGAGTAAAAGGCAAACAGATGGAACAAGTGAAAAGTCTAACTGTCGGACTGATTATGTGGCTCAGACGTAGCAGACTTACTTCATTTTCTTCAGCATCAGTCGTCGGTGCAGACTTGCAGAAGCGGTTCTTCGCGTCCTCGCGGAGCCTCCAGACAGCCGCAGGTCTGATTCCCGACCAGAAGTCCTTCAGCAGCCGCTCAGAGCTGCAGCGAGCGACCGAGACGGAGGAGAGGAGAGGAGGAGAGGAGAGGAGGTGAAGAGAGGAGGACTCGGGATGAGGGCAGTGTTAAGGGACCCACACGGACCCTCCTCCTCCTCCTCCTCCTCCTCCTCCTGCCTGGACAATCCTAATCCCCGCTGAGGTAGAGGCTGAGAGGTGAACACATGAATCTAAGGGCGCTTACCATTCATTTTTCAGTTTTCTGTCAGCGAATGCAGATCTGAGTGAGTCTAAAGGTCTGAGTGAGTCTAAAGGTCTGCAGAGGTCCCAGACTGAGAGTCAGAAACCCTGGGGGTGCTGTGGTTTGTCCTTCAGCTGCCCTCATTCAGACACATCAGCATTAAAGGTGCAATAAGTGACTTTTTCACGGCCACTAGGGGGCAGAAGAGCCCCACAACAAGCTGACAGACACACTGCCCTCAGAGCTGTGGCTAAAGGCTAATACTGTATAAACAAACCTACAACATTAGCATCCGTCCACTGGAAAAACAGAAACAATGCTAATGAGGCTAATTCCCCAAAGAAACGGATGGAGATTCTAACATCTCTTAAGAATCAGTATCTCATTTTAGAATTGAACGTGTTTGCGTGAATGTCAAAATAACAGCGGGGAGGTCTTTAGTGTGGTTAGTCCTCATTCTCTTTTTCACTGCTCACTAATGCATTTAAAGCTAAAACAGCCAATTTATCATCAGTTCCTACACTGATTAGACAGGAGATGTATGCAACATCATAACTGTGAAATAAGTTAGAACATGAAATATTATTAATCTAATGCAGGGGAAATTAAATCATCTGAGTAAAATATGAAACATATGAGAGCATTAATTGTTCCTTTAGCGAGGGGTCTCACAGTATTTGCTCTTTTAGCTCTGTTTTTGGTCTCCACCAGCTCCAGAGGGAAACATCTGGTCTTTAGCTGCTAAATGCTGCACTGTGTTCACCAGCTGCTGTGTGCTGCTGTACAGAGGGTCTATCAGGGCTTTGATGACAGTGGAACTGTGCAGTAACGTGCCATCAAACCAAAGCAAGTCACTAAAAGAGGCTAAAAGCTAAAGAGCTACAGAGCAGGAGGTGGTTTTCTGCAGCGTCACACAGGAATAAGAACGAGGTACAACAGCAACAGTAACTTGTTTTATTTAAATAGCCCAATATCACAAACCACACGCCTTCCTCCAGGGGTTTGACAGCCTGAACCGCACACAGCGGCCTCGATCATCTCGCCTTCATCTTTGTAAATCAGCAGCAGCTGTTTCAGATCACCTCCATGTGAAGGAAACCTCAGTGGCTCACTCAGGTCCCACCTGCAGACTCAGTGACTCTCTGAGGATCCGTCAGCTCAAGCGACATCTTTCACACTAAACCTCGATGTTTAATATAGAAATATTGATCCGTGGAGCCTCAAGAGCTTTAAATTATTCCAAGAGCCTCGTGAATCTTTTTAGTGGGACAGAAACAGAGCAGCGTCAACTCAGACTGAGACAGCAGAGAGTTATTTCTAATCGATGGTGGACCGTCTCTGAGCTAAGAGGCGTCCTGGAAAGACATCATCTGTCGCAGAGGCTTCTTTAGCCTCCTCGGCTGCTTCCTTACATGACGGCTGAGCCGCACGCCGCTCGCTCTGTCAGCTGTATGTGGAAGGCAAACTGGTAATGTGCAAAATGGACAAATTCCTGATGGCTTGGCAGCGGGTAATAAAAACCGAATTATGCACATGTGGCTGATGCCGGGCCATGACTAATATGTGTGGTGTGTGATGTGTGTGCGTGGAAAGGGTAATCTGCAGAGTCTAGCCCCCAATAACTTGACCCAGGGGGTAATAAAATCCATAAAATCCATATTGTGCTGCCTAATGAGACTAACGGTGCTCTTTCATGTCTCTGGCAGCGTTATTAATACAGCAGGTGGACACTTAATCTTCTTTCATTTCAAATGTCGAGAAGAAATCAATAACGTGGAAGCACGCCGAACAAAGGCCCGAGCGACAAAACGGATCCTCGAGCTGAGAGATGTTTCTTGTTTTCATTTGTTATTCACATATGAAGGAGAAAATCTTGTTTTTAACGTCTTAAACCCAACACGGCCACAGAAGAAAATCCAAAGCCTCTTTTGGTTTTAAAGCCCTGGTTTTCACTTATGGAGCTAATAACAGGGCAAAAAATCAAACTATTCACATTATTGCCCGTGCACAAGGAGATTTAGGAGGGATAAGCGGTATGGGATAATCTAGACTATAGGGAACGGATTAAATCACATGTGCTTTGCAATATTTCTGAAAGCTGAAGAAGTCTGGGGTTACTTGGCGAGTGAAGGGTTTCACATGTTCACTGCAGGCTTCGGCGCCACAAACGCCTTTCTGAAAGCGACAATGTGACAACCACGCACATAAATGTTAGTTTCAAAGGCTCTGGGAGTTTTACAAATATTAAATATTCATGGTGTAAGAATTCATGATCCGGTGCAAAGATGAATAACTGAACTGGTTTGCAGCTCGAGGTTTCCTCTCATGACGTTCGTCTGTGTGGAAAATGCTTTTTGAGTTTAATGAGAAAATGTTCTTCATGTTCAGTCAAACGGCTTTTAGTACCACAGTGATGCATTCAGGACCCAGACCACACAAGCCTTAAACAGAGGGAAGAAGCTGCAGACACGCTCGGTTCAAAGCTTTTATTAACGAGCTCCTTCCATGTTAACAAAAGCTTCAGATGATCTGAAGCAGACTCTGCTTTCGGACTGTGGTTGCAGTTTTTTCTTGTCTTGTGCTGAGTGACTGAAACACCGTGTTCACGGCTGAAGAGCTGCTGAAACTGTGACCATCTGAAGCTCTGGCTTCCTCTGTGGTGATACTGAGCGGTTTTCAGCTGCCGTTGGCTCAGCAGAGAAAGACACAGGACTGGTCTTTACCTCAGGACACGTCTCGCTGCTTCACTCTAATCTCACTCGAACTGACACTGAGACGTCCTTGACACTTCCTGTTGTACCAGATTGGAAATGAAAGTGCTGGTGAATCGCTGCTCGTCGTGCAGCCTCTCAGGTTTAGTGTGTGCTGAGCTGCTCCGTGCCAGCAGCGGCGTCTGGTTGTGGCTGTTTTTCAGGGAGGATGGCACGCTGTATAATTAATGTGCTGGTGTTGAATTCACAGCAGGGAAACGAGGCTGATCGCTCACCTTCAAGGACAAACGCTTGTCAGAGGACACAGGAAGTGGAGCGACGTGGAAGAGCTGTATGTTCACAGCACAGCTCAAGACGGGCTGGTTCCAGGTCTGAGGAGAGCACACCGGAGCTGGGTGGAGCTGTGGAGGAGCTCTGAGGAGCTCTGAGGAGAGAGGAGGTCCTGCTGCAAGTCTGTCAAATCAAACCTCATCCCAGTCCGTCCCAGCAGGAGCTACAGGTCCACCCACATCCCCCAGCCTCAGCACAGACGGAGCAAAAATCCCAGACCATTTCTGGTCTCACATCATGACTGTGCAGTATCAGTTGCCAGTTTATTAGGTACACCTTGCTCAAACTAATGCTCAGTTCTAGAGCTGATTCGACTGATCATGTCTGAGGCTGCAGGTTGTGCTGCTGTTGATTGTGTCATACTGAGAGGTGTGCATGTAGTCAGTACTGTCCTCAGTGATGCTGCATATAAAGAGGGAGGATACAGTATTAGAAACACCTGTCGGTACAGTGAGCTGCCACCTGAGTGCTCTGAGCTGACATGAAGACGATGACATGCATTAATGCATGAATGAAGCGAGGAGGGCTGAATGATGGTGGGAATGACTGAAGTGAAGCACTGAGCTGAGCGGACAGCAGATAACTGAAGCTGTGTGACAGTAAGACTGGAAACAGGTCAAATGAACACAGCCAAGTTTTCTGAAGACGTGAAGTCCGTGACAGGAGGCGGACAGAGGCGGTGACGTCCTGTCAGCTCATGTCAGGCGTTCAGCATAGTAATCAGTGACTACACCGACATTTACTTTAAAATTTAGGCCCGTGCTTTTCTTTCTACAGTGCGTTTATGCTTTCAAACATTTAAATTAAAAGAATAAAACATGTCACATTTTAAACATGTCTGGAAGTGATGGACAGCGTCACCGTGAGGCTGCAGCTCAGTCAAAATTACGTCTCCTCCATAAAAGCCACATGCAGGAGTGATGACCTCAGCGTCGACCCCCTGAAGAACCTCACTGGTCGAAATCACAATATTTCATCTGAACTTTTCACTTCAAGATAATTAAAATGTTAAAAATGAAAGCAGACCAGTGACGGAGCTCTTTCAGCAGCACTTTGGTCAGACTTAAAATCCACCATGTTCAAATGGTGACAATGAATGAATGAATGAATGAATGAATGGATGGATGACACACACACGCAGCGGCGTAGGCATGCCTCTGGGCTGCATGTCATCCTGCATCAGCTGACCTGCAGATCACATTGAAAACGACTGGTGTGTGGCAGCACAGCCGGTGTTTCGGTGACGAGCTGTTATTGCTGGAATGAATCCTGACTGCCCCCCAGTGGCTCGAGCACCTTCTCGACACCCTGAGAAAGATCCTGACTGCTGAAACTGAAGGTCAAAGCAAAGCGTCCGAACACCGGCAGCTGATCGAAGCTCATCCAGCCGACTGAATCTGCTGCCGCCGAGCACAAAAAAAGTTACTGACTGGCTGATTGAGGGGGTGCAGGCTGGTCGAACGCACCGAACGTCAGTTCACACTCGCTTTATTTCCACGTTGCCTCTTCAAATCCGGCACTAACGGGTCTGTGACCTGGAGGCCAGCTCCCTCTCCCACTCCTCCTCCACCACTTTGTAAAGCTCCATAGTGGCTCTGGCGTCCTCCACCGAAGAGTGACCCTTCCTCCCAGTCTGAGGACACAAGAGAGGACCAGTCTGACACATGCTGTCTCCTTTAAGCTGCAGATCAGTTATGTATAAAACGAATATCACCTTTATGGCCCGCAGGTTTTCACATCAACCTAAAGCCTTAACAGTTCCTACAGTGGCCCAGAACAGACAAACTAAACACTGGCTCTAAGGAGGGCAGGGCGAGGTGAGGGGTGTTCGCTGGTTGCAGTCTGCAGCCTCACCACTCGATGGCACTAAAGCTCACACACTGGTGCTGTGAGCGGTCCTCACAAGCTGCAGCAGTGACTTTTTTTGCAACTGAAATCTAATTTAATGGTCACTGTAAGATCGCCCTGATGGTCATTGGTGGGCGGCTCTGCCAATTAACAGAATCACTTGAGCTCTGAACATGAGACATGAGACCAACATGTTAAACTGTCATCACAGTTTGCGTAATGAGGCACATGCACGTCTAAACCAGGTCATGTAGATCTGTTCCTACTCACTGAAATCTGCTGCTGTGATGTTTGGCTGTTGTAGAACTTCTCCTACCTGGATGTCGCGGCGTAAGATGGCCTTGGTGAGCCTCTTCAGCGAGGCACACTCGCTCACAGCGAAGCCGGCCTTCAGGTTGAGCAGAGGGATTCGAGACGTGTCTCTGGTCAAGGCGGCGGGGTGAGAGTAGCCGAGGACCTTAAAGTCGTTGTGGATGGCGTGTCCAATCACCACCTTCCCCATGAGCAGCCTCAGGATCTGCAGACAGAGGAGACATTCGCTCTCTGACCTCACTCAGCCCATACAGTTCAAACTGTGTAACATGTAAACAGACTGGAAACGTACATGAACGCTTTGTGTTGAGTGAAAACGTGTTGAAGAGTTCAACCTTTAAAGGACTGAAAACTACTAAACACGAAACACACTTTCATAACCTTACCTCCTTCCTGGCCTCAGAGTACGGCATGGCATTGACGAGGTCACGGTGCCGTATGCCGCTCCATCGGGTGCGGTAGTCAGTGACCGGCACAGAGGGGTTGATGAATTTATCGTAAATCACGTCTCCGTCATAGGACACCATGCTGCAGCGTGCCAGCTGGCTGATGCTCCCCTTTGGTCCTGAACCCACCATCTCACAGTCAAGAGCGAGGTACTTTGTGGGGACTCTCGCTGACGTTTGGGTGGCAGCGGGCTGAAGGCTGCTCGACGCCGAGGGCCGGCTGGTGCTGCTTCTGCTCACAGTGGCAGTCGATGAAGGCAGGCTGTGTGTGGATGCTGAAGGCTTGGAGCTCGAGTGGAAAGCGCTGGCGGCGCTGCCTGGATGAGGTACACTTGTGTTGTGTGTGGCAGTGGGAAACGATGGGTTCTTTGTGGATGCTCCATTCTGGCGTGGCGGAGCTTGGTAATGTTTGGACTGTCCCATTCTGTGGTTGTGCTTGTATTTACCTTCCAGGTCCCCAGTTTTCTCTAAAAACTGAATCTTTCTCCGAAAACATCTCTCTTTCCTCTTTCGGTTTCCTGCTGGAGGTCTCTGTGCAGCGTCATTAGAACTGCACGTGTTGATCATTATGTCCGTGTGCGACATGGTTGCGGTTGCAGTCCAGCACAAGTTAAAATTAATGTTTCTGTCGCACACTTCTACACAAAACGGTTGTGTAGATCTCCTTCCTTTGAGCCCTTCAACAGGTCTTCAGCCTTTGCAGTCCAACTGAAGCCAGTTTAAACACATCATCCTGCAAGACAAACACATCACTGTCAGACCCTGTCTGGATTTGCAGTTTAATGCATCACTTCGATATGACCGATGTGCAAAACCTGCTTGCTAAAGCAAAAATTTATGGGAACCTGACTAAAAATTATCATTCATTTTTAGGTGAATTTCAAGTTTTGCACTCATTAATAAGTACAAGTATTAAGAGCAAAACATACTTGAAGCATGCAAAGTGAAAGTACAGTAAGGGCAGTAAATGTTCCCTGTCAGTGTTGTACAGTTATATCCGCTTCATTCAACATCAACATATCTGGAGATACGTGCTTTTCTCATGAGAAATTGTAAAAAGTACAGTATTTGTCTCGAGATTTAGTGGAGTAGAAGTATAAAGCTACATTAAATGGAAATACCCAATTCAGTAAATGTACCTCGAATCTGTAATTATTAATGTTACTTAAGTAAAAGTACTTCTCAGCATTCATCTACTGCATGATATCTCAGGTTACATTCTCCTCATCTTCCACAGTACTGTACAAGTGATTTACGAGCTACGAGCAGAAGACGATGTACAAACAAGTGAAACGCAGCTAAAGTCTTAATTACTTGACTTATATAAAACTTAAACAAATGGAAAGTCACGCTGAAAGAGCTAATTTTCACTGTTGACATTAGCCATCGCTGTTGACGTTAGCAGCCTTCGATCGTTAGCCGGCTAACGCTATCTGAGGCGAACTATGCTAATTCCGTGATTATCGATGGCTGGATATGATCATTTCTCAAGGGAAAAATCGGTCACGCGTGTTTGTGAACGTAGGTGGGTTCATATCCATAGATTCCCTATTTAGAAATCTCTGAAAATAACTTTCTGAAATACAAAGCCAGACCTGCTGCACACTGTCACCACGCGCGTCTTCCTGCTGACAACAAACCATCAATATCCGGGTCATGCTGCCTTCGAAGACAGCCACAAAGTTGGACAAATCAACGAAAGTAATGTTAGTTCTACCGCCAACTATTATACGCATTAGATGTATGTATTTTAACGTTGCAGTGAATCTGAAAATTGACATACTTGTAAATAAGCTGCGTAAAATATCTTTTGAGCATTTTCCGATATATTCTAATGCAACGTACGTGGGCCGACCTGCGACTACTTAATTTCCGCGACGTACTTTAACGCATCGGCACTCTCCATGTGAAAGTTTACAGCTCGCTGGCTAGCTAGTAGCTAAACCCCAACAAGCATTTGTGAAATGAAAAGCACGTAATTTGCGTTATAAATGCTAATTGTTAAGACTCTGTGAGTGGTAGCTGTCTATGTATTTTGGACACACTTCGCCTTAACTGTAAATATAACGTTGCGTTTACAAGCTAACTTATGTTAGCATTAGCTCGCCTTCAAGTCTCATGTCAGTTGATTTGTCAGCAGCACAGGATGTGGACATGAGTACTTCGAGCCTTTCAGCAGATCAACAGAGAGAGCTGGCCAAAGGACTCACCACTTTCCTGTCTCAGTACAGCCGCTTGTCCGACTCCTATATAATTGTGCGTACACATAGCTGACTCTTGTCACAGTTTGCAGTCTTACCAGGCGTGAATTTGGTTGACTTTGGAAACAAACGCTGCCTGCAAACTTAAGTCTCCATGACACCACAGCGTTATTACACACTGACGTTAGCTGATTGTGTACATTTGCACACTAATAATGTGCCTTTATGAGACTTTGAATGCAGATTTTCATCACAGCTATCTGCCTCCTCATCTTGAGCTCCATCAGCTGCAGCAGTGATTCACTGAAATAAAATCCTGTATGTTCCTGTATGGGCTGTCTGTGCTTTAAGAACTATTCATGCGGTTCTTTACATGAAGTCGGACCTCTGACAGCTGGATTCACATCCCATCCTCTACAGTTTCTCTAATAACTGTCCGTTTGTAATTCCCCTGCAGGAGTTCTTCACTGAAGATCTCTGGCACACGTTACCCAGCAGCTGGCAGCCTGTGCTGCAGGACCTGTCCTATCCTCAGATCGCAGACCTGCTGCTGGATGCTAAACATGGAGACAGAAGGTACTGCTGGACTGTAATCAGGCCCATCACAAATCCTTAATGCAAAGAACAAGAGAGTGGAAAAAGTAAGAAATCCACAACTAAAGTCAGTCAGTAAGGAAACATCAACATAAGAAGGAGGTGAAGCACAGAACAGCAACGGGTTACTTCAAAGTACCAGAGTTATATTTAGGAGGAGGTCTCAGGCTGTCATTGAGTTCGTATTGAGTCAGAAAACACTAGTTCTGAAAGGACTGTTGAATGAGGGGTGTAGGATAAGATAAGACTTTATTGATCCCACAGTGGGGAAATTAAGTCGTTACAGCCAGCAAGTGCTACAAAAACTAAATAAACTAAATGCCGCCAGCCGTATGATGTAGGTAACAGCCATCCTGTCCTTACAGATATCCCTCGGTTTGGCCTCTGTCACTCTTGGCGTTCCGGGCCACAGCTCACGCTCTGGCGTTTCCCAGAGACTGCAGGCGGGAGCGAGGCAGAGCAGGCGGCTCGGCGAAGCCCGAGGAGTTCGTGGAAAACCAAAGTCAGAGCTCACTGCTGGGACACATATTCAGGAAACACGTCAAACCCAAGAAACAGCACGAGATCCGCAAGCTGGGCATGGTACAGGACTGCTGTCCGTCCCTGCTTTTTATTTGAATCTAAGGACGTGGACTCGTTTTGATCTGTTTCTTTTGTTTGAATCCCAGCTGGTGAAACAACTTTGTGACCAGACGGACTGCAGCAGAGTGGTGGATGTGGGCTCCGGACAGGTTCGTTCCAACTGTATCAGCCGGCAGAAGGTTCATTTTGGATGATTCTATGAAACGCAGGACACTGTGGTTTGTTACTCAAATAGTAGGAGATAGAGCATTTGTTGGGACTACTTTCAGCGGATGAATCCACATTTGGTGCTGTAGTGAGTGTTTGTGGCAGCAGGATGTTGTGTGTGTGTGTGTGTGTGTGTGTGTGTGTGTGTGTGTGTGTGTGTGTGTGTGAGAGACTGACTGACTGAGTTTCTGACCTCTCAACAGGGTCACCTGACTCGTTTCCTGTCCTTCGGGCTCAGACTGTCCGTTACCGCGATTGAGGCCGATCACACCCTGGTTGCCGTGGCGTCCAGGTTTGACGGACAGTTGCTGCGGGCCTTAGAGAAGGAGAAGCAGAAGCAGGTCGGTGACAAAAGTAAACTGTCCAAATCATATTTGTCGGAGCTTGTTGGAGCCTTTCAGTCTGTGCTCTTTGTCTTTCCTGTTTATTAATGTTTACAGTTTTCTCTCCTGTTCTGTGATGGTGAACCAGATGCAGTTAGTACTTTTCTGGAAAGCATCCTGTCTTCTTGAAAGTTTTCAACCTTGAATCCATGTTTATCTGTGACTGAAACTGGCCTTTGAACTGATTCTTGGCTGTCAGTGGAAACGAGCTGTAAACACAACGTCGTCTTTTTAAATTCCAAATATGTTGCGACGTTAATCTGGAGTCGTGTTTGTTTCCGCCTGGTGAATGCAGGTCCGTCATCAAGCTGTTAGCACCAAAATCATAAACGTCTTTCTTCCTGGTAGAAGTGCTCCTCTCTGGGTCCAGTATCACAGTCCTCCCCTCGCCATGTGGCCGGTTGGGTGAACCCCAAGGCACCGTGGGAGGCCTTCATAGAGCAGCTGAGGACTGCAGATTGTCATCTCACCGAGGCTCCCCCAACTCCATCTGGACCCAGCAAAAAGAGGCTGCGGGGGTCTGCTCATGAGGATCGCTCTCACGAGGTCCAGACCTCATCATCTCCTGGTTCCACAGACCCTCTCTCACAGGACTTTGATTTGACATCACGACCCCCGTCAAACAAGAACGAGTCTGAGGAGGAGTCATCGGACGCCTGCTGCTCGCGTGTCCAGGAGGGGGTCCGTCCTGAGGAGACCACCCAGCGAGGCTGTCCAGACTTCGTCCTGACTGGTCTCCACGCCTGCGGCGACCTCAGTGCCACGCTCCTCCGCCACTTTGTCAACTGCCCGCATGTACGCGGCATCACGTCTGTGGCGTGCTGCTACATGAAAATCACCACCAGAGAAAATCCCACCCCTCCAGGACTGGTGGAGCGTCCCGCCCCTCCGACGCCAGACCAGGAATCGCTTCCCTCAGAGTTCGGCTACCCCATGAGCACCTGGGTGCGGGGGTTGCCGGGACATCGGCTGTCCTATAAGGCGCGGGAGGGGGCGTGTCACGCTGTGGAGGACTACATCCGGAGGCTTCGGGAGGAGAGCGAGCTGCTGAGGACACACTGTTACCGGGCGATGCTGGAGACCTTCATCAGGGATACAAGACCGGATCTGCGCAGGGCCGGAATCCAGACCATAAAGAAAGCCCACTTACTGCCGTTTACAGAGTGAGTGACCAATGAAACAATTAGGTAACTGATATTTATTAATTGATTAGTGGATGTAGTTAAAGATGAAATGTTTGTATTTAAATGCACTTTCACGTTGACGCATTGATTAATTTATTTGAATCAAACTGGAAACGTTTGGTCGACTGGGCGACTCTTAAATCCTGTTGAAGCAGCTGATGAAAGAAAAGGCCTGGTTGAACATTTAAAGCCGCCGTGTGTCAGTTTTCAGCATCTGAAAAAGTTTTCTGGTGGTGATTGTGTGTGTTTTTAGAAGAATGAGACAGTCCTGGTGAAGACCGGTGTCTTCCATCCATCTCACTGCACAGCACGATGCCTTTTTTGATATTACCACTGGGGGGCGCTGAATTCAAATGTTGGATTTTGGGTCAGCAGAAACTGTAAATTCTCAAAAATTAATATGGTATTTGAATAATGGTCAACTGTCAGATCAGGGCGTGATGAACAAAAAAGGCAGTTCCTAATAAAGTAAAAAACATCAAAGACAGGTGAGATTACCTGGAGATACTCTAAAATACTCCTGTATTATGTATATTCCTACAGCAGTAATTCAGTACTATACCAGAGTTATGTGATCCCAGTGTGCTGCTCTGCTTCTGAAAATGTGAAAATATTTCAGAGGATTGGCAGAAATGAAGCCCCCTGAGCCACTGGAGGACTTTATACTCCTTATGAAACAGGAGAAATTCAGAATAAAGGCCTGTTTCTAATAAATGCACGTGGTTTTCTCCTCAGATGAGCTACAGGCCACCATTTGAATTAGTGTTACTGTTCCCTCCCAGGTACGCTCGTCTGGGTCTGGCTCGGGTCGGCCTGCCTCCCGGCTTGCCTCTGGACCCTGAGCAGGTGGAGGCCATGTTGAAGCAGCAGGTCAGGGTGGTGGTGTACTTCAGCCTGGCCCTGCTGCTGGCCCCTGTGGTGGAGACGCTGGTGCTGCTGGACAGGATGATCTACCTGCAGGAGAACGGTGAGCCGCTGGAGGCTGCTGAGACACTTTAATAACTTTAATAACCTGCATTTCCACCGTCTGTGCTAAAGCCTCGTGTTTCTGCAGGTGTGGACAGTCAACTCGTCCCTCTCTTCGACCCAAACCTGTCCCCAAGAAACTTTGTGCTGGTGGCTGTGAAGGCTCGTGGACAGGGAGGAGGAGAAGTGGAGCTACGCTAGAACCCAAAGTCTTCAGGTTATTTTGATCTTAGCCTGTTTTTAAAGATATTAAGTTATGAACTTTAAGAGAAAAGTCTTTTGCTGGACGCGTTTCAGCCAGACGGAGGACACGTCCGTCCTGCAGTCTGATCTCCAGCTGCAGTCGTGTTCTTCTTTTGCTTTCATGGCACACGCTGGTTTCTGTGTATCACACAGTGTGCGTTTGTGGTTTTGCATGTTTTTAAAGTTATTTAGTCTTTTAAGCACTCGTGTTCTCAGCTTTACTGCATCTGTTAATAAATAAAAACAGTTTCATTTAAGCTGCAGAAGCATGCCAACTTATTTTGTTTAACTGTAAAACTGTCCAAAGGTTGTCATGTTTTTCAGCACAGCAGGACTGATGAAGAGCAAAGATTATGTTCTTATGTCAATATCCCAGAAGATTGGAGTTGTAATATTTGATGATGGCGCTTGAGGGCAGCAGAGCTCCACAGAAAGCCGACAGACAAACACGTACTCACACCTTCTCCTGTGGATCGTATTTAATATGGTGGTTTTATATATTGGTAGTTAAAGGCGATTTTAATAATATTATATCTTATGTTTTATCATAGGTTTCTCTTAATCTGCAAAGTAACTTGCAGACTGCAAAACATAATGCAGTAAAAAGTACACTAAGTCCCAAATGTAGTAGAGTACAAGTATAAATACACACAGACATACAGCGGAAAGGTTTGGTCAAACTTTCTGTTACTGTCAGTAGTTCAGTGAGTAGAAGATTAAAGTTAAAGATGAAACATCTTCGTTTTAAGTGAGATTAATGGGGTTTTTTTTTTTTTTGTTCTGTGGTAAAAACATCAGGAGTGACGAACAGAAGTTTGTGCATCCTGACAGATTTGAGCTCTCAGGTAACTTTTACCAGACTTTAATCAGCTTGATGTGCTCTGGCTTGTTCACAGGCCTCATTAGGAAGGACAGGTGATGCAAATTAAGATAGAGAGAAAGAAATACTCTGAGAGCAGCCATGAGCTCCTCTGAGCAGCTGCCTGCACTCTGAAAGTCAAAGTAACTGATGTCCACAAAGCAGGAGAAGGTTTGTCCTGCAGTTAAGAAGTGACAGTTAGCAGGAACAGTGGAGGTCAAGCTGAGCTCGGAAAGCAGAAGCTGCTTTCAGCTTGTGTCACAGAACATTCAGCTGGTAGAGAAAAAGATTAAATATCAGCAAATTGTGGAGGCAGACATTACACCACCTGTCTGGATGGCTTCTACAACAGACCAATCACCTTAAACACACCTCAAAATCCACAGTAGACGTTTGGCCATGGCCTTCACAGCCCCTGACCTAATCAAAAATCTGTGGATGGGCTTCAAAAGAGCAACGCATGCAAGACAGCACAACAGTCTCACAGAAGAAGAAGCTTTTTTCAGGAAGAATGAGCAAAAATCCCCTAAACAAGAACTGAAAGACTCTGAGCTGGCTTCAAAGAGGGTGTTACTAAGTACTGTTTGGATCTTTCACTTGCTTAGTGAGCAAGTATCACAAATCTTGACCAAGTTTTTGCATGCCTGTGTCTATATAACGTTCAATCTCAGCACTCTCATCGAAGAGCTGAACAGAGGGTGAACGTTGGACTTGAACCCTCTCGTTGCTCTGTGTTCAATGCTTCAGAGGTGTTTGTTAACCTCCTGTAGGCAAGCACTGCTGGAGATCAGACACGTGCAGGTGTATTGATAACAAATGAAGCAAAAATGATGCGATATCTTCATCTTTAATATTCAGTGTAAAACAGGTATGAATAAGTGCAGAGGAGTGAATTAAAAGCACAGCTACTCAGATTAACTGAAGCTCAAAGCTGGGACTCCTCCACATTCACAGAGCGTAAAATTGCCCGTCGCTCATTTGACCACACTTGATGATCACTGGGGTGTAGCCCTGGAAGAAGGAGGTGCTGCACACAGTCAGCTGGGTCACCAAAGCAACAAACTCCTTGAAGCTCACGCTGCCGTCCATGTTCGTGTCCAGGTCGAACATGATCTCCTCCACCCTCCTACGGTCCCAGCTGTCCTGGAAGACAAACACGGAGGAGTGAACACGGGAAGAGATGGTGTGATTTTACATCCACTCAGATCTGAATTCACAGTGACAGACTGATCGCAGACGCAGTGCAGTCGTACCTCCAGGTACTGGCGCAGCTCTCCCTGCAGCAGATTCTTCAGCTCGGCTCGGTTCAGCTTGTACTTGTCGCCCTCTTTTGAAGAATAGTATTGAAACACATCGATCAGGGTGTTCATGGCTGACTCCAGTTTGCTCATTTTTGTGTCTGCTGAGCGTCTGAGGGAGTAAAAGGCCAAAGAAGGTCAGATCAGACTGAATGTTATTAATAATCAATAGAAAAGCTGAGCAGTAAGTGTACTAATACCACAATGTAAAAATACTTAAAAGTAATAGAAGTAAAAGTCTTGCATTGCTGACCATTATTCAAACTTTTACCTGCGAAGGATCTACTCACCTGCACGAAGCTGTCGAGGAGAATCTGACGATCTGACGATCTGACGATCTGACGAGTCTCGCCTCCGTCTCCTCACATTTATCAGCCGCCTGTGGAGATAAAATCAGGTCCCTCCCTCCAGGTGTTGCAGCAGCTATGAACTGAAAGATCACATCGGTGCACCTGAGGGTCTGATTTCAATGTTTGATAGATACTGTTTTTTTTTATCTGTATCACATGATCATTCCAAGACTGGAGGAATCTGATTGACGGGTGCTTCTTAATGCTGACAGCCTGAACTTGCAGTTTGATTTTGCTGAATTTCTTTGCTTAAGGAGCAGAAACTCCTAATACTCACCTGTCACAGATGGAAACACACTCATCTGCAATTTTATCTGCTGATGTTCTGAAAATCGGATTAAAACATTTGCATGAAAACTTGATTAATATGAGTGTGGAAAATGATCCTGTCAACCCGTCATATTCCAAGATATTCACAGAATTACATGTATCCACCGACACCAGAACCCAGAGCCCAGACTAAAGGCCTCAGAGCCAATGCTGGACCTCTCTTTCAGACATAATTCATCATTTTGGCTTAAAAAAAACAAAAACCACAGTTATTTTCATTCTTTGGTTTTTGTGCATATTGAGCAAACGATGTGTTAATTTGTGAGTTTTGGAGTTACTGATAAGTTTTTGTTATTACTTTCGGATAGCACAAGGCTAGCTGTCCAGTCTTTATGCTAAGCTAACTCTAGCTTCATATTCAACAGACAGACATGAGTAAGAAAGCAAATATTTCCCAAAATGTCAAACTTTTCCTTTTAAAGCTACAGCTTCAGCTGATACTGTGGAAATATGATGAAACAAATTTCCATTTCATCAAATTCCCACAACTAAATTCAAAGAGCAGAGAACTGCACAGCAAAGGGAGAAGCATGATGGACTGAAATGAAAATAGCGTAAACAATGGAGGTCAGCTGGGAACAGACACACATGTGACACAGCCAGCGAGCTCCTTTTCCTTTTCCACACACTTTCACTCTGTTATGGAACTTTCTGAGTTTCAGGTGTACGTCCATGTAATTCTCACAAAATGCCTCGTTGTCACTTCAGATGACACACAGAGATGAACATCAGCAGCCCGATCACATTCTCAGGCTGCTGATGTTCATCTACCTGCGATATCTGAGGTGACAGGGAGACATGGCGTGAGAGGGTTACGACAAAATATCCTCTAAATCAGTTTAAGACGCAGTGTTGACCGTAATCTGTATTACAGATAATCTGAAACATGCTGGAACGTCAGCATGACATGCAAACAGTGCTCACAGTTCACATATTAATGCGTTTATGATTTGATTCATGTTAATTCCTGTTTTCATCATCATCTGCCGCAGCCGGAGGTTAAAGCTGGAATAAGTTCACCTTCTTCCACACGATCATAAAGATAATCAGTGGAATATAACTTCACTTCAGTCGCTTTCATTTGCCTTAAAATGATGATTGAGGATTTTACTCCATGTAGTGGAAAAACTCACAGACAGAGACGCCACAACTTTTCAACATCTTCCAGATTAAACATATATAGAAAAATACAAATAAGGCCTTCACCCGGTTTTGAGAAACCTGGAGCAGAAAGCAGGTTACCACAGCATGTAAACACCTTGACCTAACTGTGAACGTTGTTGGCAGAACATACTGACTGAGATATGAAGTACATGGGAATATGAATGACTGGGTTTTTCATGTTCTGTGTAAACGTCATGTCCCAAATATGTGCAAACACAGGATAAGACTCAAAACCAGGATACTAGAGCGCATGTGAACACACTCATTGACCTGACCTGATGCCATCAGATCACGAACAGGAAGACATCATTTGTCAGAGTTTGCTTTGATAACCACGTCATAAAATAGCCCATGGTGTCTTTCACTGTATGAATCAGGTACCAATGAAATACTCACCGGTACCTGCTGGTACTTCAATGGGAGTACAGTGACAAAGTTTCATGTTTGTCATAAAATCTGGTGCGTACCAATTAGTGGTTTACTTCAAATTCGAAAAACATGCTTCAACTGAGAACTGATGTTCGACATCAGGCGTCCTGACAGAGGACTCTAAGCGTCGACCTTCAAGGGTCTTTACAAAGGGAGACAATAAAGCTTCAGGAGGACAGTCGGCACTCTTTCACTGCGGTCTTTTTAGGTCAGCCTGCGTAAGAGAACCAATTAATCCTCCACAAACAACACACCACATGGTGGATGTGTAATCCTGGAACTCAAGTCTTTATTTACAGAACTCGAAGCTCCAGAGACACAGTTGTTTTGGAAAATCCCGACATGTTAACACTTTGTTCTGTCACTCCCATCAGTGGTGAAATACTTTCCATCCAGAAGTCGGCTTTATGGTGCCAGCTTTTATGCAACAAATTCTGACCCCCCAGGTTACGCAGAATACACACAATCACAACCAGATGTGTTTCTCACAACGCACTTGGAATTGAATTTCTCCGAGCAGGACTGCTGCTCTGGGACCAGTTTGGCTCTCATTTTATGTTGAGCATCTTATTGATATGTGACCTTTGCAGTGGTCCTAAATCAGTGCTCTGTTTGTAGAAACTCCATTCGTGGACTCCTGCTCCACCTCCTGAACAGTGCAGAGACACACTGGTCTCAAACCTCCAGAAGCTTTGTTAAACAGCACGGAGCAGTTTTGGAGATTACTGAGAGCCATGAAGGGTTTGGTCTTGGTGGTTTTGGGGTTGCTGCTGTCTCTTCAGCAGGCCCACAGCAGGAGAGATGACAGGGCCAACTGCAAGCCAGTAACGGCCAGCTTTTGTCAAGGTTTGGGATACACCACTACCCTCAATCCAACTGGAGTTCTAGGCTACAGCCTGCAGCAGATTGGTCAGATTGTGGAGACCGCTTGTTCACCAAACGTCGCCACGCTCATGTGTCGTGTTGTTGTGCCTGAATGTAGTTCAGAGGACGACAGCCGGTTGAAGCCGTGCCGAGCTCTGTGCGAGAAGGTCAAGACGGACTGCGAGTCCGCCCTCAGAGCGAAGCGGCTCTTCTGGCCATCGAGGCTCCGATGTGAATCTCTACCGGAGTCTAACTGTGTGCAGGTTAGTATGCAATGATGAGGATCAGCTGTCCTTTCTGAAATTGTTGTTTCCACAATACAGAATTGAATCAGTGGCCTTCAAGAACTAGTTCAACATTTACTAACTTTCTACCTGAGATGGATTCCACTCCCATTTCTGTACATTAAATATGAAGCTACAGCAAAACGATGGTTTGTTTGGATTAGTGCCAAAACGACTGACTGCAGGAAGTCACTGCACCCGGCCGGGAAAAAGTCCAGCACATAAAACTCCATAAAACCACAAATGTTGTTTTTACACTTTCCAGATGTTAATCACTGAGTTTTAGAGGTGCCGATACCTGATTCTGTTACCTTTGGAAAGAGCCAGACCAGCTGTTTTGACTGCTTTTCCACTGTCTTACCTAAAATGTCACACTGTTCCTTTACAAGACGGGGGTGAAAATGCTAAAAGGGGCACCATCACCGCAGTGCACAGGGTCACAGTTTGGGTTCATTTTTGGTGTAAGGTTGCACCACAGAAGCATCTGAAGTGGTCCTGTGGATATCTGGGCTAACCACAGGCCAAAAGGGGACAGGTGCAGGTGTGGTTGGTGAAATCTACAATAGCAAGAGTATTGGTTGTTAAAGAAAACACTGATTTATTTTTCTGTTCGTTCAGGGTCCAGGCAGTCCTGCTGCTCCAGCATCCCCTGCAACATGTCAGACAATCACTGTCCCTCTCTGCAAAGGCCTGCCTTACACTGAGACTGCCCTGCCCAACGCTGTAGGCCACACAACTCAGAGCGATGCAGCTCTGACCTTGAGTACGTTTACACCACTTTTACAAGCGCAGTGCTCCCCTCATCTGAAGTCTTTCTTGTGCTCCGTCTACACCCCCAAGTGTGTGTCAGGAAAACCTCAACCTCCCTGCAGAGCACTCTGTGAGCATGTAAGGTCCAGCTGCGAATCAGTTCTGACCAGATTTGGCTTCCCGTGGCCAGAAGCCCTCAGGTGTGAAGCTTTTACCACAGAGTCCTGTGAACAGGTAAGTCTGCTCTTTTTGACTTCAACATTGCCACTATGAGCAAATCGGCCCGTTGCAGATGTGCCTGATGAAAACTACCAGAGCAAAACTATTCAGAGAGAAGAATTCACTGATTTATGTTTCTGCTCTTCCAGGGCCAAGACTTCAGTTCAACTCAAACATCCACTGCAGCATGTCAGGCTATCACTGTCCCTCTCTGCAACAACCTGCGTTACACTGAGACCGTCATGCCCAACATCTTAGGCCACAGTACTCAGGAAGATGCAGGCCTGGAAGTACATCAGTTTTATCCACTGGTCAAAGTGGAGTGCTCCCCTCATCTGAAGCCTTTCTTGTGCTCCGTCTACACTCCTGAGTGTGTGTCGGGAAGACCTCGACCTCCCTGCAGAACGCTCTGTGAGCAAGCGAGGTCCGGCTGTGAGTCTCTGATGAACAAGTTTGGCTTCCAGTGGCCAGAATCCCTCAGGTGTGAAGCATTTACCACGGAGTCCTGTGAACGCGTACGTCTGCTCTTTTTGACCCCAACATTAAGATGATCAGATGTTTACGAGGATTTTTATGTCTCAGAAGCTGCAGGGTGCAGAGTTTTTAATAACAATATCCATATTTTTACATTTCAAGCACCAATTTACAAAGTGTCTTGAACAAGGCAATAAAAAACAGACAGCAAAAAGCCAATTGGTCACATGAGAAACACTTCTGACACATTAAAGCACCAATATACTCCATCACAACTGCTTGTTGAACAGTCAAACAGTAGGGATGTAGTGATGCTCGACACAGGAGGGCCAAGCCCTCGGGTCAAGACTCAGCAGTTTACCTGCACCTGATAGATAAGGGACACTCACTGGAGGACAGAGAGGACAGATGGTTTGAAAGAGGAGTGAAGGAGGATGTTTATCTAAAAACAGAGAAACAATCTGTCAACAGAGGAGGAGGAGGTCTACGACACCACTTATCTCCCACCGACAATACTGTCCCTTCATCCCTTCACAGGGATTTAACAACTTTTCACAAATGGCCTTCAGACAACTTCAATGACTGTTATTTACACCTGACATCAGGTGATTCCAACCACTCTAATGACTGCCATTAAAGACACTGACAGGTGCTTTCAATGACTTTGATAATGAATCCCCAGACGTTAAATACCTGGACTCCCCACCAGTCGGCTGGAATCCATGGTGACACTTGCAGGCACTTAGGTCAACCTACAAGCACCTGATTGCCTCTCATGCCCACTCATGTGACATTAGGTCAGACAAAAATTAATTTCAAGATTCCCACAAACAAATCCTGAACATCACTGAAATAAAGGGACTTTTTTTTAAAAGGCACTTTGATACGATGAGTAAACAGGACAGGTGCAGATGAGCTGATGATGAAAACTACAAGAGTGAAAATACATAAAGAGAAGAATTCACTGATTAATGTTTCTGCTCTTCTAGGTTCAAGACTTCAGTGTAACTCAAACACCCCCTGCAGCATGTCAGGCTATCACTGTCCCTCTCTGCAACGACCTGCGTTACACTGAGACCGTCATGCCCAACGTTTTAGGCCACAAAACTCAGGAAGATGCAGCCCTGGAAGTACATCAGTTTTATCCACTCGTCAAAGTGGAGTGCTCCACTCATCTGAAGCCTTTCTTGTGCTCCGTCTACACTCCAGAGTGTGTGTCAGGAAGACCTCGACCTCCCTGCAGAACGCTCTGTGAGCATGCAAAGTCCGGCTGTGAGTCTCTGATGAACAAGTTTGGCTTCCAGTGGCCAGAATCCCTCAGGTGTGAAGCATTTACCACGGAGTCCTGTGAACACGTAAGTCTGCTCTTTTTGACTCCAACATCAAGATGATCAGATGTTTTCAAGGATGTTTGTGTCTCAGAAACCACTAGGTGCAGAGTTTTTAATAACAATATCTACGCTTGTAAAGTACATTTCAAGAGAGTCCTGCACACTGTAATAAAAACCAGGAATAGCAAAAGGCCAACGGTCACACCAGAAAAGCTTCTGAAGCAGCCAAAAGGACACATTAAGATCAGATTCCATAAGCCAGGCTTAAGACAACAGTTTCACTGTTTAACCTCCAACACTGTGGAACAAACTTCTCTCATAATATTATCCAGCCAAGTGCAGAACACAAGACAGAGAAGAAGCTAGAAGAGTGCACTCAGCGGAGTGTGGATGTCCTCCAGGTGTCTCTGGGCCATGTGGATGAAACAGCTGCTGATCACTTGTGGCTCCTCCTTCCGGCAGGTTAGGAGGAGCCAGCAGTCAACGGTGGAGACGGAGCAGCTAAAATAATAAGTTTTTCAAAAACCCTGAAACATCACAACCATCAAAGGTCCTTGAGCACAAAGTCAGAAATGTGCTCAAGGACTCACTCTGCTCTACTGAAGGCCAGTGGCTATGAGTTCAAACTTCGTGCAATGACAGTATGTCTCCGAAGGGGTCGCCACAGTGAAAAAAGTGCGCTCTTGTGTCTTGTTCCAGTACGGCGTGGGCAGCGGCGGCGGCATCTGTGAGCCGATCACCATCCCGATGTGCCAGGGCCTGTCCTACAACCAGACCATCACTCCGAATCTTCTGGGGCACACAAGTCAGAGAGAAGCGGTGGTGCAGATGTCCTTTTTCAACTCGATCGTGCAAACCGTGTGTTCGGTGGACATACGCCTCTTTGTGTGTATGGTGTACGCCCCCCAGTGTGTGGCTGGGGAAGTGCAGCGGCCCTGCAGGTCATTCTGCGAGAGAGCCAAAAAGGGCTGTGAGGGTTTGATGACCAGTTTTGGAGTTTCCTGGCCAAATGAGCTGCAGTGTGACCGATTCCCAGAAGAAATGTGTGTATCAGTAAGTAACACTGCAAAGCGGACGAACAGGGAACGTGAAGAGTTCAGTTTGGGATTGTTAATGATTCAGAACATTTTCTGACTTCTTCCTTTTCCTTCTCCTTCACAGGAAGACAGCAGGCCGGAGGTATTTCAGCTGAATGTTTCCAAACATTTAATGATCTTTTCAGTCTTTTAAGTTTTGTAATTGTTCAGTATTTCGAGTTTATATTTGTGTTGATCAAAATTGTAAAAATGTGCATTGCTTCAGTACTCAGGATCAGTGTAAGGATGTACAGGAAGCTGAACACATATATATTGTACTTACTGTATTTGACCTCAAAGATAGTTTTCAGGTTATTACATGTTGTGTGAAGCATGAAACTGCATTCATCTACATCTTTTTTTTTTTTTTTCAAACAGATGCTGAATGCTGAAGGTCTTCTGGCTAAGCTGATTGCCGGCGGTTATTCTGTTCGTGGCAAATGTTCGTTTTTTTTCCACTAACTTTAACAACACTATCTAATCATCTGAATGAGAAGTGTTCACACTCATGAATGAATTTCTTCTCTGCGATGTAGCCCTGAGCCTCAGGACAGCCCGTCTCCTGCTGGTTCTCATGGATGTATCCTTCGTGACTCGCACTTCACCGCTGGTTCGGTTAATCAGTTCACTAATTACAGACAAAGTTAGTCATCAAATCTGCTTGTGCCAGGATCAATGGGGTCTCAACAGGGGGTACGAAGTTTCAAGTATCACTGATTTGGCTGCAGGCATTATGTAATAAGGTGTTGGGTTGTATGCTTTCAATTGATTTTCTTTAACCAGCTTTTTCAGGCAGACAAGTCTGGAGACCTGGACGTGGTGGAGGTCTTCAAACTGGAGCACTACGTGGCTGTAGCCAGGAGGGAGTATGTGGAGAGCTACGAGAGGAGGAATCCACCCGCCATCACTCAAACCCAAATGAAAAAGACTCTGTCTGCCCGAGGTAAAACATTTCATCTTTACCAGCGCAGGAGCGACACACAGATGGAAGAAAACATGAACTGACCGAGTGTCAAGTCAAGCAGTCTAACGTTCTTTGTGTGCTGCGTCTCACCCACGACTGTCTTTATCACACAGAGCTGCATTTAGACGATGAAACGTTCAGAACTCTGTGGCACGAGTACCACTCAGCAGGCGGGATCGACTACGACCAGTTTGTGGCGCTCGTGACAAAACTTCAGATCCTCAGCAGTAACGGAAACCACCGTGCACCAGTTCCACACTACACACATACCAAATACTTTTACTGTTTTTTCTCTTTATCAAACATGATGAATTTATTCATATTAGCACAGAAAACAGGAGGCTTTCATGTGTTTATTACTGTTTTTGGCATACATGTATTTTATTTCATTCCATCATAAATTCCATTATAATAACAGACAGTTTAAGACATTGAGACTCCTTAATAAGTAATGACGCACTCAATCGTTCAGGAATTGCTGTGCAACAGATTTTGCACATATACAGACTTTTTTTTTTTTTTTCCATTCTAGTATATTTTGGGTAAAATCAGTTTAGGTTCTGAATCTCTGCTTCCTGTCTCAGATCGTTTCCAGGCCCATCTGCTGAGTTTGCCGTGTGACTGCCAAGTCGCCAGCTTCTCTTTCAAGCAGGTGAGTTTAAATGTTTTGATTGATACTGTAAAAAGTAACAGACTTAATGTAGCAGGAAGCTAATCCTTTGTTGATGTTCAGAGGGCTAATTCAGGTGCTGCAGCAGAACAAGGTGAGTAAAGCGTCAGAGAGGAACTCTATAAGTAAAAATAAAAACAATATGAGCATAACTAAACTCAAAATTACAAGGCAATAAGTACACATAGTAGCCATGGCCAGTGTTTAAAGTCATACTGCAGCACAGTCTCAAGAAAAGTGACATAGTGACAACTGATAATCCACAAGTCAATCAATAATACATCAATCAAGAGCAGTGTGATTAATATCATCATATATATATCAGCATTCATGAGAATAATATCATAATCATGTATAGCACACAGATAGCACAAGCATAAAATGCACAATGTGCTTAACATAAAAGTAAATAACGACGTGATAAATCACTAAAAGCATAAAAACGGCAGGATAACACAAGATAAAACACCCGTCAGGTAAAGAGAGACAGTGATATAAAATGATGCGTCTTAAGCTGTCCTTTGAAGGTGTCAGCAGATGTAGATCATATGTATAATACACACATTATATACATTATACACTGAGCATTATGTGTATTAACATAGACATATGATTTGGCAAATTATGTAATACAAGATTATAACATAATAAATAATAATCATCATTATCATCATCATATAGCTGTATATATAACCTAATATATAGTATAACACAGCTATGTATCATAGAATAGAAAATATAGAAAGTATTACAGTGTATAATATAAAATATATATATGTGTGCATGTGTGTGTGTATGTATAATAGTAAGCATAGAATGAGCATACTATAATATATAATAAAAATACTATGAATATGGTATTCACCATATTGATATTATACTATTCTAATACTATAATATGTCTGGTGTACACAACAGTATCACTTAAAATCTTAAAAACATCTCTATCAGCTGGTCAGCCCTTGATATAACATTCATTCTGTTATATTATAAAGACAATGACACAGTTAATTATTGATTTCTTATCTTATTGCTGCATGTAAACAGCTCATTGTGTTGTTACACCACTTTTTTTCCTCTTTTCTCTCTTTTCAGTTCATGAAATCAGCCATAATCTGAGGACCAAACAGGAGCTGAATGAACCACAGGAGGAGCATCTTTTCGAGAGCTGTAGCACGGGGCTGTAGGGTCCATATATACAGTATATATATATACATACATACATACATACATACATGTGGGTCTGAATCCATTCACCAGCTTCATTAACACATTTTCCATCTTAAAAGTACAGAAACATTTCAAGAACTTTCACCCCTGAAAATAAGCAATTGTGACTCTGAGCTATGTCTTTCTGACTGTTGCCAGCCTTTCCGATGCAGAGTGTTTCTCACGTGTTTGCGTTGTCAGATCACATTTCAACCGTCATTTTGTAAAATTGTTAATTACATTAAAAATACTCAGCTGCAGTAATCATTCAGCTTTCTCTACACATTTCTATTTCTTTTTCTTTGGCCAATAAACATCTGCTAAAATGTGAACATGATGGTAGATTTCATTAAAAATAAGCCAGTGTACTGCATTAGCTATTTTTATTTATTTTATTTTATTTTTTTGCATTTTTTTTTCAGTTTTTCAGTTTTTTTCAGTAAATCGAGCACAGAAAACAGGAAAAGTTCCAAGAAACCTCATGTCAACAGATGACTGACTGGAAAGTAGTGTAGTTTTGGTAGGTTAATCACAAATACATAAAAACATATTGTATATTTGCACATCCAGCCCCTAATCACTTTACCGTTCCAACGGACCACCGGTGGCCCTACGAGCATTCCTTATTTTTCTTCCTGTCGATTGACACATTTACACTCATTATAAACCATTAGAAAGCTCATGTATCAATTAATGGAAAGCACTTTAAAATATGATCACAACAGGAGGCATCATAAACGGCGACAGCAGACAAACAAATATCTTAAAAAAGGCAACATTAAGGCAACTCACTGATAATGTTGCTTAATAATCCACAGATCGATAACACTCCAACAAAAACACACTGGAAACATCCACAAAGGTCCAGAATATCCACTGCAGTAAAAATATTTCGTCCAAATAATAATAATAATATTCCACAGAAAGATGCTCTCTCCTTTTAAATTAGCAGGCGACATGTTCGTCTTCTGCTTCTCTTTTGCGTTTTCCCAGTAGAAACTTCCAGAAACATAAACAGACAAGGCACCATCTTGTCTTCAGTTACTCTGTCGAGTCTCAGGTTTCACTTCACCATCATAAACTGCCATATGAAGCCTGGTGACCAGATAAGCCAATAATAGCCTGAGCTGAACAGAAGGGCCTCCGCCCATTCTTCCGTGTGAAAATCTAGCCACAGCTAATTTTGCAGATGACTGACATTTTGAATAGCCATTGAAATTCTGAACACGCCAATCTGCCACTTCAGTGAATTGTTTACAGTTCCAGACATAGTAACTGGCCTCAGTAAAAATATATATAGTCAAAAATATAGGTATAGAGAAAACATGCTGTGGTCCCATTGTGTTTTCCAGCTAATAAGGCCCAGATATAGTCATCTGCAGGCATCTATTAACAAAAAAATATTCAGGTATATAAGAAAATAATCAATGTTTTACATTCCAAAAGAAACCAAAACCGTGAATGTGCTCCAAATGGTTCAAGAACAGCTCTCATTTTACTTTGGGTCTGACTTTTTTGTACTGCTGCACTCAGTCTGTACAAATATAAGAGAAAAAGCCACCGAGTTCAGAGACTGGAAAATAAATCTTCCATGTCATTCAGGTGGCCCCTGGCCTGAACTGTGGGGATGTAGCTGCCTCTCACAGCAAAGTCCTTTTTGTTTCTGGACATGTGATGATCTGATGAATCAGCTGAGGGGACATATATAATTTTCCAATAATTTTTTTCTTGTCTACCCAGAGACTGATCTATACTATATCACAGAAAGACACTGATGAGTTACATGGGTCCATCCTGATCCTGAATGCAGGGTAGACCTCCTCTGTGAACCTGGTGTGGAAGGTATAGATGTGGGTCAGCTTGTCAGAGGACACTCTGTAGAAGGACAGAGTGCCAGCAGGCCAGTCCAGGTACACTCCCACTCTGTTTGTGGGTGAGGGGCTCTGGATGGGCACTCTGTTGTTATCGTGTAGGACTGAGTAACCTTCATCAGAGCAGCTCAGACTCCAGGACTGGTCATTCCTTCCAAGACAGCAGTCGTCGCTTTCTCCTCGCCGTCTGATTCCTCTGTAAGCCACCGCTATATAAACATGCCCATTCCACTCAACCTCCCAGTAACAATGACCAGACAAACCATCTGAGCACAGCAGCTGTTTCCAGTAGTCAAATCTGTCTGGATCATCAGGGTATGGCTGCGTCTCTTTCGCTGCAATCACCTTTCTGTTGTGGTCCAACAGTACGAGCTTCTTGTGTGCCGTGTTTAGGTCCACTGAGAGTTCACGGGCGTCTGATGGAGACGACATTTTTAACATAAGTTTGTCATGTTTATTGATTTACGACTTTCACATTTAGTACATAGTTTAGATTTTGAGGCTGAGGGGGGTGGCGTTAGTTTTTCAGGTAGCTGGTCATAAATAAAGGTATCAGACAAATTAGAACGATGACATTATGATGCTGCTAGATGAAGTCACATGATCACCAGAGTCATTAGGGTTTGTCCAAAATATATTTCCCAAATTTCATGATAACACATTCAACAGCTGTCAAGATATTTCAGCAAAAAAACAAAACTGATAACTTAGAGGGTTTTCCTGATGTTTGAGGGGTTCAGCCCTCTTTAAGGTAAAACTGCTGAGGTAAACGTATGGAATAAAAACCTGCAGATCATTGGCTCTCTGTGGTGAATGATTGGCCACCTGTGCCCTAAACAATCTGTCAATCAAAACTTGTCATTAGCTAAAGAAAAAACACACACTTACACTTCCTCAGACCAGATTTCATCCACCGTGATCCACCATGGTCCACCCTGGTGCAAAAACAGTCAGATCAACTTCAATGGAAACTGCTAAGTGTCTGGAAGCTGCAGACGCTGCCTTTGAAAATTTACTGTGTGCTTTTTTAAGCTGTGATCATCACAAACAAGATGAAGATCTCACTTTCTGCAAGGCTAGAACTGAACTAGAAGTAGGTGGGAAGACATTTTTGATTTAATGCTTATTTGACCCCCTGAATCAAACAAACTCAACCTCCTGTTCGTCCAAACCTGAGAGTGTCCAGTCTCCAGCCTGGAACATGCCGCCCACGAGAAAGCAGATTCACTCCTGATTCTCCTGGATGATTGTAGTCCAGGTCCAGCTCTCTCAGATGGGAGGGGTTGGATTTCAGAGCTGTGGCCAGAGAGGCACAGCCTTTCTTTGTGATCAGACAGCCTGCCAGCCTGCAAACAAACACACACACACAAGTGAGAGAGAAGCTGTTTAGAGTCGTTTTGGTGACTGAATCTTTTAATACTGAAGTCTAACTATTAGCAAACTATTGTCTGGACATGTAACATGTGTTCCAGCAGGTGTTTGCTGTCCATCATCTGTCAACCCCACTAATGAATCCTGACCTGAGAACCTCCAGTGCACAATGTGGACTCTCCAGTCCAGCACAGAGCAGCTTCACTCCTGCATCCCCCAGGTCGTTGTTACTCAGGTCCAGCTCTCTCAGACTGGAGGACGGGGAGCTGAGAACTGCAGCCAGAGCTTCACAGCTTCTCTCTGACAGATTACAGCAACTCAGCCTGAAGGAGCGACAAAGCAACAAAGAGACTGTAAGGATAGTCTCAATCCTTATAGATTTTATGTAGTTAAATATTTGTGATGTAGTTATTTGTGAACCTACACAGCTTTGTTGGAGGCTTTGACCACTGGCAGCAGCCGCAGAAGAGCCTCCTCTGAAGCACAGTATTCCTTCAGGTCAAACACATCCAGATCTTTTTCTGATGAGAGTATGATGAAGACCAGAGCTAACCACTGAGCAGGAGACAGTTCACCTGTGGAGAGTCTTCCGGAACTCAGGGACTGTTGGATGTCCTCCACCAGAGAGGCGTCCTTCAGTTCATTCAGGCAGTGGAACAGATTGATGCTTCTCTCCACAGACAGACTCTCACTGATCTTTTTCTTGATGTGCTGGACTGTTCTCTCATTGGTAAGTGAGCTGTGTCCTGTCTGTGTCACCAGGCCTTGTAAGAGACTCTGATTGGTTGGCAGTGAAAGACCCACAAGGAAGCGAAGGAACAAGTCCAGGTGTCCATTTGGACTCTGTAAGGCTGTGTCCACAGCACTCTGGTAGAAGTCTTCAGATTTGATTCCAAAAAATCTAGACCACACAGAAGATGATCTTTTTTCTGACAACAGATTGACTCCAGACTTGATGAAGGTCAGATGGACATGAAGAGCAGCCAGAAACTCCTGAAGGCTCAGGTGGACGAAGCAGAACACCTTGTCCTGGTACAGTCCTCTTTCCTCTTTAAAGATCTGTGTGAACACACCTGAGCACACTGAGGCTGCTCTGATATCGATGCCACTATCTGTCAGGTCTGATTCGTAGAAGATCAGGTGTCCTTTCTGCAGTTGCTCAAAACCCAGTTTGCCCAGAGACTCAATCATCTTCCTGCTCTCTGGAGTCCAGTGTGGATCTGAGTCAGCTCCTCCATCGTACTTGATGTTCTTCAGTTTAGACTGAACCACCAGGAAGTGGATGTACATCTCAGTCAGGGTCTTGGGCAGCTCTCCTCCGGCTCTGGTCTTCATCACATCCTCCAGGACTGTGGCAGTGATCCAGCAGAAGACTGGAATGTGGCACATGATGTGGAGGCTTCGTGATGTCTTGATGTGGGAGATGATTCTTTTGGCCTGCTCCTCATCTGTGAACCTCTTCCTGAAGTACTCCTCCTTCTGTGGGTCCGTGAACCCTCTGATCTCAGTCACCATGTCAACATACTCACGAGGGATCTGATTGGCTGCTGCAGGTCGTGTGGTTATCCAGATGCGAGCAGAGGGCAGCAGTGTCCCCCGGATGAGGTTCGTCAGCAGCACATCCACTGAGGTGGTCTCTGTAACATCAGTCAGGGTCTCATTCCCATGGAAGTCCAGAGGAAGTCGACACTCGTCCAGACCGTCAAAGATGAACAAAACCCTGAACTCTTCAAACCTGCAGATTCCTGTGTCTTTGGTTTCAGTAAAGAAGTGCTGAACAAGTTCCACCAAACTAAACCTTTTCTCTTTCAGCACATTCAGCTCTCTGAAAGTGAATGGGAATGTGAACTGTATGTCTTGGGCGCCTTTGTCCTCAGCCCAGTCCAGAGTGAACTTCTGTGTTAGGACGGTTTTCCCGATGCCAGCCACTCCCTTTGTCATCACTGTTCTGATTGGTTGATCTGTTTCATATGAGGCCTTAAAGATGTCTTCATATCTGATTGTTGTTTCTGGTCTGTCTGGTTTCCTGGATGCTGTTTCAATCTGTCTGACCTCATGTTCATCATTGTCCTCTGCAGCCCCCTCCTCTGTGATGCGGAGCTCTGTGTAGATCTGATTCAGAAGGGTTGGACTTCCTGTTTTAGAAACCCCTTCAAACAAGCACTGGTACTTCTCCCTCAGATTAGATTTGAGTGTACAGCGGCACACTGGAGCAAGAGCTCCTACAAGGAAAAATGACAAATTCTCCATTGGATTACTCTAGACTGGACAGGTCTATCTTACGAGTCTAATACAATCATTGCAATGTAAAGATGTTACGAGATTCGGAGCTGGAGAGGACTCTTGGCGTCCACCCACACTTCCTTTTCATGTGTTGTTAGAGGCTGGGGGATGAGGGCAAAATGAATAAATTACTCAACCACGTTGTTTGGAAATGGAAACAAAGCTTTTGCCAGCTGAGGTCCAAACACGTATCTGCCAGAATAGCTACTCATGATCGTCAAGGTTGGTTTTATATCATGGGAAAGAGATGGTTAGCGTTACATACTTATTTTTGGATGGTGAGCTCAGCGTAGACAACTTAAATCTGATGCAGGTATCGCACAGCATGTTTACAGCAGACTTTTCACATGCACATGTACAATTTTAACAACTTTTATCTGCTACGTCTATGAAGAGCCTCTTACTGTTCTGCAGACAGTCGGCCAGGTCCTCCTGCTTCATTCCCCTCATGAACTGCAGTGTGAGTTTCAGAAATGCCTCTCTGTTGCTCTTCCTCTGCTCTTCCTCTTCACCATCAACCACCTGCTTCATCTCACATTGGTCCCCTGTGCATTCTGGGTAATTTTGACTCAGAATCTTCTGGAACGCCTTAAGCTCGGTCTTCACAAACGTAAAGATGTTCTCCTGAAGAAGCTGGAACAAACAACATTCACTAAACTTTTGTGGCTGTAACAGGCAGAGCTACAAAGAGACCCTGCACAGTGTCTTCTCCTCAGCCTGGTTGTACCTCGCCTCTATGGCCTGACTCCTCTACAGTCCTTACTACTGATTTAACTGTATGACTGGAGGAGATGTAGGTCTCTCTCCAAAGTGTCGCTATCAAGGCTTCTTTCTGCACTGCACTTGCTTATCTTGCTAATTAGGTGCATTCCCTTTTTACCAGGGTGATGGATACTGATGGATACTAACAGAACTGCTAAGCTGCACCTGCTGGCCAAAAGGTGGATGATATGCTCCTTACTGCAGAATGTTTAAGTACAGAGGAAGGTTTCAAGATGCATTTATCGACAGTGCACAGCCAGGTGTGCTGCCTGACGACAGACACAGACATATCTCTTGGTTCTCCAGATGGTTTCTCTGAGGATGACGACATAGAGGGGGGATCAGGCTGGTGAGGAGCTTTCCGAGGTCCTCAGTGTTGGGATGGTTCAAAGGTATCAATCCAGTTTTAACAGACCTGTGCTGAACATTCTGTCATCCCTGCTTCATTATACTCTGTATCTGTGTTAAGAGACTTGGGTTATGCAGACAGCTGCACCCAAGACCAATAGTTCAAGCCCACACACCCACTCTCCCCTCATAAAGTATTAAGTGGTTGTCACATTCCACATTTGCAATGAAGGAAAAATGCTGTCCTCGTGCAAACTTGAAACAAACAGTGAGATGCTACTGTGTTCACAATATTTAGAGCACTTAATATGACAAAAAAGAGTTGTTTTCCCTAATTTAAAGCTGCAAATGGCAGAAATGAGCAAGACTATATTTCCTGGCCCACTCATAAACGTTCTCTCAGACCTGTCAGCAGCCCACCTGAAAGCTCTAATGTGGAAGCTAACTGCTACACAAACTGCAGTTTTCCTGTTTCTAAGTGTGTTCAATGCACAAGATACAATATGTGAACACATCAGCTTTGGAGACATTGGAAGGTGACTTTGAAGAAACTAGGCTAACAGCACCAGTCTTGCTTTCATTTGTGGCTGCTGCAGTCAGAAGGTGGGCTCGTACAGTACACACCATAAATATTGTGTCCAAGTCTGTCTGCAAATCAGTGGAAACATCTGGCCCCTTCTGGTGAACTCTGTGGAGGAAGAGTGATCCATCAGTGAAACACTGGATAATGGAAGTAGAAACATAACACCTCATGCACATAACTGAGGCTTTGACAAAGATGGAATCCCATGTAGAAATTGGAAGTACAGTGCAGTAAATATTTTGATTGATTAAAGCATGATTGATTGAGAATCTGTTCTTGAAAAGGTCTGTTGACTTACTTAGGATCTGAATCTTCCCCTTTGAAATTAAGAGGAAAGCCCTTGGACCTGTCGCTCTTCATGGATATTATGCTTGGTGAAGGGGGATCGGCTCTTTCCTGCTTTGTCCTGAAAGAAAACAAAAGACAGAGGACAGGTGGAAGGACATGAGCTCAGTGACGGAGAACAAAGCTACTATGTGTTAGCACATATAGGAAAACAAAAGAAAATAAAGCTGCCACTATTTGGTGTGAGAGCAGTTTCAATCAGAACGCAGCCACCATATAAAAAATGGGTGTGGTTTCATCTGGGTTGTGAAAACGATAGAAGCTGCTGGGAGTGGTCCACATTCGAAACAGGAAACCGCTTTGAACCGTCACCAGGGACCAGACAAGGTGACGCCCTTCCCTTTCCGTAACATGAAATGTTTGTTGTGTTTTGACGCTCAGCTCCACCACAGAAAGCTTCACGGCTGTTTGGCTGAACTGTACTTTGAGATGACAGGACAGATGTTCATGATTAGAAAGACTGGCAGATATTACAGATTAACAATAATAAAAAGAGGTGGCCTTATAGTGTTTGCCGTCCATCAGGTAGAAGAAAGAAAGAAACTTCATCTGAAAAAAAAAGTTACCTGGTGCATCACATTTAGGAATGATTCAAGATTGTCCCAAACCAGGACAACAGAAGGACGAGGTAGAGCTGTGATTATCACAAAAAATGACACAGGCAGATGTAAATAAACGTGCTTTGTGTTCGAAAAGTTCTCTTGACTTACTTTGAATCTCCCCCTTTGAAATTAAGAGGAAAGCCCTTGGACCTGTCGCTCTTCATGGATATTATGCTTGGTGAAGAGGGATCGGCTCTTTCCTGCTTTGTCCTGAAAGAAAACAAAAGACAGAGGACAGGTGGAAGGACATGAGCTCAGTGATACAGAACAAAGCTGTTCTGTGTTACAAGTCACCACATAATGAGTGTGATTGAGGTTGGTGATGGAAAAGAAGCTACAAGACTTAACAAAGCAAATCTGATCATCTTCACTTGCATCGTTTTCTATCTCTGCACCATCTTTGGACCAAAGGTCTTCAGAGTCTTAGTTCACAGTTACACTGCAGTGCAAACGTATCTGGACACACACTGAAAATTAGCTTTATGGCTGTTTGACTTTGCTGTACTTTGTGATGACGCGTTAAGACATTCATGATGACGACGGGATTAAAAGACAGAGAATTTACAGAGAATCTGTTCTTGAAAAGGTCTGCTGACTTACTTAGAATCTGATTCTTCCTCTTTGAAATTAAGAGGAAAGCCCTTGGACCTGTCGCTCTTCATGGATATTATGCTTGGTGAAGAGGGATCGGCTCTTTCCTGCTTTGTCCTGAAAGAAAGCAGTGCAATGACAGCAGAGGAGCTTTGCAGTTTAATGCCTTCTCTGTTAAATAAAATGTTTGAAAACACGCCTGAAGGTGATAAGCAGCCAATGAAAAGAGAAGCTACGTCCTGTGATGCTGCTGAGCTCTGGATGAGCTGGAGCCCAGCTAGTTCAGACCGGATAAGACAGGTGTGTTACACATCCATGCATCCATTTCTGGCAGCTGGTCCTGCTCCAGGTTTTTGGCCATACATATCCAAATATGAGGAGCTCAGTGATGGGGCTCAAGTTACAAGACTTAACAAACCAATTCTGATCATTTTCAGTTGCATTGTTTTCTACTTTTGCACCATCAGTCTTGGTTACATTGTGATGACGTGTTAAACATGATGAAGAGAATCTGTTCTCGAAAAGGTCTGCTGACTTACTTAGAATCTGATTCTTCCTCACTGAAATTAAGAGGGAAGCCCTTGGACCTGTCGCTCCTCATGGATATTAAGCTTGGTGAAGGGGAATCTTCTCTTTCCTGCTTTGTCCTGAAAGAAAGCAGTGCAATGACAGCAGACAGGTGGAAGGATACGAGCTCAGTGACGGAGAACTCAGACGTTGTATATTACCAGTTACTTCCTCTCGACACTGTACTCAGTACCTGTACACAGGTCTTCATCTTACCTCTCAGGCTCGCTCTGGTCGTCATGTTCTGCAGTCAGAGGGATGCTAGAGGGCGGGACTCCCTCATCTTCCTCCTCAGGCTGACTCATGGTAGAAGATACACCTTCACACAAACACAGCCAGCATGCCACGTTCAATGGGCTTCTTCATTAAATCACGGTTGTATTTAGGACTGTGGTGAAACTTGTGGATAAAGTTTCAAACAAAGATTTGTGATGTTACATACAAAGATTACTGGAAAAACTCATTTTCAGTTGCAGTGTAAAATCTGATCACTGTCATTCTGCTGTAAACTGACGGCACCACTCACTCTTCCTGCTACTGATGAGTCCAAATTGAAGGATGTTAACTTTGTCATCATTCAGCAGCTGATCCCAGGTCAGCTGTGTGGAGGCAGCTATATTAGTCACTGTTCCACCAATGCACACAAGTCTTAAAGTTTGCATCATCTGAGTGTAAAACTAAATTTTAAGGCAGAAATATTCGAACAATGACTTCAAAAATAGTGACAGAAGGCCAAAAATGTTCTTGCTTCAGCTTCTCCAAAGAGGGTTTGTTGCTTTTAAGTGTTTTGTGTGATTGTAAATTCAACACCTTTGACTTCTGGACATTTGGCTGGATATATTAGCAGTATAATGTCCTCGTATGTGGACACCAGGCCCTTGTAGAGCAAAACTGTAATTGTTTTCTGGACCACAATACTAGGTCTAGACAACCCAAAATGTGATGTCCACATATGTGGACGGCAGGTCCTAGGAGGTCAATGTTTGAGCTGGTCGAGCTGATTTTATGACTTTAAATAAAATCAAAACTGGACTTTGCTTCAACTGCTGCGCTTTCTTTTTACTGCCGTTTATTCTCGCCCCATTGACAAATCAAGTTGATAAACAGAAAACACCTTTTATTCAGATTTCACTCAAAACTAAGAGCTGGTGGTGACTTCACTGACTTCAAGAAGTGCTGCCTCCATCAGGAAACATGGTTCACTTATTCCTGTAAATCACACGAGTCATTTCACCACACGTCGACAGATCAGCGTGTCGGCTAACAGTCCGATCTGATCCAGCAGAGGGAGCTCCGCCTTCACGTTGTGCTCTGCGTGGGGTCTCCCTGCTGCAGGCGTTAAACCTCCGCCGTCCCCACGTGCTGGAGTGAACCATCTCCATCAATGTCAGATTTGTCTCAGGACTGCTGACCCTCCTCAGCTCTCCCCACGATGTTCCTCTTCATTGCTGTCCTCTCTGTTGGTCTGTCTGACTCATCGTTTCTTACAGTATCCTTCCTGTTCCGCCTCCTGACACTATAATTGTTTTTATGACCTTGTTTACTTCCCACATGAATGTGATATCTGCCTCATGTACCGTGTTGACTTTATCATATCATAATCATAATAAATCCGGGATTGCAGTTAACCGTAATTATCATCATTATTATCCCTGCACACATGTGTCACTCTGCCAAACGACGCAACAATGGTGGAAAATGAGTCTTTCAGCGCGTAACAAAGACCATCCTTCATCATCGCTTCTACATGAACGCTGGCTTCGTCACCAACTTTCAATTCATGTTTCTTCTGCAGATGTTGTGTCCGACAAAGGAAGCGTTAAACACAACATTTAACAGACAAAGATTTAAAACAAAGAGCGGTCAGAGCGCGCTCAGAGGCCCATTATCTGAACCAAAGCGCTTCCACATCAGCTTTCCACATCTGCTGAACGTGGCGCAGCAGCGCAGCTCAATTAGTGCCGGACTGAGAGACCCGTCAGAGACTCGGTACCAGATGTGGTTCAGCACCGGTAACATCATCAACACTGAAACATTAAAGTATGAAACACTGTCACGCGTTTGTTACTTTACCTTTCCTGCAAAAGTACGACGCCTCGACAACAACGAAGAAAGTGAAAGTAGGTATGCAGTTGATCAGGAAATGGTGGTGCTCACAGGGTGGAGCCCGTCGGTTTGTCCCTACGCCGTAATTAGTGTTGCTTCAGGAACATCATTGAAACTGACCAAAAAGGACCAAAAACCACACAAGAAGCAGGTCATGGTGGGTTAAAGGCTCAACAACAGGCGCTCAAACTGGGGAACATCTGTCTGGGAAAGAAGGAGGAAGCGGAAAAGAAAGGGGGGGCGGACAGGAAAGGGGGGATCTGTGGCTTCTAGCTGTCTCAGCCACAAACAGGAAACTTCTGATGTTTTGAAACGCTCTGGACTCGCCGAGGGCGGGTTTCGAACCGGCTACCAGAACAATTTGCTCGGTCTCTTCGCAGATCCCCGTCGAGGGGAGTCACGTCTGTCTACGTGCTGTGTAACGTCCTTATTGGGACGTAGATGTCGCAGTTTGAGTTCCGCAGTTATAAAGCTGGGCTACTGTCACGGCCAAAGCTTGGACTGTTAATAATGAGAGATGCGACCTAGTAATTACCTGTTCTTCCCTTCACCTTTCAGAAGGCTTTAAGCTGCACGCCACAATTGTCGGACATCTGGTACCAATGCAAATATTTTCCTCTTTGAAAAACAGTGTGATATACATATACTTCTCATTTAAGAGAATGAAAACTGTCCTCAAAACTGTAATGTCCGCTGAAGAGTTCATCACGTGACCTGAATAACAACTCTGCTCCTCTTCCTGAAACCACTTCCAGCATTTAGCAGAACTGAAAATGACTCCATTAAACATGTTTTTACTGTTAGTGAATGTAGTCAATATCATTATTACTGCTACTATTATTATTGCTGTGCTATTTTACCCAGACTGTCACTAAAAACACCCACTTCACATTTACTGCACACAGGTTGGTTTGTTCATAGCACTGAAACAATGAAAGATTTCATTAGAACAAATCAGAATCAGAATCAGAAAAACTTTATTGATCCCTGAGGGGAAACTGTTTAAATGACGAAAGCACAACAAATACTTAAAATGTGGAAATTCATCACATATCATAATATATATAATACACCTACATATTCTTAACTGATCACATTTAGCATGTCTTCATCTGCAGCGTGCAGATCAACTCCAGCCTCAGACGATGAGCTGTAGGCTGGAATCGATGCACTGCAGGCTGCTGCGGAATCAAAGGGTGCTCAGGTGGATGTGCAGGCAGCTAGAGATGGTTGATATAGTAAATAAAAAAAAAAAAAGAAAAAAAAATCATATTGCAATTTTGACAGATATTACAATTGCGATATAATTCACAATTTGGGGGAAAACAACATGAGACAAGAAGAAGAAGAAGAAGAAGAAGAAGAAGAAGAAGAAGAAAACACACCTGATAATAATAATAAAAATAAGGTAGAATAAGTGTAAAAATACTGACAATGCAGATCATGAGATGGAAATAAACCACTGAATACTAGTATTGAAATTTAGTTTAAAGTAGATCAGATAGAATGCGTGAAATCAAGTGAAACACAACATTTTAAACAAACGTTTAGGTTTTGCAGTGCTTGGTATGGATTGGCTCATTTTCACCCATGTAGTCAGGACATGCGGCTCGACCTGTAGGTTCTCGCTCAGCCTCGCTGAAGTTTGTGATGCACAGAGTTATTCAGGTCATGCATCGTGTGTTTGTGCAGGAAATACCTGATATCTGTCAGTGAAGGTCATAACATGACTGATGTTAATCACACACTGAGCTCTAAACGAGCAGCCCTACCTTTCAGCTCCAGACAGACACTTTCACTGGTTGTTGATCATCCAGGGGTTGTTGTGACTTATTCTTGTTCTGTCATTTCACTGATGATCAGCACTTTTTTGTCCTCAGGTTGTCCTCATCGTCTGGATCCTCTTCTCCCTTCTGTCCAAAATCTGTGATCAGAGCTGCACTGCAGGCATGTTTAAGTCTGCCGGTTGAGCTGATTTACAGCCAAGCCAAAGCTGACCAGCCTGACCTCTTAACTGGTCCAAGAGGACAAGAAGTGAGAGTTTGTTTTCATCACAATTCATCAGAGGGCGCTGATTATTTTAGTCAGAGCAGTTTCAGTGCTGTCCAGAATGTTGTTTTCATTAAGAAAGGTGTTAATTTGCACTGCAGCCGTCTGTCATCGGGGAAGGAGCCTGTTTGCAGAGATGTATTTCTAATCTTCAGAAACTGACTTGAACCTGTCAAAGACCTGCTTTAAACATGCAGCATGTGCAGAGTCAACACATCAGGCGGGCGAGTTGAACTCAGTGACAGTCTTGCAGAGCTCAGTTAATGTAGTACAGGTGAATTTCCCATGGTTCCATCTTTTTTACAGCGTTTGCTGAGCTCATCTGCAGCACTGTCGTTATATTTTTATTGAAGTTCTTCACAGTTTGATTGCTGGGCGTGAATGGTACCAAAGGACAGAGCAGCTCTCCATATCTGCAGTTCTCATTTTAGCACTAAAAGAACAAAAGGCTTTATCTGAGTGGTGTGCCAGTGTACCTGCTTGGCAGAGAACAAGGCTTTTGTATAGCTTTATTCCAACGAGTTCTTTTTCAACGGATAGCTAATACAAATTAGCCTCTTATCTTTTAACTGCTCTCTAAAGAGAAGCCTGCTTTTGTCCTCTCAGTTCTTATTAAAACTTCCATATCAAAGACATTTAAAACAGGCCTCAGTAAAATGTCTACCAGCTATAACTGACCATTACACTGTGATCAGGGTGAACGCTGTCGTGTCCTTTAGAAAGCTTTTTCTTTCACATGTATTCATAGTGAATGATCATCCGAGTCTTCCCTTGGCTTCCTGTTGTTTTTAGAATTGAATTAAATTAAATTAAAAAATAAAAATCTTATCTATAAAGGCCTCAATGGGTTTTCTTTGATGATCAACAGATATGAAACCATCGGACGTCACAGGCCCTCCAGTTGTTCCAAGGGCTAAAATAAAATGTACAGTAGCTTCTGCCAGTCTGCATGATATCTGCTCCAACTTCAGCATCATTTCAAAGACGGCTAAAAATGGCAGTGAGTTTTGGTTTGATTGTTCTTAATTGTTGATACAATATGCACGTCTGTGTGTGTGTGTGTGTGTGTGTGTGTGTGTGTGTGTGCGTGTGTGCGCGTGTGTGTGCGCGCGTGTGTGCATGTGTGTGTGTGTGTAATACGTGATATATATTTCACCCAGAAATTTACATAACTCTGGCCATGTTTCTGGAAAATATGTCTGATCATGCAGAAATCTTCTTTAATTGAGGGATAGTGGTCAGATGAAGCCATTTATTACTACATAATTGTGTCACATGATCATAATCATGGCCCTGATCAAAAGTTTACATTCGAATGTTTTGCCTGAACACACACCTGTTGACACACACAGGTGTAAATGGTCGTCAAGGTAAGTTTCCACACCTGTGACTTGTTTGATTGTAATCAGTGTCTGTGTGTAAAAAGTCGTGGAGTTTCTGAGCTCTTCAGGCTCCTGCAGACTTCATCCAGAGCCGCACTGACTGTCTGAATACTGAGCCGTGAGGAAAGAAACAGAACTGCCAAAGACCTGCGAGAAAAGCTACTTCAAATGAATTAATCGGGAAAAGATCCAGAGATTTGAAGATACCAACCAGTCCTGTTCAAACTCTGATACAGAAGTGGAAAATTAGGGGTTCTGTTGATACCGAGACATGGTCAGCAAAAGATTTCAGCCACAACTGTCAGGAAAACTGATCAGCATGCAAAGAAACCCCCAGAAACCACCTCAGCTGAAGTACAGGCTCCTCAGCAGAAGAGTGCTGCGGCTGCTTCAAGATGCACAATAAAGAGGCACTCGAACAAAAATGGGCTGCACAGTCGAGCTGCCAGAAAGAAGCCATTTCTGCACCAACCACACAAAACAGGCTGCTGACGGTATGTGAACCAGCAGCCGGACGAGCCTCAAGTCAACAAGGCTCATGATGAACAGTTAAGCACCCCTGCTGTGAGGCGTGAGGTGGATCTCTGATGTATCTGGAGTGAGTGAGCTACAGCAGCACAGGGACTTTATTCAGAACTGATGGAAAGATGAATGTCCTTCATGATCTTCTGATAACATGCTTCAGTTTGTATTCATAAGCCCAGGAGGGCACACTTTGCCTTTTCAACATGACAGTGATCCAAAACACAAGGCCAAGCGGCACCTTCATTGGCTACAGGAGAAACAAATGAAGCTTCTGGAGTGGCCGTCACAGTGTGCTGACCTCAGGATCACTGAGCCGTTTGGGGAGATCTTTACCTCAAAGTTTCATGTCACTGACCTAATGCTTATTTAGCACCCTTATACGAGCCACTAACATACAAATATATGGATATGAGTGTGGAACTGTCTAAATGTGAAACAAGGTAAAACACGTGTACTCTACATGTAAATGTTTTGATAGCTGATATCGTTTTGCTGTGAGATGAAGCATTCAAATGAGTCTGACAACAGGCCACGGAGATATGAGATGTACTGTTCTTTACTGTATAAAAAGGGAACTCTTCATCTGCCTCCACAGGCTTCCACCGTTTCTCTGGAGAAGGTAAGACCTCTGCAACTATTATCTTTTCCAGCGACTGTCACAAATATAATACTGCTGTAGGTATAACATATACGACTGGAAGGTATTTGCTTGCTCTTGACCTCTGAAATGATTAAAAATCACTTTAAAAATGTTAGAAGAAAAAGCTGCCTTTGTCTTCTGTGTGAGGTAATGATGCTAAATCCAATAATAAACCAAACACCTAGAGTTTATTGGTAACCTCCTCTCTGTGTGTGTTTGTATTTCAGGGTGCAAAGAGGCGAATTTCTGCGACACAGTCTCTCTCTTCTAAGCACATCAGTGGTAAGTCATGACCAGAGTTGTCCTGCTTTTCGTCCTTCTGTTTTCTTCATTGCACATTGCATCTGTTTAAAAACAGATGTAATGTTCTTATTCATTCAATTTTGCAAAATGTCAGCACGATTAATTGTCATATGCGTCTATTTTCACCACGTCAGCTCTCCACTGCTGGAAACATGAAGACCCTGATCTTGCTTGCTGCGCTCCTTCAGCTGCTGATCACAATTAAAGAGATCAATGGAGATGTAAGTTGCTTTAATATACAACATTATTGCTTAATTATCATGAGTTATGCTGTTACTACCATTATTGCAAGTATTCTCCTAATAAACACCCAGTAATGGCTGAGCTCCCACTGCTGCTGCAGATAAATGTGTGACTTTGACAAGAGAAAAATAGTTTGCTCCTCAAACTTCACCAGGGAGTTTTTGTGCTTAAAGTAAACCTGAAGATGATCATTGAGAATACAGACATATGAATCTGTTTTGAAACTGTTGTGTGTGTTTTAGAAGAGAATTTTGATTTTCATCGTAGAGAATTTTTTGGTTTTCCACGGGATATCCTCTTTGCTATAAAAATGCATCCCTGATTTCCTCTGTTTACAGTACCAATTTGGAGATATAATTGCGTTTCCAAGGGTATGTTCCTGCCTTCCTGCCTACAAGCACTATGCTGTTTATGTCCCAAAGTCAGGAGGAGACGTAAACCAAGGCGACAATGACATATTTCACCGTGTGGGTACGTGCAGTAAACTGAAAAATGAAAGTATGCAGCATTAAATATATCATTACTCTAAGTTAATAAAAACTACAAAACCTGAAATTATTAGTGAAACAGGGCAGCAGCAGGATGGCACAGGTACGATGGCCATGAGAGCTCAGAGCACTGCAGCTTCAGGAAAGACACTCCGGCTTCCTCCCACAGACCAAAAACATGCTCATTAGGTTAATTGGTGACTCTAAATTGTCCGTAGGTGTGACTGTGAGTGGTTGTCTGTCTGTCTATGTTGCCCTGCTATCGGCTGGCGACCGGTTCAGGTGTACCCCGCCTCTCGCCCATTGCTAGCTGGGATAGGCTCCAGCCCCCCGCAACCCCGAAAGGGACAGTCGGTATAGAAGATGAATGAATGAATGAATGAATGAATGTGTCAACGCAGTTTACAGCTGTTTGTTTGTGTCCTGAGTATTTGCAGCACGTGCTGTCAAATTGATCTTTGCTTGTGTTTTGTCTGTTTGCATGTGCTGCATTGAGCTCACACGGCCACCGTACAAAATGAAAGATATTCCTTCATTATGTGTACATACAGATGAGTCTGTGAGCGACAGCCGAAAGACAAAAACTAGTGTCTGGGTTCCAGGACTCCTGATCCTGTTAATCAGTTATTTAGAGCTGATGAAAGCCTTCCTTCATCTTTTCTGTAGTTGCAGGCTGCTCTAACTGTTGTTCTGTTACAATATCCTGTTTGTGCAACAGGAAAACATATAAAACAAGTTTATATGCAGCATTTCTAAATGTTTATTCTCATAAACAGGTAAGAGAAAAGGGAAGGAGTCTGACTGTGTATTTGGAAAACTGAAGGACACACAAAAAAAAATCAGCCCCCAGAAGGAGAATTACCTCGATGAGTATATAGCATCAGCAGAGAGAACCCCAGCCAACGTAATTCAACGGATCAAAGATGTCATCAAAAACTGTGGAAAATATAAAGTCTTCTCCAACAACTGTGAACATCTTGCCACCTATGTGCGATATGGAGTAAGCCTGACACTGCAGGTATGTGGCAGATTCAACGGTCTACAGCCCATCATTACAATCACTTCACTGGTTTTAGGTCTTATATCCAAAGCTTAAAGGTAACCTGTGCACTTTCTTCATTACTAGTGAGAGCAATTTGTTTTATCCATGTGCACAAGGTTGCACATACATACAGTCCAAACCACATTCAGTGTGTGACAGAGACATGCACATTGTGTGGATGCGGAATGAATGAATCTGCACCTGCTGTGACCCCCAGTGCTTTCTGGAGCTGGTACAACGCTGAACACTGAAGGATGCGTTGATGCACTTGGTCAATTATAACTGTTGGAAAAGAAATTTTCATATTTCAGATAATGATGAGAAGTGTGAGGTTTCTGTTCACCCGTCAGAGTTTAATGTGTTGATCATTTTGCTTTGTTTTCACAGAAAGGTACAGCTGCTGGATGTATTTTCAAGAGAAGTCTGGATTCAAGTAAACTTAAAGAAATACAGGCCAAATTTGCAAAGGTCAGGGAGGGAGATTCAAGCAAACTGGAAGAAATGAAGGATGCTGGATGTCAGTGTGAAATCTATCACCAGTAGTCTCCTGCCAGCCCGTCCTGTCCCTCTGTCTCGTCTTTGGGCTCTCCTCACATGACATGAGGTCTTGTTTGAAATAAAAACCAATGAGTTACAACTGTGAGTCTTTCGTCGTATGTATTACTGTCATGGACTGTCCTGCTCTCTAAATATCAGCACTGGTTATTGAAAAACCCAGATCAGTCAACCATTAGCAGTGAATAGCAAAAACAGTTAAAATAAAAAGAAATTAAATCAACAAGCATATTCACAAGATGAATTCACCCAAAAACTAACCGAGAAATAACACACCTGTTCTGTCAAACGTTCAGTGTCTGTACAAGCCAAAAGTGAATTTTTTTCAGAGAATAAAAAGAGAAGAAACAACAACAACAATGGAGCAAACCTCATGAAAGGAAGCAAACAGGAGCCAAACAGCAGCTTGTGTTTGTTCTTCGCAGGTTTATTCATTTCATACACGTTCACACTCACGCCGGCGAACGTCGGACACAGAGGCTTGTCATTGGTGCAGCTTGAGGTTAATTAGGTCTTAATAGTTTGTTACACTCTATTCCTTTTTAAAGTCATTAAAAAGTTCCTGGTAAAATGGAATGTGGCAGCGACATTTAACTGTTTCTACAACAATGATTAGTACTAAACACAGTGAAGGTACACGCTGTTAGTCAGAGAAGGTCGTAAAAGGCCGGAGCGTCTCCTCTGCTCCTCTTCATAAACTCATGGTGACCTGGATGAACTAGACACAGAGAAACATTTCCAGTGTTATCGCACAGCTCAGCCGTTCAGCAGACCTCTTTCAGCCTCATCAAGTCATCTGTCACAACGTTTATGAGAGGAGGGAATTCACCACCAGGTCAAAGGTGCTGCTGTGCTGCTTAAAGCTGCACCAAGAGATTTCTTTATCCATATCTGTAAGGTTTAACAAATCAGCTTCAAGGACGATACTGTGTCAGGGCTGTGTGCACAGCGCGCTTCTGCTGCCCAAGAGTGGCCAAAAAAATCAGAAACTGCAGATTTCAAGGATTCATTGCATGAGATGGAGAAAGACCAACAGTTAAACCTGTTAGTCAGTCATTGTGCAGATATATGTGACCGCAGGGAGTTTGCATATTTGACCTCGGCGGCCACGTCTGCCAGTTCATGTTTCCACAGTCAACAGTGCACTGATGGATGCTGCACTCTATAAGATAAGATAAAACTTTATTGATCCCACAGTCAGCAAGAATGAAGACAAAAAAAGCCAATAAAAAAGGATCCAGTTAAAACCAACTCCATATGTGTACATGATATACAAAAGGAGTATAAAACTAGTGCTGCCTTGAGACGGATGGCTCAGTTTCACCCTCATGACTGAGATATGGATCATAAAATAGAGTGTTTTTATACTATGTGGCCATACTGCGTTAGAGACATCACTGTGGTTTAAATATACCCACACAGACGTCCATATTTTGGACACATCGCGGCCTGATGATGGCAGATTGGCGCCTGCTGACTGAGCCTGCTGACGGTAACCTGGCTGAACATTTGCTGAGTCTGGAGCTCAAACTGCTCTCCTGTGCAGGTATGATGACGGCTCAGACGAGCCCGACAGCAGCAGCAGCTTCAGGAAATGACAGAAGTGACATCACGAGGCGGAAACTTACATCATCGTACTGAAACATGGCTTGTCCAGTTTGGCTTGCGTCTCTCCTTCGGAAATGATCTGGAAAACAAACAAACAAACACACACACACACACACACACACACACACACACACACACACACGTTAAAACAGCCTGTGAGATAAACTTTGATGAAAATGCAGATCTTCGGCTTGGTGACGGCAGCGCGGAGCTCAAACAAGCTGAATCAGCTGATTAGTGTGCAGAACAAAGCTCTCAGTGAGCGTCCGGTGACCCTCAGCTCACCAGTCAGGCCACGGAGTCTCATGCAGCAGCTCATGAAGTCATCGAAGGCGATTCTGCCGTTCGTGCTGCTGCGCTTCATGATGACGTTCATGGTCTGAGGGCTCAGATTAAAACCTGCAAAGACACACAATCATTATTTCATTTAAATCAAATGAAATGACTGCATCTCACAGGTGCTCCAGAGTGACGTCCAGCCTGCCGAAGAGCCAAATTCACTCTGGAAACCAGCTCAGTTTGTTCAAATGAAACGTGTTTCCTGTCAGATTTAAGAGGACACGCTTAAATAAACACAGAACTGCAGACAGCAGAGATGTCCGACAGCTCGTCCCGTCACTTTGCTCGTACCCATGGCGGAGATGGCCTGCTGCAGCTCAGGGCCCTCTATGGTTCCACTGCGGTCGCGGTCGTAGGATGCGAAGGTGGTCTTCCAGCCGTTCAGAATTTGCCACAGCTCCTTGAACTCATTGAAGCCCATGGTGCCGGACATGTCCCTCTGAGACACGTCAGTCAAGGAGCCACCACATTCTTTAGCTTTGTACTTTTTGAGAGTGTCTTTATACTCACTGCAAGTCCAGATGGGAGTGATGTGAAAACACTCTGCAGCTACACCACACCCCAAAACTTCATAGTACACAGTTTCTGTAGGTATTTAGTACTGAAGAAATGACTTTATTTTACTGTTTTGACCATCAACAGCTTGGATACTAAACCCTTCTGAGCACTTAATGTGCAGGCTGCCAGAATTACAACATATGGCCAAAAGTATATGGACGGATGGTTTTATGTGTTTAGGTGTTTTAGGCTCCTTTGTTCCAATAACAATCATCATGCTTGAAGTTCTGCTGGTGAGAAAATGCAGAAACAACCACAGAGCAGTAACACTGGTCTTTGTCCTGTTACTAACACCTTCCACCTGTCAGTAAAACCACTAAAGCTCTCTGATTGGCTGACGGGTCAAGGATACATCCAGCATGCTGATCATCAGTCTGCAGGTCTCCAGGTTGAACGCTGGACAAGGGAAACAAAAGAAAAGAGTGAAGCCACGATGTCACGCTGTGTTTAATGTGTAACTGTTTTTTCTCCTGGAGACTTTTTAACTTTCTCAGTGCTGATAAACTTTCAGCTGCTGACTGCAGGATCCACAAACTGGGTTTTTTATGTCTCTGTGTTTTCCATGGCTGCATTTATGAGTCTACTTAGAAATTATCTTGCAAACCGACTGAAGCGGTGCTTTTCTCTTAAAACCCCAAATCCAAAAAAGTCGAGACTCTGCGTCAAATGTAAATGTCATCTCTGTCATCTCTGTCTCTGAGTTCATGTGTTCATCTGCTTCATCCTTCATGTGTTCACAAAGTGGTGAACTCGCTCCATCGTCTGTGATCGACTGAGTCTTTCCAGGACGCCCCTTTCATACCCAACCATGATCCTCTCACCTGTCACCAATCAGCCTGTTTACCTGTGGAATGTTCAAACAGGTGTTTTTGGAGCGTTCCACATCTTTCAGTCTGTGAAATGTGTTGCTGTGTCAGATATTTACAGAAATCAATGAGGCTGATAAGGACAAACATGAAGTATGTTGACTTTGAGCTGATTTATTCTTTATTACTGATTCTGAAGTATATTATTATGAAGAGCTAATCTGGTTGTTCTCTTCCATACACTTTGAAGCTGTTCAGATATTTTGACCACATGACTGCACAGTCAGGCATGACGGAACAAGTGACCCCACGACATGGAGCATGTGCAGACCCTGAAAAAGCGAAGCCCTGTCTTATCTTGGAGACAATGTAATCAGTCGGACAGGAAGTTGTTTAATTTATGGTTTATTTACGTTTTACACAGAGTCACGACTTCTTTGGAACTGGGGTTGTGGATGTCATTAAGAGCTGGAAGTCTGCAGGTGTCTAATCGGGATAGTCATCATTAAAAGTTAAGTTTAATAAGAGACTATGCACGAGAAGTGTCGTTTCAAATCGGGTTGAGGAAAAACACTGACGCTGCACACAGCAGCATCAGGTGAAAATGTGTCTCCCTCTCACAGCGAATGTGCTCTTACGTTTGTACGAGCCAGCGATGCCGGACTGTGTGAGGCAGCGCTGCAGCTCGTCTGCTGAGATCTGTCCATCCTGTCAGAGTTCACAAAAACACAGGGAAGGGAAATTCAGCACAAACACCTGAGAAACACCAGAAGCTCAGACTGAGGCGAGGGCTGCTTTAACCTTTGTGGGGCGGGGTTACCTGTCCAGCTACAGCTGAAAAATATCCGTACAGAGGATCCTGCTGCAGACACACAAACAGAGAACAAGAAAGTCCACATGAGTTGGTTTCTTTTGTCCAGCAGATAACGATCTGAGCTGCAAAGACGACACACCTAAATGCAGATTAGACGTACAGTTTACTTTGCAGCCAGTGAGAATGTCACATTAAATCAGCTGCCGTAGCGGTGAAGGTGCACTACTTAAAGGTCACCAAAAGGCAGTCAGAACAGACAAAACAGGACGGGAAATCAGTCGTGCCTTCAGGCTCGGTGCAAAGCGTCCAACAGGTTTTCAGAGGACACTCGGACGAGACCGCGTTCAGGACGCCTTGCTGCCCTCAGGTTTCCACATCTTCCCTGTTCACTAACTGGAAGCAGGTGACGAGCATGCGTGTCTCAACCGGGTCTCTGTGCAGCAATCGAGTCATTTCACTGATCTCAAATAAACCTGAGGAACGTCTCAGCAGCACAAAACTCCCACTCAGGCACATTCAGGAACAATGGGAGCGCCGTGTGTGTGCGCGTGTGTGAGGAAGGGTGGGCTTTTCCCTTTACAACACTCGAGGAACACACACACACACACACACACACACACACACACACACACACACACACAGCATAGATTGCCTCAGTGCTTAAAAATCTGGTTACGAAACACATCTGTCGTGCGGTAAAAAGTACAATACTCAAGTACAAGTACCTCAAAACCGTACATTCCTTGTAATTAGTTACTTTCCACCACTTCCTGTAATGGACGAGGATACTCTGAGCTACACTGTTGTGCTGCTGTTTTGAGTTTATTGTAGTAAAGACTAAAGAACTTCTTCTCCTTTAAAGCGCGTTAGCGTGTGTGCGGAAGCATCTGAAGATCCCCATGATGAGCTGAAGTCATCAAATGTTCTACACATTTAACAGAGAATACACAAAACGTTCCAGCCTTGTGTATTTCGGGTTTTTTTGGTAATTGTCCTTCTTGCGGTCACTTCCGCACTGTCTCCGCCCGGGATGCCCGTCCTGGGACGGCGGTGGGCGGACTCGATGTTTCATCACATTTTAACGTTTTTCTTACCGCTCCTGGGTATCCACCGGGGGCGGCGCCGTATCCTGGATATGCCATTTCTAAAAATCTATTGTAAAATCAATGAAACGAGGAATTTTGGTCGAAATTTACACCGCGGTTCTGCCTCCTGAGCTCCAGAGGATGTCTGTCGGTATAGCTCCACGAAAGCTAACAGACGACGGAAAGTTAGAATGTAAAGTATTGTGAATTAGCCTGAAGCACCGAGGCGGGTCTAAACGTAAACGGATGCCGGAGCGGACGGACAAGATGCCAGGAGGAGGCAGGAATGTCTGACTATCCGCGGACTCTCAGCGCCTTCACGGCCCGCCCTCCTCAGTATGCTCCAGACAGCCAGTTTAACCTTTGAGATGGTTGCTCCACCTCCTGTTGCCTCACCCTGCTGCGTCCTGATTGGCCGCGAGTGACCACATGGCCTCGAATCGACCAATTGGATCACAGCGCAGGCAGTCAGGCTAAAAGCTTTTAGCAACAGTAACAAACAGTACAATAACACACACACACACACACACTCAGAAACTAGTACAGTCCAACATATCTGCAGTAAAACATGCCTTCATCATGGTAATACTACGTTTTTGCTGAAAGCAATTTGTAGTGTTGCAGCAACAGTTTTAATAAAAACTGAACATCATAAAACTTCATGACGTGAGATTTATTGCTGTTGTATTACACTGCATCAGGCTTGGCTAAGTGTACGTAAGAAACTTGAATGTGAGTGTTTTACCACTGGTGTTCTTAAATAACTGAGGAACTGTGCAGTGAAGTGCATAAACATATTGTCTTTGAGGGAATATATTATTATTATTGTCTCTGAGGCTCTAAGAACTCTAACAAGCAATTTTAGTGGAAGTACTATTGATGGTACACAACTGTCTGCAGGAATTACACTGTGGCCATTTTCAGGGCTGCAGCTTCTCGCTCCAGATTGGACCTGTTCCAAAAATTGTTGTCCCCATTAGTCACTGAGATTCACGACTCTACAGCTAAGATCAGATCTGTGAATGAGTGTGACTCACATCTGTATGCAGAGGACCAGCTGCCTCCATCAACTGGAGCGCAGGAAGAAAAACTGAGTTTTTTGAGATGAGATGGTTCAGTGAAGATTTTATGTGCTGGCACGCTGGCACACACACTAGATGCAGAGTTTTCCTTAAAGTAAAAAGAAAAATATGAAGGAAAACAACAAGACGTTCTGCAGGCTCAGACTTGAGCAACCATCACCTCTGAATGCTTCCATCCCTGATGCTCCACTCCAGGCAGCTTCATCTTTCAGGTTCATGGTTCATCAGCTGTCAAATTATTGACAGTAGAGGACATCTGCGCTGTTCATTTTAAGTAACGCAGGAAAACAAATTGCTTCAAAAGATCTCAACCTTTAAATATTCTACAGAGTTCCTCTTGTTTTAAAACGTCACTCCAGCAGAATGAAAGCATACTGAAGCAGGAATCAAAGTTGATCATTTGATTTCTTTGCTGAGTTTACTCATGTCCTCCAAATGGCTGTACCTGTAACTGACTAGAGACCTTTCAGTTTTAAAGGATCAGGTGGGAATTTGTGTAAATACACTTATTTGCTTTCTTGCAGGAGGACAACCTTGATACCACTCACTTTTATGTTAACTAGTGCACGCAGGTGCTTATCATAGCTTAGAATAATGACGGGAAACAGGGGAAAACTGCGAGCGTATATACAACCTGACCAGCACTGGGATTGACAGACTGATACAGTCATACAGTACATTGATGGAGCCAATAGTAATTATTCTACAACACAAATAACCTTCATATTGGCATAGAGGCCCTTCTGTTCAACTCAGATTGTTATTGGTTACTGCTTGCTCGGCCTCTAGTGGTGATCGTGATTGGTCCATTTGAAATATGAGAATCAACAGAGCACCTGCAGACAAAATGGCGCCCTTCACTTTATGTGTCCAAGAGACAAACGAAGAGGAGGATATCTGATTTTTCTGTGGATTATTTTCATGTTTTGAACTAAATACTTTTGCAGCAGTAAAAACAGTTGTGTCAGCTGTTGGTGTTTATTGTGCCTGTTGTTGTGATAATATCTTGAAATGGTTACCGTCAATCCATTTTCGTCAATATTAGCTTTCAAACGTGTGTAATGGCTGTAAACGTGAAATCAAACAGTAAGTTCTCGGATGGCCTGTTAGCGCAGGAGCATGCCTATGTTCCCACATAGCCCTTTGTTAATGTCTAAAAAGACATCAAAAGCTGGAATGGAAACATTTTCCTCTTTATTGAGACATGAGTGAAATAAAAAAAACAACAGTTTTTTAAATTATTATTATTTTATTTTTTTATTATTATTATTATGAGTAGTAGTTGTAGTATGTGTGTGTGTGTGTGTGTGTGTGTGTGTGTGTGTGCGTGTGTATTTTTTTTTATTTAACATGGGGGGGTGCTTTTTTTTTTGTTTTGTTTTTTGGCTGGGTTTTGCCAAATTTAATACACGGGAAAAAAACCGGAGCACCCGGAGTAAACCCCTATCACGATGTCAGTGCAGAGCTGGGGGGTGTTTTGGCTGGAAAAAAAAAGCCAGTGGATAACATCGTCAAGCTGCTCATCTACAGTTGAAGTAAAAGCAGCAATTATTCCGAGGGTCAGGGTCAGAAAGTGTCTGTGGCTCAGGTGTCGGTGGCTCTGTATGACCCAATGTGTTCAAAATCCACCACTCAAACGTCTCCCAGTCCATGTCCATGTCCATGTACATGTACTGTAACTTGGATCAACGGGCAGGGTGAACTGCACATGGTCCGCCACGAATACACAAGGCAGTTAACGGAAAGAGTGAAGAGCAGGACGGAAAGCAACCCAACCATACCAGGCTGCGATAAAACTGGACGCACAATTGCTGCTGTCCTGTTTCGAAGCATGATGACACAAACTGCGATTCTTGACTGAGACACGACACGCCAGCCCGTATTTCCTGCCGATCTAACGGTGGAAGTCACTCTGCTGAGCCTGGTTAGAGCTGCTGAAACTGCTGCGCTGGTGCCACAATTAAAGGCTGAAATCTCCGCACGTGCTCTGGAAAACACTGCGGTCTCATTGCCAACAGGTGGCGGTGTCTGTGGCTCAGGTGTAGGTGGTGTCTGTGGCTCAGGTGTAGGTGGTGTCTGTGGCTCAGGTGTAGGCTGTGTCTGTGGCTCAGGTGTAGGTGGTGTCTGTGGCTCAGGTGTAGGCTGTGTCTGTGGCTCAGGTGTAGGTGGTGTCTGTGGCTCAGGTGTAGGCTGTGTCTGTGGCTCAGGTGTAGGCTGTGTCTGTGGCTCAGGTGTAGGTGGTGTCTGTGGCTCAGGTGTAGGTGGTGTCTGTGGCTCAGGTGTTGCGTTGTTTTCCAACGCTGCGTCGTCCATTGAGCTCGAGACACCAGGGGACACAGGTGGAGACGGATGGGAAGGGGGAGGCAGAGGACTAAGACCCCTGTCACTTTGAACTCTGTGAATCACAGATGTGCTGTCCTCCCCCTGTTCGTTAGCCAGAGGTCCCATGACTAGAGAGCGAGTGCCGTTATTCTGATGCAGCAAGCGGAGCTGACTGTAGTCTGTCCGGACTGGTGACGGCACATCTGGAGATGGTTCGTGGCTTCCTGCCGGGTGAGCACTCGGTGAACGAGTGTGATCAGGTCCCGGTTCAGATTTGAACAGGTGAGTCGCAGCTTTGGCGACCCAGGGGACCACAACCAAACCAAGAGTAAAGATCGGCATTGCTTCTGTTGTTGGAGTTCAATAAAGTGACAATAATGCAAATATCGTTTGTCAACAAAGTGACAATAATGCAAATATCGTTTGTCAAATTCTTCCTCGAGTCCAAAATACTGTGAATGCGTGAAGTCCTTCGATCAGTCCTTAAATACATCACAGTGTGGACTGAGAGTTGCTGGCTGCGCGCGCCTGCCTTTGATGCCTTTGATGTTCCCGACGCACAGATCACAGGCATGCTGCGTCATGGAGTGACGTCACAGCGTCCAAAGCATTTTTTGTTTTTGTCATAGACGTTCCCAGTGGTTTTGTTTGTTTGTTTTATTGTTTATTGTTTTTATTGGCTGACATTAGCGATGGTGAGGACAGGACCACGTTGCAGCCGCAGTCTAGGATGAGAAGAACAATAAGAACCATGCAGTCCTTCTGCCATGTGAAGAGGTAAAACTCAGGTATTCACACAATTTGAGTTGAATGACAAGTTGCTTCTTCAGGCAAAATAGATTTGGTGTTTAAAATTCAATGAAGCTGCTTCATTTTGGGGGTTTAGTGAAGGCGGGTCCTTCTGACCCAGAGGACAGGGGTGTATGCAGAATATGATGTCACCAGGAGGGGTAGAAAGAGACATCAGCCCCACGGACAGCGTCCGCCAGGAGCTTCAGTGTTGTATCGAAGCTTCACTGTAGCTTCAGATTTACTGTAACAGCCTCCATATGGAACACTGTGCAGGTTATAGGACATGTTAGCCAACAGAGGTGTGTGAGACACGTCACACAAACATTTGAAACTTCACAGAAACTGAATCACAGCAGAGAGAATGACAAGTGAAAGTGAAAACAAAAGGACGAAGGAACAATTGTTTTACACCACCTGTGCATCAGTATCATTAAATCGTCATTGGTTGGCTTTTTATTCATCTAATTGTTTTACAGAAGTTGCACAATATATTGAATCCTAACTCTGGAAACTTTGAATAGTTTTTGAGAGTTGCTGACTTAACTTCGGTATTATTTTGCTCCTCCGCATACTCTATTTAAATTAGGTTGAGGACACATTGGAGACACCTTTTCAATAAAGTGCAGTCCAGTACTACATTTTTCATTTTTGTGAACACACAGTAAGTGACAGCAAAGCTGTGCTGCTGTTTAATGGTAATGCTTCACCTAACGATGAATGCTTATGCAAAGCCTAAGTGTGTGTGGCGCTAATCAACAATTCATCTTGTCACAATCTCGGTCTCTCACTCCCTCTGCTCCACTCTACCTGCCAGCCGCGCCCACCTCATCAGTGCTGCTCTGCTCACCTGCCGACACTGATCACCCGTTGCCGACTTTGCCTGTTCCCGACTTGCTCTCCTCGTCTGCCTCCCGGTAAACTTACCTGCCTTCCGTCCCTGACCTCGTGCTCTGCCTCAGCGTTTCTGGTGTCTGACTGCTCTGCTGGAGACGATTCATCCGCCTGGCTTCGGCGTTCCTCTTGCCTGCTCCCCATCGGTACTTCTGCCCCCGTGGACTGCTCACCTGGCTTCGACCCCCCTGCCTGCCTCCGACTACTCCGCTGCCCGCCGGCACCGCTGCACGATCAGCTGTTTCTTCGGCTGCGGAGCTTCCTCCTCGTCATCAGCGGCTTTGGTAAGCCACTTCTCTTTCCCTCGCTTGAGCCCAAGAGACATTGTGAGAACGCTCAGCCCGGAGAACGAACTTTATTCCGAGTTACTTACTCTGATCCATACCTTGCTTCCTGTGGTAATAAATAAAGGTCATTACCAACTATACCTGCACTCCGTTGTACTGCATTTGGGTCCAAAACACGCTCGTTTCACATCTGAAATATTTTTAAAATGACATGTAAATAAACACTTGTATTTTTCAGCTTTTTTATTTATTTTTTTTAATTTTCTTTTATTTTTTTATTAAGCCAAACACCTGTACTAGAGGCGGCCTCGTCTCCGACTCAAGGGAAGAAGTCCAGTGGATAACGTCCTCAAACTGCTCATCTGAAGCTGAAGTAAAAGCAGCCGCAGTTATTCCGAGGATCAGGGTCAGAAACACAAATAAACCGAGCAAAATAAAGATACAGTAAAACTGGATGTACTATCGCTGCTGTCCTTCTGATAACAAATGCTCTCAAATGTAAAAAGGAGTCCCCAATACTCGCAATAGTGTTTCCCAGCATGCTGGAAAAGTCTGCGATTCTTGACGGAGACATCTCTGCGTCTCCAGGTGTGGCGATCAGGGAAAGCCCTGCTGATGCCAGCAGCCTGTGGCTCTCAAAATCAGCTGTCAGACTGAGTGACTCACCAAATGCATGTCTGGCTATTAATGACTCACACACAGAATACAAATCACACAATATTGCACAATGTATGACGCGAATGTAAATGTGAGGGTAAACAATTCTTTCACACAAATTATTAATAACGTGATGCTGCTACGAGTTTGTTTACAATAATTTGACGGACTGTTGAAAAAGTCGGATATTTTCCCAGTTCCAGTAGATGAGAAATACGAGCAAATTTCATTTTTTTAGTCTCCGTTGTTGTTCCAACAATTGCCATAACGTTGTGAAACTGTACTGTACTGTACTGCTTCATAAATGTTATAGATAGTAGTTTTCAAATAAGTTTAAAACCATAACAGCAGAATGAAACCAGCGCAAAAACTTACTTATTCCAGATTTCAAGCTTTAGACAATAATATAGAAACCCAGACGTATTTTGTGAGTGAAACACGTCCTTCCCTTAAGATAACGATGCAGCTATAAAATGAAGCGAGCACACCACATTCATAAACCTGTAACAGTCGAGCCTGTTCTGAAATATCATGAGACACATTCATTGTGTGCTGTAAAGACTTGAATGCATGCAAAACACAGGCATGATCTGGTAAAGGAATGCGTTACATCAGTAGCGGACACGAGCTGGCCAATCAGATTGAGTGACTCCTGCGGTCCTGCTGCGTCCACCTCCGGTCCAGAGAAAACCCATCTGATGCTCCATCTTTGGTTTCAGCGGCAGAGCTGAAAGGGAGACGAGGAGGGCGCTGAAGACCGAGCTCGAGCTGGTCTTATTGAGACATGAGTAAAATAAAAAAAAAAATGTTTTTTTAATTTTTTTTTTCTTTTTTACTATTTTATTATTATTATTATTATTATTATTAGTAGTAGTAGTAGTAGTAGTAGTAGTAGTAGATGTGTGTGTGTGTGTGTGTGTGTGTGTGTGTGTGTGTGTGTGTAGATTTTTTTTTTTATTTAACATGGGGGGTGATTTTTTTTTTTTTTTGTTTGTTTTTTGGCTGGGTTTTGCCAAATTTAATACGCGGGAAAAACCGGAGCACCCGGAGTAAACCCCTATCACGATGTCAGTGCAGAGCTGGGGGGTGTTTTGGCTGGAAAAAAAAAGCCAGTGGATAACATCGTCAAGCTGCTCATCTACAGTTGAAGTAAAAGCAGCAATTATTCCGAGGGTCAGGGTCAGAAAGTGTCTGTGGCTCAGGTGTCGGTGGCTCTGTATGACCCGACGTGTTCAAAATCCACCACTCAAACGTCTCCCAGTCCATGTCCATGTCCATGTACATGTACTGTAACTTGGATCAACGGGCAGGGTGAACTGCACATGGTCCGCCACGAATACACAAGGCAGTTAACGGAAAGAGTGAAGAGCAGGACGGAAAGCAACCCAACCATACCAGGCTGCGATAAAACTGGACGCACAATTGCTGCTGTCCTGTTTCGAAGCATGATGGCAAAGTTTGCGATTCTTGACTGAGACACGACACGCCAGCCCGTATTTCCTGCCGATCTAACGGTGGAAGTCACTCTGCTGAGCCTGGTTAGAGCTGCTGAAACTGCTGCTCTGGTGCCACAACTACAGGCTGCAATCTTCGCACGTGCTCTGGAAAACACTGCGGTCTCATTGCCAACAGGTGGTGGTGTCTGTGGCTCAGGTGCAGGTGGTGTCTGTGGCTCAGGTGTAGGTGGTGTCTGCGGCTCAGGTGTAGGTGGTGTCTGTGGCTCAGGTGTCTGTAGTGTCGGTGGCTCAGGTGTCTGTAGTGTCGGTGGCTCAGGTGTAGGTGGTGTCTGTGGCTCAGGTGTCTGTAGTGTCGGTGGTGTCTGCAGCTCAGGTGTAGGTGGTGTCTGTGGCTCAGGTGTAGGCGGTGCCTGCGGCTCAGGTGTAGGTGGTGTCTGTGGCTCAGGTGTAGGTGGTGTCTGTGGCTCAGGTGTCAGTGGTGTCTGCGGCTCAGGTGTAGGTGGTGTCTGTGGCTCAGGTGTCTGTAGTGTCGGTGGCTCAGGTGTCTGTAGTGTCGGTGGCTCAGGTGTAGGTGGTGTCTGTGGCTCAGGTGTCTGTAGTGTCGGTGGCTCAGGTGTAGGTGGTGTCTGTGACTCAGGTGTTGCGTTGTTTTCCAACGCTTCGTCATCCATTGAGCTCCAGACACCAAAGTCAATGGATGCAGGGGTGTATTCCTCCCTTTGTTCATTAGCCAGAGGTCCCATGGTTAGAGAGCGAGTGCCGTTATTCTGATGCAGCAAGCGGAGCTGACTGTAGTCTGTCCGGACTGGTGACGGCACATCTGGAGATGGTTCGTGGCTTTCTGCCGGGTGAGCACTCGGTGAACGAGTGTGATCAGGTCCCGGTTCAAATTTGAGCAGGTGAGTCGCACCTTTGGAGACCAAACGGGCCCGAGTCCAAGCAAGAGTAAACATTGACATTGCTTTTGTTGTTGGAGTTCAATAAAGTGACAATAATGCAAATATCGTTTGTCAACAAAGTGACAATAATGCAAATATCGTTTGTCAAATTCTTCCTCGAGTCCAAAATACTGTGAATGCGTGAAGTCCTTCGATCAGTCCTTAAATACATCACAGTGTGGACTGAGAGTTGCTGGCTGCGCGCGCCTGCCTTTGATGCCTTTGATGTTCCCGACGCACAGGTCACAGGCATGCTGCGTCATGGAGTGACGTCACAGCGTCCAAAGCATTTTTTGTTTTTGTCATAGACGTTCCCAGGGTTTTTTTTTTGTTTGTTTTATTGATTTTATTATTTATTGTTTTTATTGGCTGACATTAGCGATGGTGAGGACAGGAAGCCGGCCATCATCCTAGACTGCAGCTGCAACGTGCAGCCGCAGTCTAGGATGAGAAGAACAATAAGAACCATGCAGTCCTTCTGCCATGTGAAGAGGTAAAACTCAGGTATTCACACAATTTGAGATGAATGACAAGTTGCTTCTTCAGGCAAAATAGATTTGGTGTTTAAAATTCAATGAAGCTGCTTCATTTTGGGGGTTTAGTGAAGGCGGGTCCTTCTGACCCAGAGGACAGGGGTGTATGCAGAATATGATGTCACCAGGAGGGGTAGAAAGAGACATCAGCCCCACGGACAGCGTCCGCCAGGAGCTTCAGTGTTGTATCGAAGCTTCACTGTAGCTTCAGATTTACTGTAACAGCCTCCATATGGAACACTGTGCAGGTTATAGGACATGTTAGCCAACAGAGGTGTGTGAGACACGTCACACAAACATTTGAAACTTCACAGAAACTGAATCACAGCAGAGAGAATGACAAGTGAAAGTGAAAACAAAAGGACGAAGGAACAATTGTTTTACACCACCTGTGCATCAGTATCATTAAATCGTGATTGGTTGGCTTTTTATTCATCTAATTATTTTACAGAAGTTGCACAATATATTGAATCCTAACTCTGGAAACTTTGAATAGTTTTTGAGAGTTGCTGACTTAACTTCGGTATTATTTTGCTCCTCCGCATACTCTATTTAAATTAGGTTGAGGACACATTGGAGACACCTTTTCAATAAAGTGCAGTCCAGTACTACATTTTTCATTTTTGTGAACACACAGTAAGTGACAGCAAAGCTGTGCTGCTGTTTCATGGTAATGCTTCACCTAACGATGAATGCTTATGCAAAGCCTAAGTGTGTGTGGCGCTAATCAACTCTAACAATTCATCTGAAATATTTTTTAAATGACACGTAAATAAACACTTGTATTTTTCAGCTTTTTTTTTTAAATTATTATTATTAAGCCAAACACCTGTACTAGAGGCGGCCTCGTCTCCGACTCAAGGGAAGAAGTCCAGTGGATAACGTCCTCAAACTGCTCATCTGAAGCTGAAGTAAAAGCAGCCGCAGTTATTCCGAGGATCAGGGTCAGAAACACAAATAAACCGAGCAAAATAAAGATTCAGTAAAACTGGATGTACTATCGCTGCTGTCCTTCTGATAACAAATGCTCTCAAATGTAAAAAGGAGTCCCCAATACTCGCAATAGTGTTTCCCAGCATGCTGGAAAAGTCTGCGATTCTTGACGGAGACATCTCTGCGTCTCTTACATCTCTGCGTCTCCAGGTGTGGCGATCAGGGAAAGCCCTGCTGATGCCAGCAGCCTGTGGCTCTCCAAATCAGCTGTCAGACTGAGTGACTCACCAAATGCATGTCTGGCTATTAATGACTCACACACAGAATACAAATCACACAATATTGCACAATGTATGACGCGAATGTAAATGTGAGGGTAAACAATTCTTTCACACAAATTATTAATAACGTGATGCTGCTACGAGTTTGTTTACAATAATTTGACGGACTGTTGAAAAAGTCGGATATTTTCCCAGTTCCAGTAGATGAGAAATACGAGCAAATTTCATTTTTTTAGTCTCCGTTGTTGTTCCAACAATTGCCATAACGTTGTGAAACTGTACTGTACTGTACTGCTTCATAAATGTTATAGATAGTAGTTTTCAAATAAGTTTAAAACCATAACAGCAGAATGAAACCAGCGCAAAAACTTACTTATTCCAGATTTCAAGCTTTAGACAATAATATAGAAACCCAGACGTATTTTGTGAGTGAAACACGTCCTTCCCTTAAGATAACGATGCAGCTATAAAATGAAGCGAGCACACCACATTCATAAACCTGCAACAGTCGAGCCTGTTCTGAAATATCATGAGACACATTCATTGTGTGCTGTAAAGACTTGAATGCATGCAAAACACAGGCATGATCTGGTAAAGGAATGCGTTACATCAGTAGCGGACACGAGCTGGCCAATCAGATTGAGTGACTCCTGCGGTCCTGCTGCGTCCACCTCCGGTCCAGAGAAAACCCATCTGATGCTCCATCTTTGGTTTCAGCGGCAGAGCTGAAAGGGAGACGAGGAGGGCGCTGAAGACCGAGCTCGAGCTGGGATGTACAGACTGAATCCTGACTGCTGGGTTTGGTGGCCCAGACCTCCTCTGGGTCTCCTTCCTGAACATCCAAGGAGTCTCACTTCAGCCATGCTGAGCCACCAAGAGGAGGAGGAGGAGGAGGAGGAGGAAGAGGCAGGAGAGCATCCTGCAGTTTGCTGCTACACTACAGGTGGGTTTAAGATGAGATGAAAATTTTGTTGATTTAAGTTGTTGTAGGAGTAAAAGCAAGCAGGAAAATATATGAATAAACTAGGTGTTATTATGCAGGTGGCAAACAAGGTAAGGCAATAAAAATTCTAAAACAAACGAGAAACAAAAAGTCAGATATGACATCTTGTCCAACCCGTTTTGCCCATCCAATCACTCTTTTCATCGACCATGAGGAAGACATCTTGTACTCTCATGCAGCTCATTCCACCGTAAAACAACTTTATGAAGTTTTCCACTGCAGACGTAAATTCAAAAGAGATCCTGATCTCAAAGAGACAACCAGATTCAGTAAAGGTTATTAAAAGTGAGCTTCATAAAGCCACCAGTGTCAGCTGCTCTCAGCCGACTGCCCAAACACATCGCAGCCTTCATTTGGCTTTAGGTCCATCAGTGAGTGCATGTTTTCATTTGTATGGAAAACCTCACACTCCTCACTACATGTGCATGTTGTGTGCGTGTGCCAGTATATGCAGATGACTGGTGACTACATTCCTTGTCCAGACCCAGCAGGTCTCATCAGCAGGGATAGGAAACAGACGGATCAGGCATATGATTCAGCCATGATGTGCAGCTCTAAGCCAAGGCCCCGCGTTAACCAGCCATGCATACGTTTGGACTGTCTTTGTGTCTTTTATATGCAAATAAAATGCATTTCTGTGGCGAAAGATGATGTTTTTCCAAATTCTGGAGAAGAATAAAAGCACAGTGAGTCCAGGTCGACTTATGCTGCCTGGCAATGCTAATTTTATTTTTCATGCATGTAGAAAAGCAACAGATCTAAGCTTGTAGAAAGATTTTGAACTAAAAACATAATAGTATTAGTTTTTACAAATGAATCAAATCAATCTACTGTCTACTATTACTGTCAGTTTATTGTGTTAGTAGACTGTAAACTCAAACTTAAACTCAAACTTTATTTATTTATATGGCACTTTTCATACTTAAAAAGCAACACAAAGTGCCTCACAGAGGCTAAAAACAACAAAGAAAAAAAAACTGTCAGCCTACTGTATAAGCATAAACTGTTTAACTTCCTATGTAAACCAAGAAATTTGGCTTTCTACATGTAAATGTACATGTATGAATATGAAAATTAGCCAATACAATGAAAAGACTGATTGATCACAAACAGTTGAGAACTCTAATTTGTGTTACATGCCAAACAGTGCTGCTCCACTCAGCAGGGTCGTCCACTCATCGCGGAGTTGGCGGCTCCTCCTGTTCACGTGTCGAAGTGTCCTTGGGCAACCCCAAACGGCTCCCGATCGTCAGGCCAGCGCCTCACATGGGAGCTCACGGCCATCAGCATGAGTCATACAACGGCTTGAGTTAAAGGAACACAGGAATTCAGTCCATTTACATGTTTCCAAAATAATATACAATTTTCATCTAATGGCCATTGGTAAAAACCCAAAAGTTATTCCAAAAAAAGTCTCACAAAAGGAACCAAACTAATTAACTAATTAACAATAGCAGTCTCAGAGGAAGTAACACAAAATGTGCAACTTATATCAATATCTTCTCTTAACGCTTCAAAATAAATCTAAGATGGTTAAAATCTATGAATAAGCTGGATATGAATGTCCTTAATTTTGTTAGTTTTCAGTAACCAATAAGGTGACTCTTCTCACCTGATTCTGCAGGTTGTGATGACATCATCCATCAGTCTGCTGATGCTCAGTGGTCCACCGCCGAGCCTGCCGTCCACTCAGGGATCCCCAGCAGCTCTGGCCTGGCTGGACGAGGTCCTGGTGCTCCTTCCTCACAGCAGCCAAAAACAGTGATCGATGCCGATGGGGGAGACGTATTGCAGTGTTTTATTGGTGGTCGTTGTTGGGAGGGTCCGGGGACTGAAACCCAGGGATGTGTGTGTGTTTATGGGCAGAGGGAACCACAAGGTTTGGGTCCTTGCTGGCCTGGATCTCCATATGTCTATTATGGAGGTGAGTTCTTCAGGGGAGAAGAGGATTAACATGCACCATCATTCCATCGTCCATCCATCAATACGTATGCAGGCAGACCAGTTCCACTTGTTCGACATCTCTTCTTCATTGGGGTACTTTAAGGATTCCTCAGCTGTGTTTGAGGCAAAGAATACATAGAATAAAATGGACTGATCACCACCATCTATTAGCATTTACTTTACACAACAATATGTGGGTCTAGTGTGTTTTCATTACAGAGAACCAGTATCACAGGGGTTCAGAGAAAATGCCAATAACAAAATTCTTGTGTTTGCTTCATGCAGTGAGGAGGAACCTGGTGGTTGCAGTGGAGGTAGTGGAGGAGGTGGCTGTTGAAGACACTCTAGAATTAATGTAAGTACTGGATTTTGTAGTATATCTCACTTTTATCAATTCTGCATCTTTGTAACCTTTTTTGCCTGACACAGAATTACAGTGTTATTCTCAGCAACACAATCATACATGCATATTTGTTTGGAACAGCTGCCTTTTCTCTCCTCAGAACAGAGGAGGTGTATTCAGATGATCTCCTGGGTCCTGAGTTGCTGCAAAACACCCCCCTGTACCCCACATGAGCGCCGAGTAACTTTCAGCGATTTTATTCACATATTTGTCTTTTTTTTTTATATATATATTCAGCCTATCACTGTTGTATGATTAAGATTTACATCAGAAACCAAAACAATAAAATTATGACCTGTTGTTGTGATTGTTTTTAATTTTATATAAACAATGAATATAATATAATATAATATAATATAATATAATATAATATAATATAATATAATATAATATAATATAATATAATATAATGGACTTCAACAACCAGCATGCATCGCTTCCGTTCTCCCGCCAACACTGGGACACGTCATAACATTGCGCCAACGATGGCGGCCACAAACAAATACAGCGACCAAAACAGAGCACCGATGATTTCGTGGCAAATTCTTGTTTCGTTCTCCATGTAAAGCCTTAAAATGTCGGACTCGTCAAAAACAGAAACTGTTAAGGATCGGCTGGACCGTCTTCAGGAGCTGACAGAGTTCACCGAAAACTGTAAAAAACAGCTAGACGACATATTTGAAACGCTGGGATGGTCGCGGGACTACAAGGGCTCCAGCCAGGTAAGTTAACCGTTAACGTTAGCCAGCGTTAGATAAGCTAGCATCAGAGTTTAGCCCTCAGTCTAAATAAATATCAGTCTGAATGTTAATATCGGTCTTGTGGAAGCTTAGCAGTGGTATCTTATTCAGATAAGAAAAAGTCGGACAAGTAAATGGAATGAAAGCATCGTTTTTCAGTTATTGCCGACCAACCACCGAGTTGGAGGGTTAACATTATTTTAACGGTAATGTTAGCATCATCGAACGTCTTAACGGTTGAAGTGAGATCGGTTAACTCTGTTTTTCTGACAGTGTAACTGTTAACTAGCTAACCTGACCATCGTGTGTTTTTTAAATTCTAGATGTATCTGTAACTCTAGCAGCCCATGTTCAGTAACGTTAATATTTTTCTTTCAAAGTCCGTTAGTTTAGCTGGTTTGTTTGCTAACGCTAGCTTTCATTAACCTAATTTATCATTGTAAAGACGCTGTAATGTAGCTTAACAATGGCCTTTCATCGTTCGGTTTTCTTTCATAAAACAGCAGACTGGTTATTGTATTTGTACTAATCGATTAGTTTGTATCATACACCTGTTTTCTTTTTTCTTTTTGGCTGCGAAATGCTAAACTTCATGATGTGCATTCAAATGCACGTTTCTTTTGGATGATAGCAGTGTTTCCTGCGTACATTTTTTTGAGGAGTCCACGTTTGTTTGCCCCCACCTTAAAGGCTTGTGCAGATTTCCAGTCTAGTAATTTCAAGTCTGCAGGAGTGTGTTGGTATGGAAGAAGTTTCCCTGCACAGGTTGACCTCCCCACAGATATTCTCAACATACAGGCAACCCTTGTCTGGCACTGATATCTTTGAAAACCAAAATATCAGGTCAAACATGTATTTGCCTGCCAAGCAGAACAAAGAGCGAGAGTGTGTGGGTGTGTTGAGCAAACATTAAAAGGATCAGCCCATCATATCTGTGTAATTCTCAGCTAATGTTCCTCTGACATTTATGGTGTTTTTCCAGGAAGCAATGGAGCAGTGTCCCTATGACCCCAGCCACAGAGTCCCAGTCAGGAGCATGGAGAAACACAAAAACTCCTGTAGGCTCCGAAAGATGGGCTACTCAGCTGAGGAGCAGGTAACACACACACGGCTCTAATGGAAGCTCACGCACACAACAAACACGTTACACTTCTGCAGTAAAATTCACAGCTGATAGGTTTTACAGGAAGAGCAGTAGCAGTAACACCAGTGAAAAAGGCAGGAGAGTAAATAAAGCTTCTCTCCATCATGTGACCACCACAAACAGCTGTGAGGTACTTAGTGAGAGCAGTCAAACGTTTGATAACTCCTTCTGCAGGCAGAAATGGCCGACACTTCTGTGTGTTATGAGGACAGCAGCGTCAGAAGCTTCACGATGGGTGAGTCACTGATGACAAAGATGCTTTGAAAGCTCTTTTTTTGGTAATTGCTGTTGATGAACATGTATTTAAAGAGGAAAATAAGAAAACCTTTAAAACAAATATACGTTTTAGTTGTTCTTGTTGAATGTTTTTGTGTTAACTGTATCTAAAGATACTGTTAAAGGACAGACAAAAAGAATCCTAATGAACCTCAAGACGTTATCAAGTATTGTTGTGATTTATAAATGTCCTTTTGTATTGTTTTCATTAAGAAGTGTAACCACACTCCCTCAACTGTCCAGCTCTGTTGATTAAGCTTTTATTACAGGATGAAACTCCTCCTGATGATGAGGAAAATCAGATTAAATCACATTTATTTAAAGATAGAAGTGAAATGTGTTTTTCTGGCTTGAGCTATCCTGCCTGAAAAACACATTTTCTGAGACATTTTCATTTTTCATCCTTTCATTTCCTTCATGTAGACAAATCCACCCAGCACCAGGTGATCCTGAAGGCGAGGTCTGCTGCACCACTGATGAGGATGGAAGGAGTCTTCTGGCAAGGTGTGATCTTAACTTGTGACAGTTCACAGCCAAAGAGTTTCCTCTGATGTGCTGAAGAGACGGGTCAATTCTATAGAAGCAAAGCCCCACAGATTTCACACTCCAGACGCAATGACAGACCACTAGATGTCACTAGAGCATTATCTTGTGCTAACGTCAGGAACTCCTCACTCAGCTGTTTGGTCCTTCTCGCCCCACATCTGCCTCCGTTCCCCACAGATATTATCTCCAGTCAATAAGAAGCAGCTGTAATTTGAAGAAACTGGGATTGTCACCTTTATTTAATGTCATGTTTGAGCTGACGTGATCCGTGTGTTGTGTGTTCTGTTTGCAGCGACAGGGGTGAGTATTAGAGGAGCTGGGCTCTAGAAAGTTCTGCTGCTCGGGATCAGGCTTGTCTGATTACGTGTAGTATCCTTTAACATCATATCCTTTCAAACCACAGGGCTGGGCTGGGACACACACACACACACACACACACACACACATGCACTAGACATAAAGTACTTAAACACACACTCTTTTCCCTTTACGTGTTGGGGAAAGCTTTCATACATTCAGACTTGTCAGTTAATATTAATGTGTATAAAAATAAACTTTGTTATTGTCTCTGGAACATTTTTAGCACCTTTCAAAGATTCACTCAAAATATTCAGTGACTGCTAAAACAATTCCAGTCAGAAATTCATTGCACTCATTTGATCATTGTCTATCACAAAGTGTGGGATATACAACAGATGAAAAGGCAAAGCTGAGTTAGAAATGAGCTTAGAAACTCTTAATATTTTGTTTATTTTACAACAGCTGACAAGAAACTGAGCAGGAGCATCTGACTGTAAACTGTAAACATCAGAGACGTTACAAACTTTCTGAGACCCTGAATGTAGCATAGAATTAAAATTAAAAAACTGTAAGAGCATCAATTTGGCTCATTTGTTGCACATAAATTATAGAGTTCTGCTAATTGAATTCTGTAAATCAAAGCGTAAATATCGAGGGTCTGCTCGCTGGTTTTTGTTCAGCGTTAGTTGTGCTATATTCTTTTTCCCTCCGTGTGCTGAGTCAATAGCGTCTCTGCTCCAGCAAGTCAAGTGGTAATGTCACTCAGTTGGAGTCATTTCATTTCCCCCAAAATACAAAACAGACCTTTTCTGGGTTTCACACTCGGCGCCGATGAACAGCTTGTAGAGACGATCAGTGACAGCAGATTCGTGGAGATGAGCTCTTGCGTTTGTGTTGACCACACTGAGATGATGAGTGTTTGTGTGTAAAGCCTGTCTGGTCCTCCATCAGGTCAGTACTCCAGCCAGCCCGTCGACGTGCCGCAGAACCACCAGCGCGCGGTGTGTGACCTCACTGTGGCTGACCGATTGGCTCTTTACGATCATGTGATCAGCAGCCTCAGCCAGCAGAAGGAAGCTGCATCCACCAGCAACGATGACCTTTACGTAGATCTGGTGTCCAAACTCCAGAAGGGTAAGACTGGCACATTAATGTGACGACCTCCAAAAGGTCACAATGATAGAATCCAGATCAGATCACCGGCACATGAAAGACGTTTTTTGTTTTTTTTGTTTTTTTAATTTTAAAATTTGGGTTGTAGAGGTCCAGTTTTCTATCAAAACCCTCCATGTTAGCTGTTCGTACACTGATAGTTCTGTTAAAATACTTCCTGTTTGGCTTTTTGAAAGAAATGCTTTTTGCTTTTATTTTGGTCAACAAAGAAAGATCTGCTGTCTGTGTGTCTGTGTCTGTGCGTGTGCTCGTAGATGAAGAACAGAATGAGCCAAAGACTCACCTGGAGCTGATGGCAGAGATGAGGGACTACAAGAGGCGGCGTCAGTCTTATCGAGCCAAGAACGTTCACATCACCAAGAAGTCGTACACCGAGGTACGAGTGAGCGAACGTTCAGCGGCTTCTTTACCCATAATCCCGTCTGTGTGTTGTTGCTGCAGAAACACTGGTCCACCGCTCACCTGTGGGTCGACTCAGGCGTCATTTTACGTCGTCAGAGTTCAGAAGGCCTTGAAGCCGCAGAGCCCGGGTCTTCAGTAAAACTCTAAACTAAAAGATTAAGAAACAAATTGATAATCTGGCATCGCTGTCATCACCCTGCAGGTGATCAGAGAGGTGATCAGCGTCCACTCAGACGAGCTCGCCAGACAGTGGAGAGAGGAGGAGGACGAGGAGTCGTCAACGAGATCTCAACCCTCGTCCCACAGGTACAACGAACTCTGTGACCTCTGACCCCCCGGTGATACATTTCTGTGTTGCTGTTGATGGTGAGAAAAACATGCTGAAGTGAATAACGTGTGAGAGTGCTGCGTTTAAGGTCTAACGGCTGATTTTATTCTTCTGTTAGGCGTCGGCCGGATGAAAGGCGGTCAGCGTCATCAGAGTCTCGTCACTCCCACAGCAGACGCCATCGCAGCCGAGAACAAAGTCAAGACCGAGAGAGCAAGAGGAAGAAGAAGAAGAGGGAGAGGTGAGGAAGAAAAACACAAAGCATCTTTGTGTTGAGTTCTGTTTGCATCAGTACTTGATGCTTGACGTGACACAGATTTTATTTGTATGTTTTGCTGTCAAACATCTTTTCCGACTGATATGTTTGTCGTCGTACAAAGCAGCCATTGATCAGGCATTTAACATGTTTATGTTTCTGTTCCCAAATACACTCTCACTGCTCTCTGGATGTTGGCAGGGACTCCCGCTCCCCTGATGACCACCACCACGACCGAAAGAAGAAGAAAAAGAAGAAGAAAGAGGAGAAGGAGAAGAAGTGATAGTGCCGGATCAGCGACAGCAGAAGTCAGATCAGATGAGGTCAAGGGTCACTGAGGCCTCTACAGGTCAAAACACATCAGGTGTCATCATGATTTAAGTTCATAAACGTGGAGATTTTGAAAGAAATTAATGGGAATAAAGTTTTGGGAATCAACAACAGTCACATTTTGAGCTTTTTGTGCTTCACAAACAACATTTTAAAACCTAAAATCTTTTTTCCATCATGTTTTAATACAACTGTTTCACACCTTGCTGACATTGGACAGGCTCCTCCCACCTTTGCCTGATTGGCTGGGAGTGTTTTCAGACACAGCCTACATGGAATTTGGGACAGGGGTGTCATAGCTGGCAGTGTGTATCACGGGGTCAAAGGTCACTGAGTTCTGTGTTTATACGAGAGATCTGCAGTCAGTGTCTTGAAATTTTTGGCAAAATAACAAAATGTTTAATTCTGAAATTGTTTTCAGAAAGAAAGATTTTAGATCCAGATATGATCCGACTTTGCTGAATGGATTTAACACCAGAGACGTGAAGGAAAACGTTTAGGATCCTTTGAGTGAACATTAAAGGCTTAAACTGTTCTCTGTGTCCTGATCTCAGTTTGTCTGTTAGATTTTCTCAGGATAAATTCTTATTAAGATTCTTTACAGTTCATATTAGGCCTCAGCTAATTATCATTTTCATGATCGATTAATCTGCCGGTTTCTTTCTCAACTGATTGTTTGGTCAGAAAACTAAACTAAAAAACGTCCAACACGTTTCCCTCCAGAGCTCATTAAATGTCTTGTGTGTTTACAGTCATGTAAAGATGAGTTCAAGTTCACACGTGAGGAACCATCAGATGTTCTCTTTGAAAATGACCTGAAAGATTAACAGATTATTGGAATAGTTACATCTTAATTGTCTGTCAGTCATCTCATCGCTGCAGCTCGACTTCAGATCAGTGCAAAGTTCAGCCTGTGCTTCTAAAGGAGAAGAGTTTTCATCATGGAGTTTGAGTGCTCTCTATTTTCTGATTGATTTAATAAATCTATATTTCAGTGTGCTGTGAACACAGATAATAGAACAAAACCGTTCTGCTGCAGGATGTTGCTGCAAATTTGTTCTCTTGATAGAATGAAAGTTATTTTAAGAAGGTGAAATTTATTGTTCATTGTGGGAATTGGGCCGAGCTGCAGAAGCGAAGCTGTAGGATCCATTTGGAGCTGCGGAGAAATAAAGTATTTGCAGCCTCGTGCAAAGTACAAAGTTTTGTCACATTGCAGGTTGTCTTCAGTACTTTCTGTGTGTTTTGTTGGCAGCAGAATGTCAGAAACCTTTAAACTGTCGGTTAAATGTGGTGAAAATTCAGCAGTGAGTGTTGCAGATTTCTTATGAACGATTTCTTAACCTGCTCTTCTTTAAGATAATAACGCGTAAGCTTGAAGTACAGACTTTGCTGGGCTGAAATCTCATCTCATCTCTCTCTCTCTCTTCTCTGCTGCTCCTGGATCCTCGTTCAGGTATTTCTCACCCTGTTGAGACGCAGAGATAGAAGAACAAAAAAAAGACTCAGAGGATCCCGTCAGTGCCCGGGAACCTGAGGGATCCTGCAGAGACAGGACAGAGACAGGACAGGGTGAACCGTTGGGGTGATCATGCTGTGAGGAGAGCCGCTCAGGGAAAGCTCAGCTCGTTTTTGTCCTCATCTGTATCCTGAAAGTGTCTCGTTCTGGTTCTGGTCTGGGGACTCTGCAGCACCATGGGAGCCTCCAGCGACAAGGTAAGGGGGGACGGTCTGAGTTCGGCCAGGGCCCCTGCAGGTTCAGTGTCTGTTTCTGGACCCCTGATGGGACCAGGGGTGGAAGTTTATTTGATCTGGATCAACTGGAATTAAATTGAAATATGTTTTTGTGCTGGAGAGAGAAAGTCGAGCAGTTTCAATGTGGGCTGGTTTCAGTTAGCGTGACACCGCTCAGGTGTTCGGGTTTAGCTGTCAAATGGAACAGACTGTGATGGACTTCTGTTTTTTTGGCTCTTTACAGGTTCAGAAAGCAGAAGTGACCCAGCAGGGATTTGGTGGTACTGTCGGGTTTTAAGTGTTTTTCAGGGCATCGGCAGGCCTTAAAAGGTCATTGTCACCTGAAATGTGGAAATAAGACGTGTTCATTTCCTCATTAAAATGTTAGCAGACCTTCTCTCTCTTTGTTAGCTTAGCCGGTCAATCAGCAGCACTGTAGAGGTTTTATAGCCTGGAAAACTCCTGAACCTTCACATTCACCTGGAGTCTAGCTGAAGCCCGACTACGTTATTAGCCCCAAAGCCTTTGGTAATGTCTTTATATTTGGTCTCAAATTGGTCTTTCAAAGTATGAGATGGAACTTTCTGCGGCCTGCATTCGTCCTGGAGCAGAAACCCTCAGTGCAGAGAGGAACCGAGAACTGCTCAGCTTGTTCGACAGTGAACACGTCATCCAGTCTCTTCTTCGGAGCTGTGCTGAGGGGACGTTTCTGAGGACCGTTTCCCACTGCGGTTAATGAAAAAGCAGATTTTAATCTGTGTGGCTCTTCAGTGCACAGCAGAGGTGTTATTTCATCACTTGAAGGACTCGTCATAGTGACGCCTGATCTTACAGCCACTTGGTGTTGATTTGTATAACGAATGATGTGGACTCAGCTGAGCGACTTTTCCTCAGAAAGGTTAACTATGATCCTGGTGAAAATAATGCAGGTGGAGTTTTCATCATACAGGGTGAAGATTTTTGTGTACCAAACCCCAAATATCCATGAGAGCATGTTAAACATGAAAGAGAGCAGACGTCTCACCTCACTGCCCCGGAGGTCCTGCAGGTCAGGTCATTGGTTTGTCGTCTCCACGGCGTCGGATTTACACTGATGTGGGTGTTTGTGCCCACTTCAGGTTAGTTTGGGTATTAAAAAACACTCACCAGCATAAGTAAAACTGTTCTTTCACGATTCTGAAAAGATAAATCAGGTTTTTATTCGCCCTCGCCTCGACTGTTGGGACCCCTATAGAGGTTTTCAAGATCAATATTCCTTTATTTGTCCCGCGAGGGGAAATTCCAGAATACAGCAGCATCAGTAAGTTTTTGATTGGTTCCCATAGGCGGGAGTATTTCCCCCCCATTTACCTCCGTCCACTCCCTCCCTGTCACCTTTACGATGCACTTTAAAGTAGTATTACTTGTTTTTTTAAAGCAGTCCAGACCTTTTAATCCCTTATACCCCCACCAGGAACAGCTGTGGTCGTCCGCGGCCTCAGAGGACGCTCAGAGGAGATGATCATTAATCTTGGTTCAGGTTAGCAGTTAACAGTGAAGTGACCCTGAACAATCCTCCATCTCCAGTATGACAAACAGATGTCATTTATTTGACTTCAACAGGATCTGCAAAGTTTTTCATCTAGCAAAACTCCAAAAAGTTGTGTTTGTGTTTCGTGTTTTTGTGTGGTCTCTGGATGGATTTTTCTTTTGATGTGTTTCTTTTAGCTCGAGCAAGACTTAGACTGTGTATTTTAATTAGAAATTCTTTTTTTTTTTCATGATAATAATCTGCAGCCAGGACGCGTTGTCCTTCAGTGCACGCTGATTGATTTTTTTATGTAGTTTTGTTTGTTTGTCTATGAACGACCTTGCTGCAAAGAAAATGTTAGAAATGCTTAAACCCATCCAAACCCGTCAGGTCACCTGATCAGAGTCGTCTCCATGAGAAGAGAATACACCCAAATTGATCAATACGCAGATTAATTGATAACATTTACTGTGAAAATGCCCATCAAACCAGAGTTCTTGTTTTAAAATCCTCATATCTCAGAAGTGGGAACCAGTGAATTTTTGGCATTTCTGCCTTAAAAATGGATGATAATTAATCAATTATCAACGTAGTTGCCAATAAATGTTTTGTCGATTGTCTTGTTGATTAATCAGCTGATCGTTGTGATCGATCCAGATTTGAGAAGCTGGTGTCAGACCGATGCGGCCTGTGCTGGTCTTGGTGCTGGATCAGGACTGAATGAACTCTGCTGTGTGTCTTCTGTCCCCTGCAGGCGTCTCCGCTCTCAGGCCTGCTGCTGCTCATGTGTGTCGTCTCGTCTCTGGGCCAGGAGGAATATTCTGGATACCACTCGGGTCAGAGCCGCCACACGCCGCTGTGATGGACAGTAACGATAGTCCGAGCTCACAGATGCACTTTCATTTGTCTTTTTAAATTGTTAATGGATCTACAGAATAACCTCATTGGCTGTCAGATGGTGAAAGTTATTTCTGGAAATTATGTTTGAAAACAGTGAGATGATATTTCATGTGGTCCAGTTCGTAAATCACTCATCAAGATTAAAACCTGCTGTTCTGACGTGAAGTTCACTTCCTGTAAAGGCAGTTTTGTGTATTCATCAAGTTTTCACTGCACGTTGTAGTTTTTAGAAGTAATATTTGAGAGATTATTTGTCTCGAGGGCTCGTCCGGGATTTGAACCCGGGACCTCTCGCACCCGAAGCGAGAATCATACCCCTAGACCAACGAGCTGCTCACGTGTGGGCCAATCACAGAACCAGGTCTGACCAGCTGTGTTCAACATGTGTGTGTCCAGGTGAGGAACACACCTATGAAGGCTCCGTGGTAGACCGCTATGACAACCGGGCCCCTCCTCATCCAGGTGATCTTTACGGATCCTTCTGACCCGATCTTCTATGACCTGCAGCTTCTGTTTATGTCTGAACTGTGATTAAAGTGACTGTTGGTAGACCCCCAAAGTCAGAGCATGGACCACTGACCCTCAGTCCAAGGGCCACAAGTCTCAATGTTGTCCCCTCGTCTCCATCAGAGTACCCACCTGAGCCGACTCACAGCTACGACCAGAGGCCCGAGGAGGGGGACTACGACCCCTACGGTCCCGGCCCCACGCGGGTCACCATGATCACAGAGGACGCCTTCCCCTACGCCACCACCGCCGAGTCCCACTACGCCAAGGAGGACACAGAGTCCATGCAGGTATGAGCGCTGAGGCTGGAGGTCTTTACGGGGGTCAGAGCAGCTCCAGGAGCTTTCGATCATCCACATGACCTTCAGAGTGTGTCGAGGTTAAAAGGAGTTTCCCTTTGAACCTCGTGTGAATGAAGCTGAAGTTTGAACACATGAACAAATTCTGACCTTTTAAAGTTTGTTGAAGTCTTTACACAAAGCAGACGCAGAGCTGTCATCGTTGAATTATTCAGTGGAAATAAGGTGTGTTCAAGTGGAGAGACAGGACTGTCACAGTTTTAGTTGTGTTGTTGTTCTGCAGAAGAGAACAAAGTGGCTGAAGAGCTTTTTTCAGCTGGCATGAACTTCAACCAGCACAATAAAACAGGATGAGCTCAAGCCGTGCTGGGAAATACGAGAAATGGTGGCAAAGAGCATTTTAGGTGGAACACGATCAGAGAAACGTGATCAATAGCAGAAAAACACACCATGAAAACCTTCAGATGTCTCATCGGGCTGCCTGTGTGGTCCCTCACATTCTGAACTTAAGTCAGTTTGTCTTCATATGATGAAGGGACAGAAGATAATAAAACCAAAGTGCAGGCAGAGGCAACGTTTCGATTCATGCGTTTTTCTTTTCCAGACACATTTCATGCTTAATTTCGACATCTAACCATGAAGGAGAGTTTTAATTGGTGGGTTTTGTGAACGTAAAGTGAAATTCTTCGTCTCTGACTTTTATTGGTTTTGTGTCAGAAAAGATGCAGATTTCACCTGCAGACAGTCCGCAGTGAGCGTTTTCATGCCCCCCTTGGTGTGACCTTGTGTTTCAGGTCCCGTATGAGTATCCTCCTGCAGGACCAGACACCGACTCCTCGGAGGAGTCTGGGGGCGACGCAGCTCTGGGGGAGGAGGGGCCGACAGAGTGTGACTGTGAACCCGGAGAGCCTGGATTCGCTGGCTTCGCAGGACCGAAGGTACCGACTCATTTCCACACGTCCTGGTCATTTTATTCCCAGCACTGAAGCGCCGCTGACCGCGACAAAGAAAGATGACGTTTAATGTCTCGACCGACGAGACAAAGACTCGTGTCCTGCCCTGGTGGGACGTTAACGTCCTGCTCTGCAGCAGCGCTGCAGTGCATGTGTCCCTCTGTGTATTTACACTGTCGGTACGTTATGTTGCATTCATAGGCGTCAGATCATTCAGGAGATTCGTGTTTCTGTCTGAGAAGTTTTCACAGTTTGTCTGCATGTACACACCAGGAATCGACGCATACGTTTGACTTGATTTCTTCTTCTTCTGTTTCCTGTCAGGGATCCAGAGGTCTGCAGGGTAAAACCAGTGAGCCAGGAGCTCAAGGCAGAGAGGTGAGAGTCTGAAACATTACTCCAGCACAGAAACCTGAATACTGTAAGAGTCAGTGCACAGCTGCGTGCAGAGCTCTCTGGAGCTTCATCTCACATTTCATTCGTTTTGTTGTTTTTTAGGGTTATAAAGGAACCAAAGGAGTTCAGGGAAGAAGAGGAGACACTGGACCAGTGGTAAGTCAGTCACGTTACAGCGACACTGAGACTTAACTCCACCACTCATGGTGGTTTACGCTCCAAAAGCCTGTTGTGACAACAGGAAACACAAAGGAAAAAAGGAAAAGTGAAACTGGCTGAAGGAACAAACTGAAGGAAAGTGAAAATGAGACTAAAGCCAACAAGGAAATAAAAGTGAAAGTAAAAACAGATTAAAAAATAAACACTAAACTTCATTTAAAGCTAAATTGTGATAAACAGCAAAGTCCTCAAAACTCACACAGTTCATGTTTTGTGGTGCTGTTTGTTTATTTGTGGTTTTGACCTCTGACCTCTCGTCCTGCAGGGCGACGCCGGGCCTGAAGGAGATGACGGAGCTTCAGGTTTCTCTGGAGCCATGGTGAGTTCACTGACCGGCCCACAGCGGGGGTCCGCTGACTGTCTTTAATATCAGAGACAGATCACGTGAACACTGTGAAGCTTCAGGTTTTGAAACATGAAAGATAAATGTTGCTGTTCAGGAAATTTACGATAAAAATAAAATATATAAAAAAAACGTTCATATTATTTCTCGATTATTCTAATGAAATGATCCCGTCAGTGTTTTAAATACAAGATGATAAATGAACACGTGCTGAGTCCGAATCTCATGTCGTCAACAGGGAGAACCTGGACTTCCAGGAGACCCAGGTGAGCGCGGAGAGGCAGGTCTGAAGGTAAACACACACACACACACACACGCTCACACACACAGAGTTATGCTCCTTTAGATTGATGCACTCACCAGGGACACACCTTTAATATGAATGCAGGTGTCAAATGCTTTTCCAAATGAATTCTATTCGTTTTAAATGAATTAAATTCATCAATGCGAATGTCCCAAATCACAGCATTTAACTGTACTCACGAATATAAAACACCGTCCTGGTCAGACCTGATTCTCTCGCTCGACCCTTTTTTAATCGTCACCCGGTTCACCGGCATCACGAACAGCTGCAGCAGATGTTTTATTAAAATCTGACGTCTTCCTGTCGGCAGGGTGACTTCGGGATGGAGGGACCCCGCGGAGGAGTCGGAGGTCTTGGTGAGACTGTAAGGAAACAGAACAACATTCATCCGTCTCCATTTCTTCCTATTTTGTTGCTAAAATGTGCTAACACACACACACACACACACACACACACACACACACACACACACACACACACACACACACAGTCCTCCTTAAAGACAAAATGGAAACTGTAAAGACCAGTTAATTACCAGACAGAGGAGGAAGGAAAAGAATGAATTTTATTCCTAATTTTAATGTTAATATTTGAATATTTGAAGACCTCTTTGATGTTTTGTGAATAAAGTTTGATGATCAGTTCTCCTTAAAACCACCTGAAAGGATTAAACTGGGCCTCAGTTACAGACGAGAACGATAATTCAACGATAATCTGGAGTCCAGACTTCAGCAGAGCTCTGTTCATATATAGAATGATTGTCTCCAAAAGACAAAACTGTACCGAGAAAACGTGATCAAATGAAAAAATTCCAGCCACAGGGTCACTTTGTGTCTGCAGCAGAGACAGAGATTAAAAACGAGGCCGGTAAGGCAGCTGATGTCGTGTCGGGGAAACACCTGTCGGTTTGTGTAAAGATCCAGGTGACCTTCATCTGTTGGTCCAGCGTTTGTCCCTCCACACGTCGGAAATCACCCAGACTTTTGCTTCCTCCTCCTGCCGTCGACCGGCCTTCACCTCAGCAGCAACCAGGCGCAGCAACAGAGGCTGCCGGTGAATTGGGGGTTTACCAGCCGACAGCCAGTTTTTAATTCCAGTTCACTCTTTTCCAAACTGGTCTCAATTTTATTTCCCACTTCAGCATCGACCACAAACAGAATTTATGTCAGAACAGGTGAAGTCAAGATGAAACTGACTGTATGAACTTTAAATATGCAGCGGTTTGCAGCACCGTAAGCACTCCTGCAGCGTCTGTCTGAAGCTTTTATTAGATAAGATAAGATAAGATAAGATAAGGTAAGGTAAAGCTTTATCGAGCCAGGCTGGGGAAAGTCGGCAAAGTATTAAAAGAAGACAAAAACACGAAGACACAAACACGAAGACACAAACACGAAGACACAAACACGAAGACACAAACACGAAGACACAAACATGAAGACACAAACACGAAGACACAAACATGAAGACACAAACACGAAGACACAAACATGAAGACACAAACATGAAGACACAAACACGAAGACACAGTGGCACATGAGGATCAAAGGATAAAAACTAAAAACTGTGTGTATACATTGTGTACATTGTGTACAGATTGTAAAAATACTGTCATCAGTATGGATGATAAATACTGTGTGTGTACTAGTACACAGTGGAAAAGTAAACAAAGTAAAAAGATGTAAGACGGATGTGAGCATAACTAACAGGAGTGCAAACACAGGTTTGTCATTTAATATGGGAAAACATACTGTATATATTATTGTTCTTATTCCTTTAATTATAAAGTCTCACACACACACACACACACACACACACATTTTTCATCGTCAGGTGTTTGTTCGGTTTCAGGGCCCTCATGGTGATACTGGACCTCCAGGACGGAGGGGAGGTAAAGGTATCAAGGTGAGGAAAACACACATTTAGACATTTTTAGTTGTAGTTTACTCATATTTCAGTTTGAAGCAGCGAAGGTAAAATGCTTGACTGTCAGCTGTTCCTGATACGAAAAGGTCTGCAGATGTTTTATGATCAAATACAGAAAATCAGCCAGTTAATATGAGTAAATACAGGTTGTGTTGGTATAAGTTAACGAGGGCAGGCAGATGTCCCTCGAGCTGGGGTCGAGTCTTTCTTCTGCTTTCCATCAGAAATATTTGTTGTGTTATTTTGACGAATCATCGTACATTTCTGCTGTTTTTATTTATTTGTTTCTGTTTTTACCATCTGTTTCGAACCGTTCCCTCTCCTCTCACTCGACTGCCTCTGTGCTCAGGGGTCTCATGGCAGCGAAGGCAGAGAGGGTCCTCGTGGACGAGATGGACTGAAGGTATGGAGATAAAAGGTGGAGACGTGGAAGAGAGCTGTCGGTAGTCCTCCTGCTCACCAGCAGAGGTCGACAGAGGTCAGAGCTGAACGCCTCTTTAACGTCCCGTCTTCTCCTGCAGGGTCAGACTGGAGCTCCCGGGTTTCCAGGGGACGTCGGCGACAGAGGATACACAGTAAGAAACGATCCTCGGCCGTCGTCTGTCCTCCGTGAGACAATCTGAACCTGTGAACGTTCCTCTGAGCATTTTCACAAACTCTACAGGTGTAACTGTGTTTTATCCAAAGGATTGCACTTCATTAAAAAGGTCTTCAGAGGTGATTCCTCTGAGGACAGAATCCCTTCGTATCTGGATTTCATATCATGGGACATTTAGGACACGTCAAGTGTGTGATAATCTGGACAAAGTCTTTCCTGTCTGTCCTCCTCAGGGTTATCCTGGACAGCCGGGAGCCACCGGACCCGCTGGACCGAAGGTACAAACACACAAACACGTTTTCACCGTATTACTGCAGTTTAGTATGAAATATCACTGAGTGAGTGTGTGTGTGTGTGTGTGTGTGTGTGTGTGTGTGTGTGTGTGTGTGTGTGTGTGTTTGTATGTGTGTTTGTACGTGTAGCTGTGTGGGTGTGTGTGTGCGTGTGCGTGTGCGTGTGTGACTGAATGTATGTGTGGTTGTGTGTGTTTGTATGTGTAACTGTGTGGGTGTGCGTGTGTGTGTGTGTGTGTGTGTGTGTGTGTGTGTGTCTGTGTTTGTATGTGTAACTGTGTGGGTGTGCATGTGCATGTGTGTGTGTGTGTGTGTGTGTGTCTGTGTTTGTATGTGTAACTGTGTGGGTGTGCATGTGCGTGTGTGTGTGTGTGTCTGTGTTTGTATGTGTAACTGTGTGTGTGTGTGTGTGTGTGTGTCTGTGTTTGTATGTGTAACTGTGTGTGTGTGTGTCTGTGTTTGTATGTGTAACTGTGTGGGTGTGCATGTGCGTGTGCGTGTGTGTGTGTGTGTGTGTCTGTGTTTGTATGTGTAACTGTGTGGGTGTGCATGTGCATGTGCGTGTGTGTGTGTGTGTGTGTGTGTGTGTGTGTCTGTGTTTGTATGTGTAACTGTGTGGGTGTGTGTGTGTGTGTGTGTGTGTTTGTTTGTATGTGTGTTTGTATGTGTAGCTGTGTGGGTGTGTGTGTGCGTGTGTGACTGAATGTATGTGTGGTTGTGTGTGTTTGTATGTCTAACTGTGTGGGTGTGCGTGTGTGTGTGTGTGTGTGTGTGTGTGTGTGTGTCTGTGTTTGTATGTGTAACTGTGTGGGTGTGCGTGTGTGTGTGTGTGTGTGTGTGTGTCTGTGTTTGTATGTGTAACTGTGTGTGTGTGTGTGTCTGTGTGTGTGTCTGTGTGTGTCTGTGTTTGTATGTGTAACTGTGTGGGTGTGTGTGTGCATGTTTGTGTGTGTGTGTGTCTCTGTGTTTGTATGTGTAACTGTGTGGGTGTGCGTGTGTGTGTTTGTGTGTGTGTGTGTGTTTGTATGTGTAACTGTGTGGGTGTGTGTGTGCGTGTGTGCGTGTTTGTTTGTATGTGTGACTGTGTGGGTGTGCGTGTGTGTGGCCATGTATTCCCCACATCGTGGGGACATACATCTGTTTACACAGTCACATTGTGGGGACTCTCCCTCCTCATGGGGACGAAACGCAGGTCCATGTTATTCATTGTCCTTTATCATGAGGATACATTCAGTGGTTGGACAGATACTGTTCATTTCACATGAGATTTCTAGCATCTTTGACATGATGTTTTCTCTCTGCCCCTGAAACTTTCACTTTGAGTGAGAAAAATACCACAACAGCTCAAAGAGCTCTTGTACTTTTACTTTTCTTTGCTCGGTCGGGACAGTTGAGCCTTCGATGACTGATTTGTGATGTAATCAGAGTAAAGTAGAAACTGGAAGTGAGCGGATACCAAACGATGATCACTGTGCCGTTGTTGATGGTATCGTGTGCTGTGGACAGCACCGCTGACACAGATGAGATGACTACAGCACAGGGTTGAGTCTCTGAAATTTCCCAAAGATCTCTCTGCTGCTTGGAGCTTTGTGGGAGTCAAGAAGAATTCAGTCTCTGCATTTCCCCTCATGTTGCACATCAACACCAAAACACACGAAAAGAGGAAAATGTGTTGTGGTTAGTGCAGAGCGTGAAAGCTCACGGCTGAAAGCAAAAGTTCAGCCGCAGCGGGATGAAGGCTGCTTAAAGCCAAAGAAAAGAAAAGGAGGTAAAGGTGAATATTTCCTCAGAATGCTTCTTCATGTGTTCACAAAGTGGTGAACTCGCTCCATCCTCTGTGGTCGACTGAGCCTTTCCAGGATGCCCCTTTCATAATCATGAGCCTGTTTACCTGTGGAACGATCCAAACAGGTGTTTTTGGAGCGTTCCACATCTTTCAGTCTGTGAAACGTGTTGCTGACGATAAACAGTGTTTTCTCTCAGATTAAGTTCCCTCCTCTCCTTTTCTCTCTCAGGGCTCTCAAGGTCAGGACGGCCTGCCCGGCAGTGACGGCGACCCCGGGGAAGATGTGAGTTGGTCACAGATCTCAACAAAGCGTCCGTCCTCTTTGCTTCCTCGTTGCTTACCGCTGCTGTTTGTGTCTTCAGGGCGCTGTGGGAGTCCGGGGTGTGATGGGAGAGCCCGGACTGTTTGGTGCCAAGGTAACGAACATGATGGCTCCTGCATCGACACAGCGGAGATGGATGTACAGACGTATCGATGCAGAACTGCTCCATTCACCCCAGTGGGATTTACATTGTAGTTGTTTACAGAAACTTTTAGTTTAGCTCAGATTGGCCCTGAAATAATCAGTGGACACTACAAATACACATCGCGGTCGTCTGTCATGACCAAGGCCACGTTCACTTTAAGCTTATTTCACCTCAGACTTTCTTCAGTTTTAGTTTATCAGCTCAGTTTGTGTGTCATGAAGCCGAGTCTGTATGCATAAGTATAAGTACACAGTAAGTATACTGTATATATAAGTCTGTGCTGTACAGCTGTGTTGTATCCATTAGTTTGAAATATTCGTGTTTTTTCAGAGAAATTCACTCATTTCTGCAATGAGCCACAAAGCAGAAGCTCTCTGATTGGATGTTCCTTGCTGGGATCCACTCCGGGGCTGTTTTGATTTTGGGTTTTTTTTGTTGTTTTTGTTTGAGCCGGTGATTCAGCCAGAAGAATTTAATGTCAGCAGAGTCTGTGGACAGCTGATAAGACCTCACCCGCCTCGCTGTCTGACTGTGTTATTCTTCATAGATTATGACTCATGACACCAGGATTCAGTCACCAGATAGTCTGAATGTCAAAGCACACACCCACAGCATGTGATGGTCTCTCACTGCTGCTTTCATAAACTGAACAATGGCTGAATTCCATTTAGTTTCAGGGTCCTGGTCTTTAATTTGTTGGTAACACGTGAGATTTTCCTTCTGTCAGAGTCAAAATGTCTCCTGTGAAATAAACCTGTTGGATGAACAAACTGCTGAACTTCACCTCAGTGTCTTAACGCCTGTTGTCTGTCTGCAGGGCAGCAAAGGGGATCGTGGTGTGCGAGGACCTCGAGGCAGAGTGGGCGTTGTGGTGAGTGTGCGGCAGGGCGGTCCAGTGGTTAAAAGAACTGTCCTGTTCCTCTAAAGTCGCAGGTTCGGTTCCTGAGTCATCATTGTGAAGAGATGGGTAATGGTTGTAGAAACTGTCTGAGACATCATGTGCAGCTTGAAACAGGGAGTCTGAGGAGACGTGGCTTCACACAGAGAGGCTGTGAACCACTGCTCTCCAGACCGTCTGCAGATTTTACATGTGAAAACAGATGTGAAGTGTCCTCTGTGGCTCTAACCGAGTCATCCCCACCTGGAGACAGCAGGTTTTAACAGAGAGCCTGTGTTACAGTCATTCTTTGGATATCTTCACCTCTGCTGCGTCACTTTGGGTTTTTGTGCGTGTTGTCATTGTCCCTGCTGACCTGAAAGGAGAAGTTAGAAGGAGAATGAAGGAAGGAGGCAGTAATCTGTGCAGTTTCTGTTGAATGGAAGGGCTTTCCTGCGATTACAACATGTTCTGGGAGAACAGAGAAAGCAGACTTTGTTTTATTCACGGGTCGCATCCTGAGAGAAGGAGCTCTGTACACTCTGCACCGTACAGCTGAAGGGTGTCCGTAAAACAAAGACAGCACTCTGTGTGCAGCACTGCCCTCTCAAATCCAAAGTTAGCCTCCTGGGATTTATGGTATTGGAGTTTTCCAGGAGGAAGTCACATCTCTCTGCAGTCTGACTGAGCACAGATATATTAACATCACCTTCACTGAATGTGAGAGGTTTGTGTCACCCCAGAAAATGAAGATAGATTGAAGAACAGCGAAAAGAAATCGACACACTCTATCTGAAGAAGAGTGTGAAAGTGAAGTGAAAGTGAATCATTTCATCTCCTCAGCTCAGGATGTTTACTCAGCTCAGGGCTGATTGTACTCACAGAATGAAAGTGGAAGCTGTGACTCATTTTCTTTTAAATACTCACTTCAGGACACCTGCGCGATGATTTTTAAGCCTGTCCACAATCAGATGCCCGAGACTGGCCGATCTGGCAACACTGTGCCTCAGACATGAGTAATCAAACCTGATACTGTCACACAGGTCGGCCAATCACAGGTCAGCAAGGAAGATCTGCTGAAAATAAACACGATCGTTACACGCAGATTGATTTCTAATGAGGTCAGTTGTGGTTGTAAATTTCTGATGACCTTTAAGTATCACATCATGCAAATAAAACCATCTTCAGTTCTACTAAATCTCTGGAGAAATTTCCCAGAGTTCAGTTCTGAGGAGGCTCGTTAGTTATTTTGACATCGACATGGGAAAGAAAAAAAAAACCGGGAAGTGTTTTAATCCAGAGTTTCACTGAATGACCAGACGGCACATCTGGAGAGGATGAAACATCTGTCAGCATTTAATTACACGTCAGTCAGTTTATTTACAGACAACATTTAACCTCTAACACTAACCGTCCATCAATGCGTAAAAGCATGAGAATCAGTAGCTTTGGATGCAGAGTCGTAAAGATTACAATGTGTAGCTGGAATGAAGAGCAGTGATTGGTCAGCAGGGGATAAATAACCTGGTTCCAGTCAGTGCAGAGCTTGAAATCAATCCAGTGTTTCGTAGAGAAGTCAGCACCGGGAGAAGTACAAGTGAAGAGAACGGGTGATTATTCACTGATCAGTTTTTCCTCAGAGGCTTGTCCAATCCAGACCTTTCTGTCCTCAAAGCAGCTCAGCAGAGAGTTGCAGTGAAGCAGCGAGGACCACCTGGTTCACCTGGGGACGTTCTGTTGTCAAAAAAGATCTCGAATGAAGCATATTTAAGAAAAGCACAGTGGAGCCTCGTGGTACTCCAGAGGAGATGGGCACAGAGGATGAGGCCGACACACGTTTTAATGTGGAGGTGTCAAAGAGACGTTTGTCAGTGGTTTAAAGTTTTCTATCAGTTCAGAGTCAAACCCCTAAAAAACCCCGAACCTCTTTCACACCGAGCAGATCTGTGACATTCACTGTCTCTCACCATCATTTCAGTGTCTCATCGACGTTAAGTCACAAGTTACAGTCTAGTCATTCGTAACTCAGACAGATAACCGGAGCAGCGAGAGAAGTCCAGACTGTCTGACCTGAAAACAACGCGGCTCTTCATGTTTGACAGTTTGACATTTAGAGACATGACGGTGAAGTCCCCCGAGGGGTTTTAACACTGAAGCTCTTTTACTTCCTCTTTTGAACTTTTCTCTCTTTGCCAACTTCTGTCTTAATAATTTTTATCTTGTCTTTATTTCCTTTTTTTGGGGGGGGATATTTTATTGAACTTTCGTTGTCGTGTTGGTTCTGTTTCCTTTCCTGCAGAGAAGGAGAAGAACGTGAATAAATATTTCTTGTAACTGTCAGAATTAATTTCTCAGGTGTTTATAAAAGGTGAAAAAAGAAACAATAAAGACAATGAAACCAACATGCACACACTTAATGTCCTCATCATGGATCGATCAGGTTGATTGATTGATTATTTCTCTGTCCGTTTGCTCAACAGGGAGCTCAGGGGGAGCGAGGAGATGCCGGAGTGCCAGGAAAACAAGGACCAAAGGGCCTGCAGGGGCAGACTGTGGGTTCACACAACTCTCAGACCACAACACAGTAACAACCCAGCCCACCTTTTAAGATAAGATAAGATAAGATAAAACTTTATTGATCCCACGGCAGGGAAATTACATTTATTAGATATCAGACATCACTGAGGTCCGAACAACTTCAGCACAATCTGGAATCAGTTGACACAACCGTGACGTTTAAAACGGTGGGAAATCTAAAGGAGCTCACTAATATTATTCTTATCTTATCTTATCTTAAAGTCAAAGTCACAAGCCTTTTCGGAGTGAAGGTGTGTCTTCAGGTTGTGTGTTCAGTTGATGTGATGAGTTTGTTTCTCTTCCAGGGGTCCAAAGGTGAGACGGGACGTCAGGGTGAACAGGTGAGCGCCGAAGATCCCACATCAAACAAACCGTCTGAGAGAACGAGCTTAAAACTGCAGCGATGACTGTGGAGATTCACGAGTGATGAAGAGTCACAGAGTAAAGAGCAAATCTGAGTACAAAGAACTCAATTTTGTAAAGTAATTGTATTTTTTACTCGACTACTTAACTTTAGTTACAGAACTTGTGACTTTGCAGAGTAGAAATACAAAAGAAGATAAGAAAACATGATTATTCATGTATTATTGTAGGTTAAGGTACGATATGATTTTATTGGTTGATTGATTGATCAGTTCACCGGCTACAGCGAAATATAAAGTCCTTAAAGTGATGAACATTCATGCATCAACACAATCCCACGATGAAACACACGACTCTGAAATAGATCGTTCTGCATAATGAGGACTTTACTTTTGGTTTTTTTATGTATTGGTATACTTTGATGCTAATACTTCTGTACTTTTAAGTCTTTTGTTGTAACAGAGTATTTCTGCACCACAGTATTTGTACCTTTACTTAAGTAAAGGTAGACTCCATAGTTTCATGTTGTCTGAAGCTGATAGATAGATAGATCAGATTCATCCTGAGGACCAGAGCAGACATTTATCGTCTGTTCATCAAAGTTAAATCAGATGAAAACATCTCGTCTTCTTTGCCGTCGTGACCTAAATTAAACCCAGGCGGGAGTTTCCCTCGTCTGTTGACTTCTTCTTTTCTACGTCGTCTTTCCTGTTTGACGAGCAGGTGTTTACTATCAGACAACCTTTGATGAAACTCAAAGAATCGCTCACATGCTGCCGCTGTTGTTTTGTGACCTCAGTCACATTTTGTGGGTGTTTTTTCTGCTTCCTGCAGGGCGCCGCAGGGAGGAAGGCTCTGAAAGGAGTTAAAGGACAAAAGGTAATTTTACCTCTTTACACTCTGATGATGAAACTCTTTCACTTCCTGTTTCCCCCCCCCGCTGGGATTTACCGGCTGATCGGTTTCTTCCTTCCTCTTTCCTTTCAGGGAAGCAGCGGTGGCCGTGGAGACAAAGGACAGGTGTTCACTCACTGTTTGTGCTCTGACGTCACAGAAACACAACACGTCTGATGCAGTGGAAGAGTGCTCCAGGCGCTCCGGGCTCCATCTGACGCCTGGTGTTACTCAGTAATGTGTAATACAAAGTACAAAAGAAATGCTCGAAACAAAAGTTGCTGCTTTAAAAATAACAGCAGGAGCTCTTTACAGTTTCGAGGTTGAATTAAACTTCAACCTTGAGTGTACTTTAATGTACCTGAATGGGACAAAAACACCACAAACTTTCCTTTGTACATTCTTCTGAAAGTCTCATTTAGTCATCAAACTCTTAATCTTTGCTTCTTCGTCCTTCCTGTCATTCCTTCTTTGGGACAGCGTGGACCAAAAGGCGCCGTCGGCCGTAACGGCGACCCCGGCCCCGCGGGACCGCCCGGCATCCCGGGTACCAGA